>NW_004444057.1:3379596-3506808 GCF_000243295.1 Trichechus manatus latirostris | reverse complement strand
AAAAAAAAAAAAAAAAAAAAAAAAAAAAAGAATGCCAAGGAACTGAGGAACAGAAGCTGAAAAGAGACAAGGACCTTCCCCCAGAGCTGAGAGATAGATAGAGGGAGAGACAGAATGAGAGAGACTTCCCCTGTAGGGCTGGTGCCCTGAATTCAGACTTCTAGCCTCCTAAACTATGAGAAAATAAATTTCTGTTTGTTAAAGCCAAACAAGAAATTTCAGGAGAAAAAAAAATTCCTTGTCAGGAATCGTTAATGTTTAGAACTGTAAAATTAAAACATATGTTAGAACAATTTGTTCTTTTAACTTTCATGAGATTCCTCTAAAATCCAAAGGCACACCATGATAACCCAAATAAACAGAAAACATTACAATATGGTTAGAAGAAATGTCCTTTTATATTCAAATCTATTCTTAGCAGATCCCCAATATGACCAATATGTTTTAAAAGTGTTAAAAAAAAAAAAAAAAAAAAAAGGTGCTTCTCTGGATGATTTTAAGAATCTTATTTAAAAAAAAAAAGGAAGAACAAAGTAAAGAAAAACACATGTGATTTAAATATTTTTAGAACAAGAGGGTACAAAGAGCAGGCTGGCCTGCAGTGTGTGTATTGAGCTGTTGAAACCTTAAATACTTGCCCAGGAATCTGCGAATCAGGAGGCTGAGAAGCACATTTCCATAATGATGATTGGCTGGTGGACTGGAGGCTCAGCTGAGCTATGAGAGAATGGGAAGGAAATGTTGGGCTGAGATAATAGCAAAACAACTTTCTGTTGTTTATTGCATATTCTTCAAGTGATTGTAGTGATTCATCCTTTAGGAAAGCTTGTTTTGAAAACAAAAGAGGCACAGTTGTTCACAACAAAAGCGGTTTTCAACTGCCAAAAAGCCTAATATAATGGTACTTTTAGTTTTCTTTAAAATAAACTTTAGTCCCCTGATTTCTTTTAACCAAATATGGTAAGACTTCCTAGGAGATTCATAAGGGGTTGATTTAAATTATGAATTAGAAAGGGGTTATTATCTTTAATAAACATCTTTGCTTTATTAATCTTCTGTCAGCTTTGTGAAATGTGCACAAATAGAATATAATTCATAAAATGTGAAAAAATCCTTAAATTTAAACACCAAAAAGTATATGAAATACTTTCACAATTAAAAGAATTTTTCCACTCTCCAAAAAAAAGCTATTTTAGGCAATTTTTTTTTTTTACCATTATATATGTCTCAAAGCTAGAGATAAATTTACCAACATATTTGGTATTGTTCTCACAAATTTTTACATGCATATAAAAATTCACTGTCATTAAGTAGTAGAGATTTTTAAAAATGACAAAAGGGGGGCAGAGAAAGAGAGGCAAAGAACGATGGTAGTGGAAAACAATGGCTGTATCTGCACCCTATTGACCTTCTCTTGCTTAATAGTATCTTATTTTATTTATTATCGTTTTTAACTTCAAATAGAATAGTGACAAAATTTCACTGCAAGTTTTTAAATTTAGTTTTACAAACATTCTTTCCACAGACCATCTTTCTGGAAATGAGAATAGCTCTATAATGCAGATTAAGCAGAAGTATTTTGCAGTCTCTCCCAGTGACCATTTCTTGGCTAGCTAACAGACCAGCCATTCAGAAGCAATTTTCTTCAGGCTGAAATTATGTGCTGACCGTAGCAGATCACTTCCCATAATAACCCTTCCCCCACCCAACGTTAAATACAATCTGTCTCCTACTCACTGTAATAACGTGCAAATGACTGTAATTTTGCAGACAAGAAACAGCCCAAAGTGAAACGTGTCTAAACAGAGGTCGATTTGAAAAATCAGGGCTATTACCTAAATCTGTAAAATACATATTGTAATAAAACCAGCAACAGCACTCTCCAATAAGTAGTTTTTTAAAAAAAAAATGTGGCTTGTGTTTTGATCTTCTTTATGCACCCGGTCTCCACTGGCATAAAAGAAAAATCCTTTTCCAGAAATGGTTTCATTACATGCGATGTAAATTGCCTTACTTTGCTAACCGATCCACAGACCTTGCTTGGGCACCCGTTCAGATATAGTAGCACATACCACACCACAAGAGCCTGGGCCCAGCAGAGGTAAGATTTCAGACACTTAACACTGACCTACATTGCAGTTCTCTTAATGCAAGTAGTATACAAATGTTTTCCTTTAGAAGTATGTGCTGTTTTGCAATATTTTGTTAGGCTCTATAGAGCTGCAAGGCATAAAAGGGACAGGATTCGCTGCTTTTCTTTTGACTATTTTAAAATGGAGTATTAGGAGAAGGAATGGGGAAATCTATGAACATATGGGGAGAAGCACCTCCTTCTTTACATCTAGGTTTCTTTACTATTAAAATTCATAGTAGTCTTAAATCAGACCATGTAAAATTTACTTTATATCAGCTCAACTTGTTTAAGCTAAATTGGGACATAGAGATCCGGCAGGACAGTCATTGTTCTCCCTCCGTTGGCTGTAGAGTCAGTCCTTTACAATACTCCCAAGGAGTTTAAGTTGAAGGTGAGCTAATAGGGCATAGAAATGACCTGAAAAGTTAACACAAGGGTGTTATAAAAAGTATGTAAGTATCCATATTGACAAAACATATATTGGAATTGTTCACTAGTTTTCCTTAGCTGGATGAACACCACTGGTGTCTTTCTTCCCTAGAAAAACCTGGGAAGCATCTGAAATGTTTCCGGGTGCTGGGTCTCTATTATTACCTACATCTAGGAGCTTTATCTTGGTTTAGTGAAATTTCAGGGTAAAGCAAAGCGGCAAATGTTTGACAAGAACACTGCTCATCTCTTTCGGGTGCCAGTTATCTAGAGATGGATATTGTTAAAAGTACTCCACAGAAACTTGAAAAGGCAGAGAAAGTTTTCTCTAGAAGTCCTTTAGCAGGGTAGGAAGCTAGGACTTTGCCTCTAGGTGAAAGGATTGAAGACCTTCTAGTGTTTGTGTGAGTGTTTAATAAATCACCAGCTCTACATTCCCTAGAAAACAGGACAGGTCACCTGCTCCTCTGCCCTGAGGCAGGCCTGTTTTTTTAAAAAAAAACTCCAAAAAGCCCGTTGCCATCCACTCACAGATATTAATCTTTCCCCGCAGTCTTCTTGGGTAACTAGTAAATTTCTCATTGTGTCTAAATTAAGTTCCTTTCCCTTTAAATTAAGTCCATTTCCAGGTAGGTTTTATTTTTTGTAACTTTGCTTTCTACTTTTTTTCCCCTTGGTCTCCAGGGTTAATGTCGGCATAGATTTAGAAAATCTAGGACTAGGTATAGACTCCCTTCCATGTTAACTGAAACCCAGTAAATTATTTCTGATCTTGAATATACCCTAAATTAAAACAAGTAGGCATCAAAGGAAGGCCATCATATATTGTTACAGCTTCAACACCCCTCCCCCCAGCATTGTGCTCTTCTGCCCTTAAAAAGGAGGACCTTCTTATCACTTTGTAAGTAATGTAGCACTTGATCTTGGGGCCCAGGGAGGAGGTGGTAGTGTTACTGGAGGTGATATGACACTCACTGCCCATCCTCATGCTCCTCCTGCCCCTCAATTCCTCCCAGACTCATTTTCAGACTTTTCTCCTCTACCACATCTCTACTAGATGCGCACTAAAATGTAAAATTACAAACTGCACACAATTATACAAGAGTGCACTGGTATCATCAAGTATATACCTGTGGCTATTGGTATGGAGAAAAGAATATTTCCTGTTACACAGATAAGAGATTAAGATAAAACTTTTTCCTCAACAAATACATAGAATTTCCCAGTTCTATGAGGGGAGTAGTTCTGATTTTCAAAGCTGGTAGTTAATTACCTTAGTTTCAGTCATCAGTTAGCAGATAGCCCTCTGATCTCTCTTGATTAGCCCCTTTGTCAAACAAAACAAAACAAACAGGAGCAAAGCCAGCATAACAACACTGGTTTATTCAGAAGTCTCCTGGAAGAACTTTGGGGGCAGGAGATGGGGGTGGGATGTAAATGGAGTGTGGCTATATTGGAATTGAAACCCTGGTGGCCTAGTGGTTAAGAGCTATGGCTGCTAACCAAAACGTTGGCAATTAGAATCCACCAGGCGCTTGTTGGAAACTCTATAGGGCAGTTCTACTCTGCCTTATAGGGTTGTTATGAGTCAGAATTGATTCGATGGCAACGGGTTGTTTTACGTTGGAATAGAAGGAACATGTTTAAATTTATCAATATGTTGTCGGTTAAGTATGTGGTTCATTTCTGCCTAAATCTTCATTTTTGGCTAGTGGAGCTCATTGAAAAGGTTTAAGATTAGAACAGATTATTTCAGAATGAGGAAGCATAAATTTGTTTTTAGTTGTACTAAAACTATGCTGCAGACTCTGATTTGCTTTGCTAAGAAGGGAGTGTGTTTGAGGAGTGCTCACACGCTTCTCCAATTTTCTATGCCCTTTGAAATCTTGTTGTTTTAAGAGCTAACCATTGATTTTTCCAAACTGTTATAGCATATGGGATAGCCATGGGCTTCTGAAGGCTGAAATGTAGATGACACCCCAGGGACACAGAAAGTGCCCAAGAGTGATCTGGTCCTAGGCGGAACCACTCTTCTAAAAGAAGAAAATTTTAAAATCACCACATGGCATTGCGTTATTATTAATGGGACATACCCAAATTGTAAAACCTGTACACTCAAAAACGCAAAACATCAAAGCTAAAAGGAGGATAAATGGATATCAGATATCTAATTTGCCCGATTTCATTTGTTAATGTACAGCTTTAATTTGAATACAAATTGATTTATGGAGATCTAAGCACTGTTATAAATTGCATTCCTCTGGTTTATATACATCAGTAAAGGGTGGAAACTGCTGTTTATTAGTTGCAGCATCAAATATAGTTCATCTGGGGTTGTGAAACAACTAATTGGCAATGTTTTTATGGACTAATATATTGAAAGCTAAAACATGAGTCAATAGCCATTACTTAAAACATGTGACGTAAATATTTTTATTGATCTACAAAGTCTTCACTGAATGTTTACATCATAAGCTATTTTCTGATAGCACTAATCCATGTTATATGTTTCTTTGACTCAGTTAAGGCACATTCTTAAATTGTAATTGTCATGCAGAAATTACAATCCCAGTATGCTAGATCCTTAAAACTTGGCATAGTGGTGCTTTTTATTGAATTCAGAGCATCCTTTGGCTTTAGAATTTCTATATTACGATACCTAAAAATAAAGGAAAACAACAATGAAAAATCAAAAATAAAACATGTTCTAAAGACTTAGCATATATAAATACATTAACTATATTAGCTGTTCTAGTACAACACTAAACTTATTTCATATTAAACTTTCTTATTCTCTGACCTCAGAGTCCCGTTAACTTGGTTGCTGGCATTAGTCCTACAATAAATTCAATAAATTCTAAAATATTTTTGTATTCTTGGTGGATTGACTGATGTAGCACTCAGAGGACTTCAACCCGCTGAAGACAGGTTTACGGATTTAGGGGAAGGGTAACTCTGACGATCAGTTTAAAAATGCGGAATGGGATTGTTTAAGGGGTTAATCTTCCCAGTATATTTATCTCTACAAATCGATTTTTAAAAAATGAGACGGGCCCGAGGTGTTAATATGGTTAGCTGGAACCTTATTTAATTTTTGTTTTGGAGCCGCAAAGACCAGGTGGAAAAGATTTGTTACTAATACCAGGGAAGAACCGTTCACGTGGTGGTGGCTAGATGGTTGCCAGCACGCACACTTCAGTGCTTGAGACCAGAAGACTGGAAACAAAAGGGTTACTTGTTTCCCCACCACCGCCTGTACCCCCAGATCGATTTTTCTTATTTAATCAGCAAGTAAAAAAAGAGAGACAGAGGAAGGAAAAATTGCAGGAAGGGCAAAGTGGTGGGGGAGGGTTGAAAGCCAGGAGCTGCAGTCCAGAAAATCAGTCTTGGGAGTTCGCACTGGAACAAGGTAGGGGGAAGCCAGCAAAACGCTCGCAGTCATTTTCACACAGCTAGCCTCCCTTTTCTCCTCGCAACGCGCTAGTGGCTCATTTGGCTTCCCTCTGCCACCGAGCGATCACGTACATTATTTCCCCCAAGATAACACAATCAAACTTGTATTTACCGACATCCACTCCTCGCAGCCTGTTTGAGATTTGTTTTAATAAGTGTTTTATGTGAATGATGTAGTAATTGAAACAGGCGCACCATTTTTTTTTTTTTCTTTCCCTTACTGCAGGAGGTTCCTCAACCCCAATCTGGTTGCAAAATAAAACGCTTTGTCTCCACAACCACCCCCCACCGCACCCCCACCCGCTCTCACTGTGTGTTTTATACGTGTGTAGATCTCAACCCCCTACAGTAGCCAAGAGAAAGCAGCCAGCCAATCAGAGAGCCCAGTTTCATAAAAGCTGCTCTATGATTGGCCCGATGCGAAAGGGCACTGGGAACAAAGAAAAGTCCCTTTCAGGTATAGAGGCTGAGAGCTCCTTTTGCTCCACTCCCTCTGTGTGTGTGTTGTGTTTCAGTCCTGATTTCAGTGTTGCAGAACAAGCTTGTTGTGTGTGTGCACCAGGGAGATTTCTGTTTTCTTTTTTCTTTTTCTTTTTGCTTTTATAAAAAATACACAGGACGGTCTGTGACACTTGATGGTCCATCTTCTTTAATAAATTTGTTGAAGAGATTATAATTTCCAAAATAAAGCGGCTGCAACCAAACACATTCAATGCAGTTAGAAGGAAAAGGTCAACTCGATCCAATACAGACCGTAAGTACGGTTGCGTGGTGTGTCTCTATAGCACTTAGCGGGGACTTCATGCAGGGGAATGTGCGAGTTTTATGCATTGAAATGAGGAACTAGTTACAGGGTTTGGCTTTTGCATTTAAAACAACAACCCAAGAAGGGCGAATTTTATTCAGTGGAGGGTGAAGTATTTGTAACTTCTTCACACAAATTAAGCTTGACTGGGCACTCGGGTTAACTTTGAGTAAATTACCTCTTGGGCTTTAACCCAAAGGAGAATAAAAGTGACACAGTTACATATCCTGGTCTGCAGTGTCCGTTCTCCAGCTCACCTCACTACCTCCCTCTCCTATCCTTGGAGGGCAGACCTCCTTCGAAACCGAGGCAGGGAACTGGGGGCAGGAGCAGAACAAGCCGATTTCTGTCGCCTGTCACAGCCCAGTGTCCAATAATTTAATATTAAACAAGGGAATAGCCACCCATGACATGTAATGGTTATAATTACCATTTCCCCCTCCTTAAAAAAAAACCAGCAGCGAAAACACCATTAAGGGGGGAAAAAAAGCCCCACCCAACCCAAACAAACCCACAAATAGTAACAATGGTGTGTTTATTACAGGACCTGGATGGGAGCTAGCAAAATGTTTTTCTTTGTTTAATACATGAGGGGTCCCTAAAATCCAAATAGCTTGGAGGCACCCTCTCCCCAGGCGTCCCAGTCCCTAGCCCCTTGGGAAAGCCGACAAATTGGGGATAAGTTGAGGAAAGGTTTATAAGGTGTTTCTTTAAAACATCTGCTTTGCTCTTGTGCTTATTACATTTCACTCCCTCCTAACTTCCGAGATCCTAGATCTCCGAGAAATGTTTCACAT
Organism: Trichechus manatus latirostris; assembly: GCF_000243295.1. Lineage (NCBI taxonomy): Eukaryota > Metazoa > Chordata > Mammalia > Sirenia > Trichechidae > Trichechus > Trichechus manatus. The sequence goes on along the minus strand of NW_004444057.1, from coordinate 3,499,190 downwards.
TCATAACTTGTAGCTGTGACCACTGCAGGGGGGAGGCGGAGGTGGGGGGGACTGTGTGCTAGGGGAGGGGAGAGACCTTCAGCTTTTTTTAAAGACCAGATCAGTATTTTCTTGATACGCTTGTCACCATTTTTGTTCTCACGACAACCAGTTGAGCCCTTGATCCTCACGTGATGTGAAAGGCTTGCACTGTAACAAAATCGCTCCTTTTAGATGGTTGGTTGTTGCTGCCTCGCCCATCCCCCTCTCCCAGCCCCGACATTTCCAGCAAAGCGACTCTCCACTTCCAATCCATCAACAATTCATTACAGCTTTTAGCTTCCAAACGCCAGCTAATTAAAAATACTAAGCCAAGTTCCGAGGCCATCTGACTAAACACAGGAGGGGGAGGGGGAGAGGAGGAGAGAAAAATAAATAAAAGGGAGACGCACCGTTTGCTGCGAATATCAGGGGGAAAATCTGTCCTGAAAAAGGTCGCCTTAAAAAAAATCTTTTTTTTGACTCTAATTATCGAATTACCACATGACCTGATTGGCTTGAGCGACAGCGAGTTTTTTTCCCCTCCGGGACTATGCTAGGAACTCGGTTCCTTTTTCTTAAAACAACATAAGACAGGAAAACATCACATCCTTTAGGGTTAGAAGACTGAACCAATTTTAAACGCCGTTATTCTCCCCACCCCAACGACCCCCGCCCCAAGCGAATGCTGTTATAACTGGTTTATAAGCTTACTGAATCATCTGCTCCCCTCCCCCTCCACACCTTTCTTTTTCTCCTCTTACCCAGCTTCTCATCCCACCCTTTTTTCCTCCTCCTCCTCCCGCTCTCCTTCCCCCTCCTTTTCTCTTAAGTTAGTTCAAGAAATCAAATCTGTCTGGACGGGCGGAAAAATGCCACTTCCCGACTAACAGGCGGAATCCAGCCCAGATTTTCAGTCCTTTCTTCTTCCTTTCCTTTCACTAATTTATCCCGATGTTAGCACATTCTGTCTTGTTACTAGCGGACGTCTGTAGGTTTGCTACATGGGATCATTACTTACTGATCACGGTGACTCTGAAGTCTGGAACTGAAGGCGGAATGAGAAGTTGGGAAAACTTTTTTCTCTAAGCTCTCTCTCTTTTTTTAAACTATTATTCTCGATGCTTGTTAAGAGGAAAAAAAACCCTTGGTGCTTCTGTTGTGAATGTGAAACATTATCTTCCAGCTGTACAGTGACACATTTTTTTAAGGAGAAAAGGACTCCTGATCCGTTTGCCAAAAGGGGGGTGGGGAGGTGGAATAATGTTATCGAGTGATTATTCTGGCTGAGATGTGTTATTTGGTTTCTTCCTTCTTGATCATTTGGTGTTTAAGTAAAATGAGGCACAGGCTTGTTTGCCGAGTGGAGTGGGAAAGGCATTTTGATTTGCTGGCCTAAGTAAAATATGATAAAGGATTAAAGGTAAGCAATGTCTGTGTGTGTGTGTATGTATATTTATTATTATTTTTTCTTCACAATCAACTGTTAAAAGGGGGCTGATCCCTTTAAAAACCGTTTTAACTGATCTTTGTCAAACACACACTCATTTGCGGTCATTGAGGCCACCTTGGCGCAGATCACTTAAAGTGTATGTCTTAATCAGTTTCCTGTGCAGTCAGCACCATATTTAACAGACTGAGCAATTCTGTGACCTAGGAATACGGTAGAATTGTTTAGATGTGTTTTTTTTTTTTTCCTCAGAAGGCAGATGTTTAACCTTTTATTTAACACCGTCTTTTCCACAGAGAAATGCTCTTAAAGACGTGTGTATATTTCAAAATATGTATAAACTATTTGGGGAAAAGAGGATGGGAGGGAGTTGTGTGTATGCGGTGGGGGTATATTGGTTGTTTTTTCTGTTCCTTACTGGGAACAAAAACCAGATTGCCCAGACCAATATGTAAGAAGTAATAAAATTAGAAATAAGGAAAATTCAGGCAGCAGCATTTTGAAAACTAGCCTCAGAGAACTTCCCTGGTCTGGTCTTTTAAATGGCAAAATCTAGGAAATATTCAGGGGTGTTTAAGGCTGTGTTCCTCCCTCTCTTCTGAGTATTCAGGCTGTGTTTCTGGGGTTGAGATATCACACGTGCTAGACAAAAATCTTTTTTTTTTTTTTAAACCTTTTTGGACTTGAATCAGATCCTTAAGATAGTTTAATGGTTTTTAAAAAGTGATTCTCTTTGTGTTGTTGATAAAGGGATTTTCTTTTTAGCTGCTGTAAAATGCCTACTGCCATGGGTATGTTTTTTGGGTTTGGTTATTTTCTTTTAAACCTGATATTGGACTGTGGAGACAATACATGAGCCACTTTACTCTCCATCCTTCCCTGTACCCCTTACTGACTCCCCAGTATTAATCGTTTTTTATTCTGGTAACACCCAGACAAGAAATATTCGACTTTTCCCCCCTTCACAGGAAAAGGTGGACCTGGACTGAAGGGTGTAAAATCCCTGGACACATTCCTGGGGCAGGAAAAAAGAAGAGGAAGATTAGAAGATTTTTTTTTTTTCTTTAAGAGAGCCCAGCGGAGCTAAACGAATGTCCCCTCATCTCCAAAGGAAAGTTCATCGGATTTTTATTCTAGAGAGCTCATCTTCAGGATGTCAGTGAACATTTCTACTGCAGGAAAAGGTGTGGATCCAAATACGGTTGATACTTATGACAGTGGCGATGATTGGGAAATCGGGGTTGGAAATTTAATAATTGATTTGGACGCTGATTTGGAGAAGGACAGACAGAAATTTGAGATGAATAATTCCACTAACACCACTAGCAGCAGCAACTCTAAGGATTGTGGAGGTCTGGCCTCCAGTGGGGCAGGTTCTACCACAGCCTTAGCTGATGGCCTAAAATTTGCTTCTGTTCAGCCCTCTGCTCCCCAGGGGAATTCACACAAAGAGACCGGCAAATCAAAAGTGAAAAGGAGTAAAACTTCTAAGGATGCTAATAAATCTCTGCCTTCTGCTGCCTTGTATGGGATTCCCGAGATCAGCAGCACTGGCAAGAGGCAGGAAGTCCAAGGGCGCCCTGGAGAGGCAACTGGCATGAATTCAGCACTGGGTCAAAGTGTGAACAGCGGCGGCGGCGGCGGCAACCCAAACAGCAATAGTACCAGCACCAGCACCTCCGCTGTCACTGCGGGGGCAGCCTCCTGTGGGAAAGGCAAAGAGGAGAAGCCAGGTAAAAGCCAGAGCAGCCGAGGAGCCAAACGGGATAAGGATGCGGGGAAATCCAGGAAGGACAAGCACGACCTGATTCAGGGCCACCAGAATGGCAGTGGCGGCCAGGCCCCCTCCGGGGGGCACCTCTATGGCTTTGGGGCCAAGAGCAATGGAGGTGGCACGAGCCCCTTCCACTGCGGGGGCACTGGGAGTGGCAGCGTCGCCGCTGCAGGGGAAGTTAGCAAAAGTGCCCCGGATTCAGGGCTCATGGGAAACTCTATGTTGGTAAAGAAGGAAGAGGAGGAGGAAGAGAGCCACAGGCGAATCAAGAAACTGAAAACTGAGAAGGTAGGATAAAATCGCCTTCCTAGATCTCCCACTTTCCTCTTTGTGTGCATTTGTGTGGGTGTGTTGGGGGGTGTGCTTCTGTGTGCCTTAACATTTCTTACTCCTGCTTTCTGGTTCTCCGTGAAATTTCTATTATATGTATCCTTTACATTAAAATTTGGTATGGGGGAGCTTACTTGTGTGCAGTGTTTGGCTCTTGCTTCTACTGCTGCTGCTGCTGCTGCTGCTTTGTGGTGCTAGTGTTTTGAGTCCCCAGGTGGGAGGGACTGAGTGCTCTTAGGAGAAGTCCCTTTTGCCCTGCACATGGGCAACGAGGCCAGTCAGCTAGATGTCGTGTGCTTTTAATAGAAAACCTGCTCATGCACCCACTTGACTCATGTCCCGGTTTCCTCCCCTGGGGATTACTGTCTTCTGTTTTAATTTACACATCCTAGTATTTCTGGTAATGTGTCCTTAGGTGCAGGGTTCACGTTCCCTCCCTGGAGAGCTATGTCGAGGATTCTTGTTTGCACTCCACCTTCAACCCGCCCCTGCCCCACTTGCACCAAAATAGTTCTGTCAAAGGATACCCTTGGATGGGTTCCTGTTATTGGTCCTGAGTCAAATCCCAACCTTGGTGTCCTTGGGTCATTGGTTTCGAAACTGTGCGTACAGATTGGAATGCTTTTGGTTGCTGCTTGGATTCTATACTTGTTCCCTCACCCAGTTCTTAGCTGGAGATTTAAGAGTGTTAGCACTCTTTGGATCACTCTGGGGCTAGATAACTTGGATTTCTAGTTTGACTGGGGAGCTGAAAGGTTGGCAAGAAAAGTGAAATAGATTTGGTGTTCCTGAAATGTGAAAACATAACCCAAGGGAATGTGGGTGGTAACAGCGAAGTGGAACACTAGAATTATGTGTTGCATTTGAGCAATATGGACCCTTACTCCCGTCTTTGTCATTACTTTAAAATCGGTAGTCCGTAGTTGAGACTGCCTTTGAAAAACTGCTCCAGTGTTGTGTTGCTCAGGGATGGAGGCCTGTCTTACTGGTCTAGTGATTATTGTGCATTGAGTAATGTCTGGGAACAGAAAGTGCTCTGTTTACCAAGCAGGTCGGGAGAGAGCTGGGGTGTGACTGATGTTTCTATAAATTACCCCTTAGATTAATTCTACAGGTTGTGCCTTGCAGAAGCAAAATTTATATCCTGATGTGGTTTGTGGCATGGTTGTTTGGAAATATGCTTAGTAAATAATTTGATTTTTGCTATTTCTGATTTGATCAGAATTTTAAGAGGTGATAATATGTGTTTGGGAAATTATTTCCGAGTAAAGTTATTCACTGCTTTCTATTTAAGCCTTTATATATATATGTATGTGTTCAGATCTAAGTTGGAGTACAGGAATAAAGTTTTGATATTGTGATTTTAGAAGCTTATGAAGGTAACAATTAAGGTAGAGAGAATGCAGAAAGTACTGAAAGCCTCTGAACTCTTCCTTTATTCATATCCCCTTGGTCAGACAATATTTTAATTGGTTAACTTAAATGAATTTTTAAAAACCCCAGGTTTCTATTCTTATGTTTAAATGTGCAGTTCCATATAGTTTCTGTTAAACGGCTTTCTGAAGTCCTCTTATTAACTTAGTACAGTAGGGCATTTACTTTTGTTACCAATAGTCTTCAAATTGCAGTTCTAATCTGCTTTAACTATCTAGATGAATTGCCCTAATCCAGTGCTCACAATGGCTGTGGTTAAGGAGTCAGAGCCATTTGATTGGATTCACTGGCTGCCTGGAATGTGGGAGGTACTGCCCTTTTGCATTCTCCTTAGCCTTTTAATCTTCCAGCCAAATGTTCGCATTCAACAATTTTGTTTAGCTGGCAATCGGAACATTTCAGTATCTCAAAGGCTGCTGTCATGGCAACTGAGATTAGAGCGTGGTGTCGGTTCTCCAGTTTTTGTGTTCTTTTCACGTTCCAGTCACAGAGAAACTAGGTGAAGAATGGAAGAATTAAATTATTCATATATATGCAACTCATCTTCAGTCAGAGCAGTATAAATGTGATAATGTGAATTACATAAATGAAGAGCAAACAAGTCACTGTGGGTCTGGGGTGGAGGAGGGGAGAAGGAGTGGAAGAGCGCTTTTCCTTTAGATTCGCTCCTGGCCCCTGTGCCCGGAGGAAGCAGCACTTCCAAAGACAGCCATTGGTGTTGGCACAGGGGGCCTATGGGGACGACTTCGAGGGGCTTGAACCCTACGGGCTTCACCATTCTCTGTCAGGCGTTGGCTCTGGATCTTAAACAGTATTCCTAAGACTCCTTTCCCCAACATCCCCCCCCCCCGCCACCAACCCAGAATGACATCTCTTAAGAATGCTTTTATTCTTGGCACACAGAAATGGAAGGAACTCCTTGCGTGAATGCCACCCAAGGAACACTAACTCGTGGTTGTGTAAAATTAGACTTTAGTTTAGAAAATACTTCCTAATGATATGAGGATACCTATTAGGAAGTAAAGATTTAGTAGGACAAGCTTCATCTTACAAAACATTTCAACAGGAGGCATCTTTAAGAAAGGTTTCTTTTGGACGCATTATACAATGTTTTAATTTAAACCTTTCTTGATTTTATGGGTTTATGAAGAGTAAGTGCCTCAAGAGATGACTAACTTTCAGCAGTCAGATGTGGCTCATGAAGGGCCAAATGTGAAGACCAAAAACCTGTCTGTGTGTGTGTGCCTTTTTTTTTTTTCCCCTGTGGTTGGAAAATTCACAGGAGATTCATAAGACTAGCTGTCACTGGTTAATTTTCACAGCATGCTTAAAGGTCTATTTTTGGTGTGTTTGTTCTGTTTCTTGACTATACAAAGTCATGTAAAACATGATAAATTGGACCTTATGAAACCTAATTAAATCAATGAGTGTTCTACTCCTTTATGAGGAAACCACAAGTATGTTGTAAAAGTCGCCACTCCCTTAATACGTGAACAAAATCAAAACATGCCATAATTCTAAGATGTTTGAGCTATATTTCTATAGCCCATTTTGTGGTTAAGCCACCAGTGACATGTCTGAATAAGTAGATTTGACGGGCTAGCGTTTGGTTGTTAAAACGTGCTTCTTCCCCTCTCCCCTCCTTTCTTTTGAAGCATAATAGCCTTGTATTGAGGTGCTTCTTCATGTATCCTCCTTAGCAGTATTACATCAGACATGGAGGCATTCAGCTGGGCTAAACAGTTATATAGAGTACATGGGTTTATCTGATCATGGGAAAACTCGAAAGTACGTGGAAAAATTCTTAAATGGCTGATACTTAAATAGAAACGAAAGGCATGGGAGGTCTTACAGTTGTGTCTTACGGTTCTGATTACTTAGTAAATACTCTGAAAAAAAGAATTATTTCTTTAATATATTGCTTTCATTGGTATGGTTCTTGACATCCCAAAGTTGCTGTCTACATATGAACCCCTCTGTAATGGATATCATTCATTTAATTTTTTCCTCTTGTAGAAGTCTTTATTCTGGGGAATTCTGGTGCATTTTCTGAGTGTAAGGAGCTTAAGAACATATTTTGATTAATGAGTTTTCTGGATGATAATGCTTTTTTTTTTTAATAGTGCCCCCTACAAATTTGGCTTAGAGTGTGCAGTTTATCTACTGTGAAATAAAAGGGCAGAAAGGTCACTTGCTATAATTAAAGAACAAAGTCCATTGTTGTCCAACAGCAAACTGTTTTGAAAGCTACATAAGGGATTTAGCTGTTAAAATCGTTGATAACTAAGGGTGGCTCCCAATCAGCATTGATCCAGCTTCTTACTTTTCTATAGGTTTCCTTGAAGGGTGACAGGGCTTTTTGAGGTGAGTGCAGAGGGGATGCCCTTTCCCCGAGGAAGTTTTCTGTGAGAACCTACGGAGCTTGGAGTATTTGTGTGAACAGGCCCATAACTGAATTTTCTTCTTTGTCTAGCATTTAAAATCTTTTGGGTTTGCTGGAGAGATTTAAAAAAAAATCACAGCTGATCAAGATTGTGTTTAAGGAGATAAGTAATGTTTAGCAACTTTTAATAACTTTGCAAATAGTCTGTAAAAAAAAAAAAATAAATAAAGGGAAGGGATTGATTGCCTAAATGTCATGAGGTTAAGAATGCCCTTCAAGTGAAATTGCTTGGCTGCAAGGTTGTTTTAATTAGTGTTATAAAGACTTATTTTTCCTAAGCAGCATTTTATAGTTAGTAAATGAAATGTATGCCGAAAGTGCTAAGCAGAAATCTCCCTAACCACAGAGGTGTTCAATAACCAGATTCAAACAAGATGGAAAGTACCATCTGTTCTTCGTTTTCAGCATGAAAAGCAGGGATTGAATGGCGGAGATTTGCTCCAATTTTGACTGTGTGTGTGTGTTTTTTTTAATTTAAAAAAGTTCACCTGGTACTTCATAGAAACTTCAAATTGCAGTAATATGAGCAACACTGTGAAAACACATGTTCCTACATTTATTTTAACCAGTTCCACTTTTATTTAAAAGATTTCCAGAAGCCCAGCCATTGAACACTTTATAATGGTTATTCAGTTCCTGCAGGCAATCACAATGAGGGGTCAGTTCTCAAAGATCTAACTATTTAGTCAGTACCTGAATTATTCTGTCAGTTTTCCCCCTGGAGGCAAGAGGGGGAAAAGGCTCTCACAGGCTAACTGTGGTCAGCGCTTATCAGTTAATCTAATTGTATGTGCTAGTGCCATGGACTGGTGTTTACTATACATAGACCTCGTTCGTATTCAGAGCTGTAGCGTAAGATTGTTGATAATGAGGAAAATATTCTTTCAGTAATAACTTCTGAGTCCTTGACTTTTAGATGCTAAAATTCGTGGATTTAGCAAGAGCCCTGGGTAAAACATTATCCGGCCTTTGTTTGAGGTCTTTTATTGAAGCTAATGACTGGGCTTGTGCCTCCCTGAGATAAATGACATTATCTCTGAGTGGGCTGACAGGAAACAGACATGTTAATGGTGAAGCTGCGGGGAGGATCTGCCTGGGTTCTGACAAAAGAGTCGAGAAGGGACCCCTGGTTGTGGTCATTAACACATAATGCATTCTTGCTCTTCCTAAGAGGCCCTTGATAATTGGAAAGCTATTTTAGCCACAAGCACTTAAATCATAAATCTACTACTTCTAGTTCCTTTGCATTCTTAAAAGTAGCAAAGTAATGTGTTTTTTGTTAACAAGTGTGTGATCTGGTTTTTTAAACAGTGACAGTTCTAAGACTTTTTATTAGATGGGATCTCTCTTCGTCTTTCATCATTGCTCAGTCATCCCTCTCTTTTAATGAAGTGAAAAAATGGGTCCAGAAGCTATAAAGGAATCATTTTTGTACCTGAGGATGTCACGTGTGTGTGGGGGTACTAAAAGATATTTTTTATAAGTTAGGGAAGAGATTTTGTTCAGTGATCTGAATGTGATGAAACCTGCCTTTTGAAGAGTGTGTTTAAAAAGTCATGGGTATAATTGAGTTTCAATGCAGTTTAAACTCTTTGCTTCTTGAATGACGATAATTGCCATGTTGAACACACTCGAAAGGTATAGACAAGGTGGAAGGGTCATGTTATTTTATTCTTTTAATATTAAGCGCTGGAAGTTTTTTCATAGTAATTACTCTAGCACAACATAGTTTTGATTGCCAACACTCTGAACTTGCCAGTGATCTGAACATCAAGGGTTTTTGCTTGAGTACTAGACGGTTTATTCCTAAATTACTTGTATAGCTTTCTTGTTTAAAATGGAAGCCAGAGTAAGGAATTCCTGGGCTAACCTTGTTAGCGACGTCTTAGTGGAAATAACCTTCCTTCACCAGGATTGTTCTCAATTAATGATACCCTCATTGTCTCTACCTCATTTAAGATTTTAGGGGAAACAGAACAAGTGTGTTCCCCACCACAGGAATGACGTGGGTTATCATTATAGAGTAATAGTATAGGAATCATACTGGTGCCCTGTAACTCTGGCATTTCATAGATATGTGTATATAAATGCTGTAACTGCATATTTAGATGCTGGCTTGGGAATTGGTTGGGGGTATTTAGTTAGTATGGGCTTTTATATTTTTATTAAAAAAGATGTCACTGTTGATTTTAAGTTACAATCTGCTGCATAGTAAATGGGCTTCTCAGTCTCCAGTTGTCTCTGAGCTGAAGTTTCACTAGTGACTACTTGCTCTTTTAATTTAAGCGAAAGATTTTGGCAATTGGAATAAAGGCTTTGCAACTGAATGAAAAGATTGTTAAAACTATTCATAGTAGATTGACCAGCAGTTGGGCTGTTTGTAATGTTATTTTGAGAGCTCAAAGGATATTCAAGAGGGTGAGATTGGCACTTTGCTCCTAATGCTGAATTCTGCATATTTGCTAAATATTGGGAAGAAATATCTTTAGTAATGTATTAAAAGAGATTATGGGTTTTGCCTGAAGAAATGATCACAAAGCAAATACTTCTTACCTTTTGATAGGTTAGTGTGGGCCTTGAACTGCATGGACTTCATCTGGTATTCAGAAGTCATCCTCTCCAGTGAAACTAAATGAAAATTTAAAAATATGGATTATAATAGTGAATTCAAAGTGAAGGATGTTTCAGGTAGAAGAAATGGGTTAGAAATTATTAATAGATACTACTGTTGATTTTTCAAAGCCATTTCCTTTTCTTTCTCATTCTCTGCCCCCCCCCCCCGTTTGATTATTATTCACTGTGACTATTCTAGCTCAACCGCTGAGCTTTTTGCCTCCTGGGAATCCTCATTGTCAGCGAGCAACTTAAGAAAAAATGTGCCTACAGGGACATTTAGATATATTCCAGTAATGCCATATGAATGCAGCTTTTACAGTTTAAAAGAACAAATAAAAATATATTGATTACATTTTGTGTTTTACATAGTGATTTTAGAAAGCAGATATTTAGGTTGTGGAATTGGCTTATTATGTTAACCAGAGAGCAGATGGCATGGTGCCACAAATGTATAATTTTACTTAAAGGAACTTTTAAGGTTTTGATGTGTTTTCTTTTCCTCTTATTTCCCTGATGGCTTCTTTTTATTGAAGGGTAGCTTAAGGAGACCTGGTAGCAATTTTACTGCCTTCCCTTGACAGTTTGAAATAATAGCTGGTCTTTGGTTGTACTGATCTTCTACCAGTCAACTTGATTCTGGTTTTTGTCATGTGGCAGTGAATTTGAAAAAAAAAAAAAAAAGTGTTTGTAGTATGTTTTAAGAAATAGACTCTTTTATATGCTTCAATTAGTAACAGAAGACAAAGTTCCAATTGGTCACACTTTCCTAAACTCCTAGAAGTCACTGTTTCATTCTTTTGATTAAAGAAAACTCCGGGTTTGGTTTCTTAGGAAAGCACATCTGGTCCTCTGGTTGCTTTGGGTACAACTTTTTGTCTTTCACATTAGTCAGTGAGGGTTCAGAGGTTGTGTCTAAGTTGTTCCTAGTTAGGTCAGCAAGCATTCCCCATTTCCTATTTTTTGGTTGCTACACTCATCATGAATGACAAGAATTCAGTTAGGACAAAAGTACTATTTGTTTCTATGCCTAGATTTTACAGTTTTACCCATTCCTCACGTAAAACAGCATCAGGATGAGTTGGAAAGCATCTTCTAACTTTTTTTGCAAAGTGTGCGTAGCTAGACCAGATTGCTTTTGGATTTCCTGTCACCTCCTTGGCTGATTTTATGGATGGCTCATGTTAAAAGCAACAATGTTTGAACTGGAAGGATTGGAGCGTTGGGTTTTCATTCTTCATGGAGAACTGTTTATTTGTGTGTGGTTCGCCACAGTACATGGATAATGCTATCAAATCTGTGCTTTATTATAGGCTTATGACTATCGCAGCAACACTTTAGTTATGTGTTTCTGCATTTTATTTCTTTGCCAATTCTTTTGTGATGGAAATGAAATTAGAACTGAATCTTTGCAGCGAAGGGGAAAATAGGCACAACAAATAGAAATTGTCCCTTGAGCCAGTTTGGAAGTAAGCAGTGGTGATGGGTTTAAAAAAAATTTTTTTTTCAAATGACATGAAATATACAGAAAAGTGCTTTAATGTAACTTTTTTGTGAAGACGTGTGAAGGATGAGCTGAACACTTTAACAAATGGAGGCTGCTCCAACAACTAGCCTTTATCCCATGTGTTGTTTTACATCTTAAATAACTGAATGAAAAGAAATTCACATTCCCAAATGTTTAAGCTGCTCTGGAGGTGGAATTTGAGTTAACTAATATTGTTTGCTTCTGCTCCCCAAAGGGAAAAACATGATTTTAAAATGGAGCAATTGAGCCTTTCCGCATCAAACTCTATTTGGCCAACTGTCTACATTTACATTCCTTGCCCAAATCCTTCACCAGCCTTTCCCATGATGCTGCAGCAGATGCCAGACACTGAAGTAGAAAGCCAGCAGCTGTTTCCATTACTCCATTGCTGTATTATCCTTCACAATCTGCTTTCTTTTTCTTTCCCTTCCCCCCACTTTAAAAATAAAGAAACCATTTCTCTCTTTGACTTTTGTATCTTCCAGTTGAGCAGTCTGCAGGTTTTATATCTTATCAGTACCATTGGTTTCTTCAGAAAAGCCCGTTTGTTTTCTCCAATGGTATAGCTATAAGGCCCAGGGTGGCTGGGGGCGTGGCCGCTCGCGTCAAGGGTTAGGCTGCGCGCTCCTGGCGGGTGTCGGGGGCGCGCGGCCGGGGACGCGCCCTCCTTCCCGCCCAGGACCCGTTTATGGCTCTCAGCGCTGTAAATCTGTCAGCTCTTCCCCACGCCTTCACCTCTTTCTTCATTTGCTCAAGCTTCTAGTTTGACAACGATCCCCTGAGGCAGAATTCTAATCTGCTTCCAATTAGTTGCAAAATGTGACTGAAATTTCCACATTATGACTGCTGTTTTACTTGCACGCACACATCTAGAAACAAATTAATGCTCTTGAATATTTATTTTTTGAGCCCTTGGATTTACTTTAAGAGGAAGAGTTTCCAACTGTTTGGAATGACTTCCAGGATTTACATTTTTCCTCAAAGCCTCATATACCGGGCATACTTTAAAAAACAAAACAACTGTGGTGGGATTTCCTCTTCCCTTTGTAAGCCTTGTCTATCTTTTCAAGATTTTTCAAAACGTATTACATATGTTTAATTTATGCAAATAAGTTTTGTAATATTTCTAAAATAAACAAAACAAGGATGTTTGGCCTAGTTTAACAGAGGGGTCCCTGTGCAGTTTTAATAGAACACAAATACAAAGTTAGTTCTAAATATAGCTTAAATATATTTGGCCAAAAACAGAGACTTTTGTGCACACTTTTAAATTTTTTATTTGATATGCAAAACTGTAAATCCAAATAAAAGAATTGGGTAATTAATTGGCACGACCAATATAAGGGCAGCGTTAAAGATGTCAAATGTGTATCCTACAAGTTTGTGTATAGGTCCTTGCAGCACACCCTCAAAGAGCTGTTGTGCTTTGGTTGTTGTGCTGTGTGTTCCTGTGACTTTAAACCAGTTGCTGTGGGTCAGTTCTGACCAATGTGTGCAGAGTAGAACTTCTCTATAGGGTTTTCATAGCTGTGACCTTTCAGAAGCAGATTGCCAGTCCTTTCTTCCAAGGCACTCCTGGGCAGGTTTGAACTGCATCCTTTTGGTTAGTAGTCCATTTGCGCCACCCAGGGACTATCCCTGTGACTTTAGTAGCCCCCTTTCCACTACATAATCCACTGTGAAGGGAATATGCTTCTTTGAGGGTTTTGGGATGGTTCCACTCTGAAGAAGGTAATCACCCCAACTCTGTTTTCGCCTTTTCATTGATTGTATATGAAGATGTTGACCCACCTGATTATACGTAAATATTAGAGCTGTTTAAATCTTGGTTGCTGAAAAAGTCGTCAAGATTACATTTATTACTTGTCTAAAAACTACTTTCTCAAGTACTGGAGGATTATAATACCAAGACAGTGGATCTCAGGTTTATTATATATGGAAAGGTGGTACTGTTAACGTATGTAAACAGCTATATTACTGGTGCATTTTATAGTAGAGTTTAGTCAGCATCTTGATAGATTGATATCAACAGTAATAATAGGCTTTAAAGAGGTGTGAAGGATTTTATTGATGGTAAAGTGGTTCCCTTGATCACATCACTCTGTATTGGTTTCACTTTCTCATGTAAATGGATGCACCAGTTGTTTTTTTCCCCACATCATTGTCACATATAATCATAAAAACTCTATAATGATTGATTTATAATGTCATTTTTTTATGTACTATTTTCAATCCCTGGTGGGAGAAAGATGTGGCAGGCTGCTCCTGTGAAGATTTATGGCCTTGGAAACCCTGTGGGGCGGTTCTACTCTGTCCTACAGCCTCGCTTATGAGTCGAAATTGAATCGACTCGACATCGAAGACAGCCGGGTTTGGTTTAGTTTTTGATTTTCAAGCTCTGAAACCAGGAGGTGGAGCATTTATTTCGCTTCCTTCAAACAAAATCTTTAAAAACTTATTTTTAGCAATGCCAGAATTCCACAAAAGACTTTGGAGTGCTTTCTGGATTGCTTCCTTTCTTCTTACTCAGTGATTGATAGTAGAAAAATAGACAGATTGAAATCCTTAAAAATTTTAAATGTGGGCCTTACAGATTGCAGAGACCTCCAGGGTTTTTTTTTTTTTAAAAAAAAGGTAGTGGCCCCATTGTGAAACGCTCATAATAGGCACAATTGTGGTAGCCTCTCAAGTCCCTGGGTTCACTAATTACCCTTTAATGAGGTCAGTCTGCCCTGGCTTTTTCCCTACTTGAGGAGGAAAAGCACACAGACAGTTGGAGTTCAAGTGGATCTTGCTGTATTTGCAACTTAGCATAACTGCTTTGAAGGCCCCCAGGGTGCTTAATAGGGCCTGGGCATTTTTGTTTTGGGGGAGACTACACACAGCTCCCCATTGTGTGTGTAGAAGCCACTGTGCATCTTGGAAGCATTACATGCTTTTGTTGACGGTGCATAGTTTTATAAACTCCAAATGAGCTTATTGCCTTTTAACCATTGAGAGCGCTAAATAATGGAAGAACCTAGAAGTCTCTGGGTTGGGCAGCCGCCAAGCAGTTTAAAAAAAAAAGAATGGTTTAATTGTAGAGCAAAACCATTTGTTTACAGATTAAGACTTATTCAGTCACCAAATCCTATGGACCAGGAGGTGAAAGAATGAGGCCCTAAGGTACAGGAATTGAATGCCTAGCGTTAAATGTTTTGTGAACATGCTCCGCTGTTTCTTACCCTTTTCACAAAGGAGGCAAAAGAAGACTGAATTGTTTAATGGTGAGAACTGCCTGGCCAAGTGTACTTTTTAAGTTGTAAGGGGGTGGGGGGTGGTGGTGGAAGGGAAATAGGTTGTCATTTCTTTGCTGCGTGGTCAAGAAGCTGAAAATTTAGGGTTCTGCTAGCTGAAGAGAGGGGCAAAGGCTGCTGCTTAGTTTTCCTGTTGGTTCAAATGTGGGTGGTGGGAGAGGTGTGATGTAAAAAGTAGGAAAAAAAAGTGGGGTGGGTAGTGAAGAACCTTTGTTGAAGTGGCTGTAGATCATACATTCTCTTGAATAATTTGGGCAGTGTTTAGATTGCTGTGAGTCAGAATCGACTCGATGACAGTGGGTTTGGTTTTGGTTTTTACAGACGTTTTCAAGGAGCCGGGATGGCATAGTGGTTTGCCATCATCTAACCTAAAGACTGGTGGTTCATCCCCACCCAGCAGTACCACAGTGTATAGGCCTGGTGATCTGCTTTTGTAAGGATTGTTGTTGTATGCCATTGATTCCAGCTCATAGCGACCCTGTAGATCACGGTAGAACTGTCCCATAGGGTTTCCTAGGGTGAAATCTGTATGGGAGCAGATCTTCAGACCTTTTCTCCTGTGGAGCTGCTGGTGGATTGGAACCACTGACCTTTTTTCTGTCTGGGTTAGCTGCTGAGCCAGTAACCAGTGTACCACCAGGGCTCCTTCTGTAAAAGATTACAGCCAAGAAAACCCTATGGAGCAGTTCTAGTCTATAACACATGGGGTTGCCATGAGTCAGAATCAACTTGATGGCAGCTAACAACAGCAACATAGAAATTTCACATTATTTCCTTAGTTTTAGTGGCCATGTTACTGAATAGAGCGATGGTAGTAAAGTGGCACAGCAGTTTTGAGGGGAAGAGCTGTTGACTAGCCAGCTGGATTTCAGGATGCCTTTTATTTTTTTTTTAAGTCCCCTTGTAAGGACTAGATTGTATTTAACAGTAGAAGACCAGAAATCATAATAATGACATTTGTGCCCATTGTAGTTGTAGTTGGTCCTTCTAATCCTCTTATGACTAAATAGGCTTAAGGAAATCATTAGTAGAGTATTGTTTTCTAGACGTATATTTGAAACCTCCACAATTCACTGTTTTTATTTTTACATTTATCTTCCTGGGGAGTGAACCCTTTATCTCAGACGGCTCATTTTTGCATAAATGGTCGCCCTTCTCTAACATTAAAGTCATTTCTTTGCTACTTAATGCATATCTTATAAATTGAAGTTTTTAATATGTTAATTGACTTAAGGTGATCTTGTTTTGCTTTGTTTTTTTCCCCTTTAAGTTCCGGTACCATTATTTTAGTATTAGGAACCTTTTGAAATGGCATGATTTCTGAGCCCAAGTCACGGCTGATATCTTCATTTTACAGACCTATTTCTTTCAGCGGGTAGTGAGCAACAGGATTATCGAATGGGAAGTAAAGAAGGTTTAAAATGTTAGGCCTCAATGTTTTCTGTCTTATCAAACTAGTGAATTTTTAATGTGCTATTGTTCATTTCTTATGTTTATTTCTATTAATATTTCTGGTACTAGTGAGGAAAGAGAATTGATTTCATTTCTAAGAGCATCCAACATAGTTTTTAAAACTTCAGACATTTAAATCTCATTCAATTTAGCACCGCCATAGTCACTAAGTAGATTAAATTTGTATAAATAAGTTTTAAAATTTGCATAGGCTAAAAAAAAAATACAGTCATTTACCAAATAGGTGAAACAAATCCTGTAAATGCTCACCTAAATTTGATTTCTTTGGGTGCTGTTTGAATGTTAATATGTGTTTAACCTAGGTTTACTTAGCAGAATAAAAACAAAGTGCAAAGATAAAAACCATGGCTCATGTTAATATTTATGACAGGCTGGAGGCTTTGCAAGTTTGAAATCTCTTTTGCAGTTTTAATCCTCCCGAAAAGAAAGCTTTTTACCAAATCGTCAGGGCCTCCAAGATGTGAATACTGCTGAGGGTTTAAAAAAAATGCACCAGCTAAACATATCATCTGTGTAGTCCACGTGAACACATGCTTCATAAAGAACGAGGAGTCCTGAGCTTCCTACACCTCAGAATTTCATATTAACAAGGGCTTCTCTTCTCTTGTCTCTTGCTCCTCATCTCTAACCTATTCTTTTATATACTGTTTAAGTGGATCCTTTTTTTGCCCATGTAAAATGTGAAAGGAAAAATGTTAACCTTTCTAAGACTCTCTGAAAATTATTTTTATAAAGCTGCTTACACCAAAGTCTAATACTTTAGATCTTAGCTCATATTAAAGGCTTAGTTAAAGTGTCCTTTGAAAGGCTAGCATATGAATCCATAAGCCTGCTGTAAATTCATGCACATTATTTCCTTGTAGAAACCAGTGTTTTCCATTTACCTGGAGTTACTACAGCTGAAGAGCTACTTCCGGCAGATAATCCTGTCCAGTTTTAGATTGATGGAAGTTCTGTAATATCTACAGTTATTTACCAGTGATTAGATGACAACACTAAATCACTTGCCCTTGTTGGATTTTGGCGAAGTACGCTGAATCCTCAACATGTTGAATTTTCTTTTTCTGACGCTTACAGTGCAATCTGAAGAGGTTTGAAGCCTTCAGAGCTTGAAAAACATAGAAAATATATCCAATGTATTCAAATTACATTTTTATACGTTTCAACACATAAGTACAGACCTCTTCAAATTACCTTTGAACTTTTGTAAGCAGCTTCCCAGCACACACCAGTAGTTGTTGCTAGTTGCCATCGAGTTGATGCTGACTCATAGGAAGTAAATGTGGTGGAAAAATAGGCACTGTTTTTATCTTTTGTTGGTAAAATAAATTCTAAAAGGGTTTTGAAGAATTTCACTTTGGTTCTGTTGTAACTCAGTTCAGGATCTAGAGAATAATACTAACTGTAAACATATCCTGTGCAATGAGGTGTAGCTGCCTCCATGTTATTTGAGCCTGAATGTGCGTGCATAATTGGAGAGATTATTGGAGAGAGAGTGTTTTGCTGTGGTAGATGTGGTTTAAATCCTAGCATTGAGCATAGCATTTACTTTCTCAGCTTACCCACAAAATCTGTGACTAATTTAGTGAATGTGAAGATTTTTGTCCAGATGGTTAGGTTTAATTGTAAAAACTGGAACGATTTCAAAGCACCCTTTGAGGGAGGGCGGGAAACAGCAATTAAACAACAAAAAAGAACGAAAAGTAGCCATAAATCACTAAGTAGAGCATCTATGTACATTATATATTTATAAACACAAATAGACATACATACTTAAAATTACGCATAGACATGTATATGTATATAGAGTCAAGGAAAAGCTTAATTTATTACAATAGTCTGCATGAACAAATAGGATATAGCAGAGAAGGGATTTTTATTGTTTAATGATTTAGTATGTTCTGTTCACAAGTGTTTCCTAGTATGTGTGTGTTTGGCCTTTCCTGGCCTTGGAGTAAGTTTATCTCAAGTGTGCTATGACACTACTTTTTGTCACTGGCTATTCTTGGTTACGGAGCATTGGTAGTTACCTCACCAAACATTACGGATGGCAAATACCAGTTTGCCCAGGACTTTGTTGGCAGGTCTCCCTAGCTGTGGTGCTGTCTGTGGTCTGGGCCAGCCGGCTCTTCCAAAACCACAACTGTGGAGCTCAAAGAAGGGCATAAGTTTGCAGAAAGGGGCAGTTAGTGATTAGTGCTACCTGAGGATGAGCCGCCTTGGCAGTATCTCTTTGTTCCTCACAGTTCTCTCGTTTGATGGCAATACTGGAACAGTACGGTAATCTGAGCTGGTGCTTTTAAAGCTGCTCAGGACCCTGTTTTTCCTCTGGTCGCTTCCTGTGCAAATGAGAGCATAAGAGAAAGAAATTGGCCCCGTTCTGTAGTGGCAACACAGTGTACCTAAATCTTGGGGCAGTAGAGAATCATTCCTTTAATGCTTTGACATTGGTAGGCTAACAAGGGTCTATAGTGAACTTTATTTGTATTACCTGGAATTATGGAGAGAAATAGAGGAAAGAAGAGTAAAGTATCATGTAAGAAGTAGTAGGACAGGAGGAGTTGAGCCCACAGGGCTATTGATAGGGTCTGCTCTTTTTTTTAGTGGAGTGGATGGGGTTCATGGCACAGTGGTCCACCAGGCAAGCAGTGTGGATACTTTGTCTTTCACATGAGTGGAAGTATGCCCAAAGAGTTCTATGTAAACACATTTTGTAATATAGAAATGTAGAAAAATGAGATAAATTTATATGTATTACATTTGCCACATAATCAGTTGCTTTTATGTCTGATTTTTGAGCCCTCAGCATTTTAAAAGGGCACAAGGAGCTATCTTGAGGTTGCCCTGCATTGTAGGGAAGATAAGCATTAGGCCAGCCATGTTGGGAGAGTGATTTTCAGATTATGGAAAATGTGTCATGTAGGCCAAGAGGAGAACCTTCCTGAGGAGGAGGAAGTGTATGTCTGTGAGGCTATTATTGTCACTAGCGTAGAAGAGCAAGGTAAACAATGTACACTTTCCGAAGTAGAGGTGATCTTTGCTTTGATCCCTTTGGTGAAATTCCTTTTAAAAATAGATTTCTTTTGCTTTCTCATGTGTTCTACTTGTTGTTGTTAGATGCCATCGAGTCAGTTCAGACTCATAGTGACCCTGTGTACAACAGAAGGAAGGCCTGCCTGGTCCTGTGCCATCCTCACAGTCATTGCTATGTTTGAGCCCATTGTTGGAGCCACTGTGTCACTGGGTTTTCTCAGGTTGAAGTAGGGTCTGTTTTTCTGATTTCACAGTGGACGTTTTAAGCGGCTTAGAACAAATTTAAGAAGTGAGATTCAGATAGAAACCTAACAGGCAAATGAGATCCCAAGAATTTATATTGTCATTAGGGTTTCAGTCAGACTTGAGAGCAGTATAAATTTTATATATTTCTGCTTTCCATATTTGTATATGTGTATATATATGTGTGTGTATGGGAGTCTGTGGGTGGTGCAACAGTTAAGTGCTCAGCTACTGACCGAAAGGTTGGTGGTTTGAATCCACCAGAGATGTCTTGAAAGGAAGTTCTGGCAGTCTACTTCTGAAAGGCCACATCCACTGAAAACCCTAGAGAGCAGTTTTACTCTGAAATACGTGGGGTCGCCATAAGTCTGAATCAACTTGATGAGCAACTGGTTTGGTTTTTTATGTGTGTGTGTGCGTTTCCATATAAGTTGTATTTTTCTTTAAAGTTCAAATATAGCTGATAAAATTGATTTGAGAAATGGAAATAATGTGCACAACTGAAAAAGATTCTGTATGGGCAACTGTCAAGGTCAAGGCTACTGGAATCCCAGCCACCATCTTCAGAAATATAATAGATGACAGAAACTCATCTGTGTACCTCTCAACTCCTCTCAATTCACTGTAGGTCAGAGTTCCCCACAGTTTGTGCTGGGGAACTGTTGGTTGGTGATACTCTTTATTTCCGTGAGTTAGGTATAGGATAGGATTTCGGGGCTAACAGAGCACACTGTTGCGCATTCTTTCAGTTGGAAATCCTGGCACATCTTAAGACACAGTGGAGAAGAGGTTCACTGGGAAAATGGAGTATTTGCTTACTTGTTGAGAATCTTTCCTGTTGACATTTCTTAAGACCTTTAAAGCTAGGAATGGGGTGTAAGGAATAAGGTTGAAGTAGGGTCTGACATAGCTATGGTTTTGAAGCCCTATTACAGGTTAGAAAGCTGTGTCAAGTATAAACTGGAGACGGGAGAGAAAAAGCAGATTCAGCAACTGAAATGGAATTGAGAGTGGAACCAATGCCTGGACTCCAGTTGATTGGATGTTTGCATTTTTTTTCTGGACATGCTTTTCAGTCTGTTTCTTGGCTGATTGCACATGCTGTTAAATCCACTCAGATAACACACATGGAATGTGTTTTGGACAGACCATGTCCAGATTGGATTGAGAGTTGGGAAGCCATGGTAAGGAGTTTGGATTTGAGTCTGAATATGATGAGAAACCCTTGCAGAATTTTGAGCAAGGAAGTGGCATGGTTTGTTTTTAAAAGCTTACTCTTAACTGTTGTGTGGAGAATTGACTATAGAGGGATGAGAAGAGGACTAAGGAAGTCAGTTAAAAGTCTGTTTCAGTATTCCAAGTGAGACGATGGACTGCGTTGGTAGTCTTAGAATTGGTGAGAAGTGGTCACATTGCATTAGGTAGAGAGGACAAGACTTGATATGGAGTCATGAGAGAATGAGAATTAAGAATGACACCTAAGATTTTTGGGGTGGGTGAATTCATGAGTTCTGATACACTCTTTTTTTAAAAAAAATTTTTTTGTTGTGTTTTTGGTGGAAGTTTAAATAGCAAATCAGGTTCCCATTTGGCAGCTTACACATTGTTCAGTGACATTACGTTTTTCACAGTGTGTCAACATTCTCTTTGTGTTCTGGTTACCCCATTTCTAGTACTCTAGTTTCCCTGCCCCCCTTATCTTCTCATCTTTGCTTTAGAGTAAATGTTGATGTTTAAGTATCATACAGATAGTTTTTTAGGATAGCATTGATCTCACGGGTAATATCCTTTATTTTGTGTGCCACTCTGCTATTTCTCTAAAAGGTGATCTTAGAGGATAGTTTCAATTCAAAGTTTAAAGTTTCAAGGCAATAGTCTCGGGGAGTTTTCTGGTCTCAACTGGCCCAGTTATTCTAGCTTTTTTTTTTTTTTTTTAAGAATTTGATTTTCGTTCTACATTTTTCTCGCATTCTATCCAGGACCAACTGTTGTGACCCTGGTCAGAACGTCAGTGGTGAGAGCCGGGCACCATGTAGTTCTTCTGGTTTCAGGGTAGATGAGGTTGTGGCTCAGGGAGGCTCTCAGCCTTATAGACTTGTTTCTTCTCTGAGATTTTGATTACCTTCTTACTCTTTTGCTCCTGACGAGTGGAGACCAACAATAGTTGTATCTTAGATGGCTGCCCACAAGATTTTAAGATCCCTGACGCTACTCACTTCACTAGCATGTAGAACTTGGACTTTGTGAACTATATTAATGCCAGTTGACTGAGTTGTCCCATGAGACTATGGTCCTTAGCCTTCAAACCTAGAAAACCAATCTCAAAAGGTATTTTGTTATGTCTGAGGAGTTTCTGTAGTTGTATTTTCAATGAATATATGTGCCTGTACATACATACGTATATTTACACTTACATATAGATACTTCTTTCTGTTCTCGCATACATATACACCTATACCTACCCATATGTCTATATCCATCCATATGTAATCATACACTCATTTTTTTGGTCTGTCTTGGGTCTGATACACTTTTGATACACTCTGGCTGCTAAGTGATGAAACTCAATGGTTGGCTGGGGCCAGAGACATAGATTTGGGCTTTAATGTCAGGGGGCTGGAAGAGGTCATCCAGTGAGTGAGGGTAGTTAGAAAAAGACTAGGGCCCAGTGAGGGATGGGGGAGAACACTGAACACCCAGGGCAGTCTGGTGTTTCTGAAAAGCAAGTGAAATAATTATTCCAGGAAGGAGGACTGCGTGTTGATCAGCTGTGCCAAATGCTACTGAGAAGTCAGTTGAGATGAGGATTTGGCATTGATGAGTTTGGACTGATGGAGGTCATTGGTTAGCTTAAAAAAAGTGGCATGGGAATGGGGGAAAACCTGATTGGAGTGCTTGGATTTTGAGTGAGAGAGAGGAAAACAACACAATGAGTATAACACCCTTTTCTATAAGGGACAATGTGAAATTAGGAAGTATCTTATTTATATCATGTACTATATCTAGGTTTTAACGTCTTTTTTTTCTTTCTTTCTTTTTAAGTCGAGAACTCTAATAGCCTGTTTGTATGCTGATGGGGATGATACAGGAGAGAGAGAAAAGCTGAAGATACCAGAAAGAGAGGGAATAAGGTGCCCTGGAATAGGCCTGGGTGGTGTGTTGTCTCATTTAGAAGTGGTTAAGGGAAATGGAAGTGCTATCTTGTGTGCATAATACCAACTGATTTCAGTTCCAAGATCATAAATATTAATAGGCTTTTTCAGAGTGGATAAAATGGTAACTTCTTGAGAAGACATTAAAAGAGTATTTCCCCAGAGCAAATGTTTTCCAGGTGTTTCTGGCACTCATGGGCATGCGCACAGACACACATATTCTACTGCATTAATACAGTCCATCATTACTATAATGTAAACAATAGAAGTAGAAAATGGTGAGGGAATAATAGAAATTCCAGTCTTGTTTTTTTTTTTTCTTTCTCTTATACTGGATTGCTTGCATACTCCCTGGGTTTAGCATGCCTCCCACATTGGAGATGGTCTACAGCTCTGAGAAACTAGTTACATTAAAAAAAATACTTTATAATCGACTTTAAAAAATAAATTAAAAAGTAGTACATGAATCTGTAAAAGTTTAAACTGTACTAAAATGTTATATAATGGAAAGTAGGTTTTACTTCCCCTTTAAACCCCAGCCTGCTCCCCAGAGTCAACCACTTTTAACAGTTTGGTATATCCTTCCCGAAATAGTCTCCATATGTTCAAGCATATATATTTATATTTCTTGTCTCCTTATACAAACCAGAGCATATTAAATAAACTGATCTGCACCTTTCTCTTTTCATGTTGCTGTGTGTGTTTTGGATATCATATGTTCCAATGTTCTTGTTCTTCTTTGATTCTATAATTTTTTAACTGGTTCTCTACAAATAGCTTTTAGGTTGTTTTCAGTCTTTTTTTCTCAGTTACCAAAAATGTTCCTGGAGTCACCTATGCAAGCATACATTTCAAAATTTAATTGTCCCCCAACTTGACTGTATTCCCACTAATAGTGGAACATGAAATTCCTGTGTTTCTACAATTTAGTTGATACTGTGAATTATAATTTAATCTGTGCTAATCTGATAGTAATCCATTATTTTATTTTGCATCTTACATGTTTATAAACAATTGTATTTATTTATTTTCCTACACAGTGATCATTTATAACCTTTGTCTAATTTTTTAGTAAGCTGTCAGCTATTTCTTACCAATTTTAAAGTGTTTCACTGTATACTAATTAAACTAGCCCTTTTTCATGTATTTTGCAACTATTTTTCCCATTTCTTCATTTGCCTTTTGGTTCTATTTATGCTAGGGTTTTTTTTTTTTTTTTTCTTCCTGTGCATATATCTTAAATTGTGTGGTCAGGTTTATAATTTACTTATTTTTATGGCTTCTGGGTTTTATGTCAGTTTAGGAAGACCTTTCTTACTCCAAGATTATTAAACTTTTTTTTTTGTCTTTAGTTACTTTACGGTAGTTGACTGTCTTTATGGTCTTCAGCAGAAAGGTGAGAATTATTTTCACCTTATTGACTTTTGGGGTCATTATACAATTTTGATCCAGTATCCAAAATCCTTGAACCCTTCCTTTAAGCATTGTTTCTTAACCAGTGCTGTGCATCTGCATCACCTGAAGAATGTGTAATTTTTTTCCTATCCCCAGATAACCATTCCCCAGTCCCCTACCCCTATTCTGATTCTTAGCTCTAGAGGAGGCTCCTTCATTGCTTAAATAGTTCATTTGAAGACCTTTTTTTTTTTCTTTCAAAAGACAGATGTTAGGAGTGGTTATTAGGAGTCACATTTTTTTTAAAGACTATAGAAAAATCACCACAGCATTTGCTTTACATATGACTTCATTAAGTGTTTTATAGGTGGCTAATTAGTGTACTTGGTCAAATGGTAGGTGGAGCAGGAAGGATGATGATTTGCAGCTCCAGCCCCAGGAATATTTATAGCCAGGTAAATACCCTTACTGGTGTTTCCTGGATCCTTGGGCAGAGGCATCCCTGCACAAATGCACTACTTAAATAGTAAAGATGTGCCATGGCTTTGCTTAGTTAGCCATTTTGGTTTAGTAGCATGTAGGTAATTGCCACAGAGATAGGAGGAAATGTTTTGGGAATGTGTAAAGCATGCAGTTGTAAGTATTACTGCTGTAGGTCTGATCTTTGGAGGCCATCTCTTCTGGTCCAGTGAGCTTCAGAAAATTGACACTTTGCTGTCGTGCCCTCTTAGTCAGCGGAGCATAGCCATTAAGTCCTGTTGATGTTGGCCATGTGAGGTCTTCAGGTAGAGTTGTTCTCTGTAGCTGATCTAGTCCTGCTGATCTTGCCTACATGTGGTCTTCAGGTAGATTGTTCCCTGTTGCAGCCCCTTTGGTCCGGTTCTTGCCTAGGTCAGATTCGCGATTCAGGGGGAGAACCTCTGGAACTGGAAAGTGGGAGATTGGGATCCATTTGATGCTTTGGCTTTGATGACTACCCTGATGACCCTGGGAAAAAGCCAGTGCCTCTGGGACTTAGTTTCTGAATGTCCTTCCAGTACTGAAAGAGTTATACACTAAAACCTGCCAAAGCCGGAAACTGTGTAAGGTGGAAATCTGTCAGAGAGGGAAAACTCAAATTATTCTCCACTAAAATGAGCGAAAGAAAGAAAAGTGGTTAAGACTGCACCCTGTCAAAGGCGGAAAACTTGCAAGACCCAGAGAGACAAGGCAGACCTGTCAAGTCCCAGCTCTCACAGGTTTCACTCAGAGGTGGATTAACCAGTAAACAAGGCACGCATGGGTTTTTTACAACATTGAAAAACAGCTGAAATTATGCTCTACAGACTAGTAAGTATGCATGAGTAAGCCCTGTGTACCTTGCTTATTGGATAATCCATCTCTGGATCATTTTCCTCTACTTCTAGCCAAGTGCCTGGAGACTCTTGTCTTTTACCTTTCTTGTTTTCTGTGAATGCATGTTTTCTCTTCCAGCCTGAGATTCTTGAGGACCTCAATCTATCTTACTTGTATTTTATCTCCCCAGATCCTGACACTGTGCCTGATACTAGAAAGTTCTCAGTAAACATTTGTTGAAATGGATTCTCTTTTAGTTGAGTTGAAGAGCACAGGAGGCCCTCAAGGCTGCCTCCACTGGTTCCACATCCTTTTGTCTTCCATGTAGAGATCACAGGCAATAACATTGCTGGGAATTACCTGGATTTTCTTATATCTTGCATTTATGGGCTTTTTAAATTTTTAAAAGCACTGTCATATATGTAATTGGGTTCTATTGCACCTGCTTTCCCAGGTCTGGTGGAGAATGCCTGTTGAATTTTAAAGAATAAAGATAAAGATGCTTTACCCAGAAGGGTTATACTGTGTCAGAATAACAGTTTGCAATGGCATCCTGTTTGCTGGCAGATTTTTTGTCTTATGATTTCTTTGTTACCCACAAAACCCTCAGGGCTCAAACGGACGGCTCCTTTTTATGAAAAATGTCTGTCATTATTCAAGTAAGAGAGAAGTGTATAATTTATAACTTAGTTGTGACCTTGGGAAAGTTGTTTAAACCTGACGGAACCAAGTTTGTACCCCTGCTGAGAATTTGAATTTCTAACAAGTTTCTGGCTGAGAATTTGCATTTCCACCCTAGATACACTGAATCAGAATCAACATTCTAACAAGACTGCCCAGGTGATTCTTAACATATAACTAAGTAGGAACTTGTTAGAAATACACATTCTCAGCAGGGGTCCAAACCAGACAGAATCAGTTTGAAGCCCTGATGTAGACCAAGTTAACTACTGTCTTAGTTATCTAGTGCTGCTATAACAGAAATACCACAAGTGGATGGGTTTAACAAAGAGAAGTTTATTCTCTCACAGTCCAGTAGGCTAGAAGCCTGAATTCAGGACACTGGCTCCAGGCGAAGGCTTTCTTTCTCTGTTGGCTCTGGAGGAAGGTCCTTGTCATCAGTCTTCCCTTGGTCTGGGAGCATCTCAGCGCAGGGACTGTGGGTCCAAAGGACGCCTCAGCACTACTTTCTTGGTGGTATGAGATCCCCTTGTGTCTCTGCTTGCTTTTCTCTTTTATATTTCAAAAGAGATTGGCTTAAGACACTGTCTAATCTTGTAGATCTCTTCAATATAACTGCTGCTGATCCATCTTATTAACATCATTGTCGTGGGATTTACAACACTTAGGGAAATCACATCAGATGACAAAATGGTAGATAACCATACAATACTGGGAATCATGACCCAGTCAAATTGATATACATATTTTTGGGGGACACAATTTAACCCATAACAGCTGCTTAATCTGGGAAAAGGAAAAAGGGGTGGCGGCCCAGGAGTTTGGAGCCTAATAAGATCTTAGAAACTGAGGGATGAATTTGACCCCTTTATCTCTGCTGAAAGGAGCTCTGGTGGCACAGTGTTTAAGCCCTTGAGTGAGAACCAAAAAGCGGGTAGTTCTAACCTACCAGCCGCTCTGCAGAAGGATGTGGCAGTCAACTTCCATAAAGATGATAGCCTTGGAAACTATGGGGCCGTTCTACTCTGTCCAGTTGGGTCCCTATGAGTCAGAACTGACAGCAATGAGTTCGGCTTTTTATTTTTATTTTTTTTAATGTCTGCTGAAATTTGTATAAAGACTTGGAGCACAGCCCATTCTGAAAACTTTGGTGTATAATAAATGAACACAATCACATGTCAGTAATAGTCATAACCTGTTAAAAAGAACAGTGGTTTGATTTTTGCCTTGAAGTTAACCATTAAACCCAACATGTTATTAAAATAAATTTCTACAAAAAACATACTTGCCAATATACATGTAATAGATTGAAATACATGTTTTTTGTAAAGGTTTGTTTCACCTGAAAGAGTTCTAATGTGGCTGTGTTAGATAGTCATGGCTCAGTTGTGATTCTTCTAGAGTCTCTACTAAGATGTCCTTTTGGACATTAACAGAACTTTTGCTTCTTGGAAAGGTGGTAGAAAAAGAGAATCTGGTTATCAGAGGTATAACAAAAGATGATGATGGTCTTTAATAAGAAATCTGACATCTTTTGGAGTGAACTTCTACATGGCATCAACAAAGCATCTGGGTGTAGTTTCCTTTTGAGACATGCTTTTAGAGATTCCCCACACCCCACCCCAATAATTTCCTCAGGTCAATTGTATTCTGAGAAGGCTGTCCCTTTTCTAATACCAAAAATGCACTCAGTAATTTTTTAAAACTACAGTGCCTGTCATCTAGCTGCCCAAGTTGTTGAATTGAATAACACTATTTTATATTTAAGTATTTCCAAAGTGATATCCTGTTTGTTTTTTATGACAGCCTCCAAAGGTCATCAGAGTACATGTAATGGCTCTGATTTTACAGGTCAAGAAACTGAGATTTAGAACTAATGCAGTGCCTTTATAGTTTAGCAAGTGAATATTGAGTGCTCACTGTAATGAAAAAGAGCCGTATCTCTTGCCCTTTAGTTTACCATCGGCTCAGTGCTTCTTAACTCTGATTTTTTTTTTTAGGTAAGGATTTAATTGAGCATTTATGGACCTTCTCTCCAAGGGTGAGAAAGTGCGCATATGTAGAAACACAGAGACCTTTGCTTCTGTAATTACAGGGTTTCTCAGACTCCGCAAAGTCTTTGAACCCCAGGTAAAGCATCTTTCATTTAACAATTGCTTGTCAACAAGCCCTTGAATTAAGTGACTTGCTTAGGGGCTAAACAGCTTAACTACTGAGCACCAAGGAGAATCCCATGTTTCTTTTTCCTCCCCTAGTGTTTTTCCCACCACCCCATGCTGATTTTAAAATGTTGAACAACAAGTAAAATAATAGGAAAACACTTTGTAAATATAGAGTGTTCCACAAATGTAAATGCAAACAAATCTCTAAGTAGTGGGGGAAACCCAGGCCACACATTGTGTAGTGTGGCTTATGTTCATATATTGGGGAGCCTGCTGGAACCCCACTACACCGTCAGTTGCCAGCTGTTTGGTTTAATCTGATCATTTACAAAAATATAGCAATCCTCACTGGTGTGTATGTTAAATACTGATATAACTGAAACGAATGTTGTGCCCGCGGCGTGTATGTTTGCAAATGGTTTCTATATATGGGTTGTGAGAGCTAGTTTAATTCTAATTGCAGAAATAGCAATGGGACTTATATCTGGTTTCCTGAGAGTGTTGGAAAGAAGGAATTTAAGTGCTTAAAGCTAGAGACCGCACATTTTTGTTATACCTTGGAAGGAATCATGTTAATTTAAAGAAACTCATGAATGTGTAGGTTAGTTAATTAAATATTTGTAGATGTCAGAAGTATTAGAAATGGGTATATGTTATGTTTTAAAAAATGTCTGATTTTGAGGCTACAGGAAAAAGCCGGTGTATATTTCTATTACGTATGTTAATTTAAAAAGAATTCAATCATGCCTCCATTTTTTTCATTCCAACATTAAAAAAGGAACACGGAGAAGGCTCTCCTGTCTTTAGTCACCAAACAGCAGTTTTTCAGACCCAGGGGTGGATTATCCAATAAGCAAAGTAAGCACAGGTTTACTTATGCTTACTTACTAATTTGTAGTAAACAATTTCACCACACCACATCAAAGTGAAACCCTCGTGAAATTGTTCTCTACAGATTAGTAAGTAAGCACAAGTAAGCTGTGCTTACCTTGCTTACTGAGTCATCTGCCTGTCAGGGATTGCAAATTTGAAAATGGAGGTTTTGATTCTGTAGGAAGATGCTGTGAGGTTGGGAGAGAGACAGCTGCCAGCCATACCTAGAAGCAGAATCTTTGATGTGGTGAAAAAATGTGAAATTGTTCATTACAGATTAGTAAGTAAGCACAAGTAAGCTCGTGCTTACTTTGCTTTATTGGATAATCCACCCCTGTGCAGACCCTTAGAAGTTCCCATATGTTAGTGGAAAACATTTTCCAAGAAATTGGCAGCTTTGCACTTTGTAGCTGATGCCAGCTTCTTTCTTGGGCCAATTCAACAGAGAGGAGAGGAAAAAAATGCCTTGTTTTAGTGGCTGAATTACTCTGACAAGCTTTCACATTGCTCCTCCTCTTATTAATATTCTTTTTGATGTGAGCTTGTAAAACAGAGGATTGGCTCTTAATCTCCACAATCTCAAGGGCTTTTGGCAGTGGCCCATAATTGATGTGTTCACACGGCTGTTGTCTGACTATTAATGATTAGACAGCAGTGTTATCTACCAGCTAAATCAGTGTTGCTTATAAATCACACTTGATAAACTGCAGTTTCATTTTAGAGTCCGTACATGTCTACATACTTGGATAGAACTGCCAGAGGCATTTCATGATTCTGTGACAGCTTAGATTAGGTTTATTTTTCATTTCTGTTTGACAAAATATTAGACTTTCTAACGTACGTGAAAGAGGATTTTTTTTGTTGTTGTTGTTCCTCTAACAAGGCACTTGGAGAGTGGTAGGCAGAGAAAGATTACCCACTCTCAATGGGAAGATGTGCAGGTTGGGATGGCAGATTGTATTTTTGCCTTTGTTACTCCAACATGAAATTTCTTGGGGCCATGCTCTGAAAGAAGAAGAAGCCAGTGAGGGAGAAGTTCTCAACATGTGGGCCTGTAGTCACATTGTGACTTGGCAAGGGTAGGCCATCTAGAACTGTGAGATTGTGCCAACTATTTGGGCATAGTATATTACTGAACCCATGCATCAAAGTAAGATTCTGCTTTATGGAAGGCCAAGAGAAAACAAGAAGATTTTATAAGAAGAGGTAACAGAAATCCTATCTGTTGTGCTCCTGCACTACTCATAATGGGGACACAATGTTGGCCACAGACACACCTAAACTAAAGTCCACTATCTGCCTGGAACTGCCGGGCACTACAGAAATGAAACCAGGTGACACACTGCCCACACACTGGGCCTTGATTGGGAATCTCCACTGAGCCTTGGGCCCCTTTTCTGTCACAGACTCTTGAGGCCTGAGCTAACTTTCCCTATCTATAAAAAAATTTTTTTTAAAGAGGACTACATAATTTCTAAGGTCATTTTGCCTCTATCATTCTGTAATTTTGTAATATCTTTGGGGTGTGTTGCTCCAGAGCCTCTCAAACAAAGCCTTTTTGCTAACATTAGTTAATTAACCTTCATTTAATTTTTGAGATATAGTATTATTAGATTTTAAAGAGGTGGTTAAATCAGAATTATTTGTTAGTATTTTTAAAACTGTTTTTTTTTTAACCTGGATTAAAAAAAATTAAATTGCTATTAAGAGAAGTTTACAAAGTATGTCAGACGTTAAATACATTTACAACTTCTGTTCAGAATAATATTATGTTACATGGCAATGTTTGACATTGGGGTGTTTTATTAATACATTGTTATAATTAAAAGAGTTATTAGGGCTCTAGAATACAAGAACGGAGGAAAACGCACCTAACACCAGAGCTTCCCGAAACAAATTCCACCCTCTTCTACAAAAAAAGAAGCTACTGCTGCTGACCAAAGGTTGGCAGTTCAGATCCACCAGCAGCTCCTTGGAAACCATATGCCGCAGTTCTACTCTGTCCTGTAGGGTTGCTGCGAGTCGGAATCGACTCGATGGCAACGGGTTTGGTTTTCTTAGTTTCTACCAAAACGAAACAAAACACAAGTCACATAAGACGTCAGGGTGCTTTAGTTATTGTTAAAGATATTTAAAATTGTTGGTTAAAAAATGTTTAATAGATGTGCTCTTTATATAACGTGTCATGTTTTTATATATGTAAAACCATTTCTCTGGTGTATTTTCTCACTTGTGTCCTCAATTCTAGGCGCCAACTTTATTCCTTGGCTGCCTAAGAGTTGCATTTGACATAAGCACTCCTTTTCCCCTAGTAAATTTTAGGGCTGTAATTAAAATTAGCACCATAGTCAAAGACTAAATGTTTATTGATAAACTAAAGAACTTAACTTAAGCTGCTTATTGAAAATGATTTGTGATTGAAGGAAATACCCCCCTCCCTTTTTTAATTAAACAAAACAATTGAAATGTAGTTTGTTTTGGTTATATGTACTGTGGAAAAATATCCACTATTAACTTTCTGTGATTTAATTGGATGCTTCGTTTAGCTATACTTCATAAAACAACTGCACTGGAATTTCTAATGTAGCTGCAAAATATGAAAAAATTGCATTAAAAGGTATTGAGTATGGTTTTGATTATATACAGAATATGCATGCACATGTAAGGGGTGAATGATATTAAGAATAAAAATAATTGGAATAGTAAAAAATTTTTTTACAGCACCCTTAAATAATATTTTCTTTAAAAAGGTTATGTGTGTGTGTGTGTGTGTGTGTGACTTTTATGAAGTGTATTACAATTTTGGCAAAAATACATATGCGTTCTTTAATTTTAAAAAGATACCAGTTCTTCTTGACTGATGATTTAAATCATGATTCAAATCAGCTTGATTTAAATTTAGCTTAGTCTAATGCTAAGACTGTTTGCAGGTGTTTATCAAAATTAACTTGAACTTATTTTAACATTAAGGGAGAACATGATAGAAATAAATATTTTAGTATAATTCTGGAAGGCTTCCTCATCCACAGAGTGCTTACAGGTTGATATTCGTGTATAGAATATCCGTCATCATGATCATCACATCATACAAAATTTGTTATTCATTGATTAAGAAATCTTGGACAGGTCATAGTATCCGCTATAAAAGTTGTGGTCACATGTTTATTTTGGAGCTGATCTCTTATGGTTCTTTGTGACCAAGATTTAAAGGAGGTATTATTTGATAGGTATGAGGTTGGGTGAATCACCACCCAATTATTACTCTTAATAATTTGTTATAGCCATATAAATTCTGTTCTGAAATAAGAGGCATATGTAAAAATGAACAAATATTCTGGAAATATGGATGCTAAATAGTGTGACTGTATCTTCCCTCCTTCCCTCATTTCATCCCCATTCCTTTTTGGCTTTCAATAGTGAGTACCTAGAATGGATTAGTGACTTTGCTAGTAAATATACCCCCCAAAACACATAAGGTTTCCAAGGCAGTAAATCTTCACGGAAGCGGACTGCCACATCTTTCTCCTGAGGAGCTGCTGGTGGCTTCAAACCATGGACCTTTCGGTTAGCAGTTGATTGCTTTAACCACTGTGCCACCTGGGCTCCTTGCTAGTATAAATGGATGATATTAATATTCGTTTTTATTTATATTTGTGTATTTTTTTGAGACCGTTTTCACCAAGTTTATTTCATTTGATTATTTAAGTACCTCTATAGAGTCACTGGAAACCCTGGTGGGCGTAGTGGTTAAGAGTTTGGCTGCTGACCAAAAGGTTGACAGTTTAAAATTCACCGGGCGCCCCTTGGAAACCCTATGGGGCAGTTCTCCTCTGTCCCGTAGGGTCACTATGAGTCAGAATCGTCTCTATGGCAGTGGATTTGGGTTTTTTTTTTTTTTTTTTTTTTTTGGTATAGGGTCACTATGAGTCAACCAACTTGATGGTGACTAACGACAACGACAGACAACGTAAAATAGCTAGGGCAAGCATTCTTAATTCCATTTTGTGGAAGCTGACACTCGAAGGTCCTGGCCTCATTCTTATACTAGGATTCCTCCCAGGACACCAGCTTCTGGAAGATGAAAAGATAATTGTTTTCCCTAAATGAAATCTTATTATATGACCAGTTCTAAATAAGTGAATTTTCAATTATAAACCCATCCCCAGATATTTTGAAGTTTTTCATTTTTTATTTAATTTGAAAACTGTCCTCTGGTTTTCAGAGACCTTGGTAACATTATTTTTCATATGTTGTGCTTAGCCATGTGACAAATTAAATCAGCCCTGTAAACATATTCTGTTGAGGTTGCTGAGATCAGTGCGTGCTGGGGACAACAATAATAGATATCCTTTGTTGAGCACTTATGTGATGGATGTAATTGAGCTTCATATGGATTATCTCATTTAATGTGCCTGTTACATTAAATACAAGTAGTTTATCCTACCATCCCCACTTTATAGGTGAAAAAACTGAGGTTTCGAAAAGTTAAGTAAATTGTTCAAGATTATGTAGCTAGTAGGTACTCAATCTGAGAGACACAGAGACTGCACTCTTACCTATTACACCATATTACTCAGTTCAGAAGCGTAAGTGGGACTCTTGGCATGTGATAATGACTTGTCTGCCATTATGCTCTGAGAAGTAGTTTCTGGCATTGATAGTTTTAGTTGTCTCATGTATGACTAGACTTCTGGATGAAAAAATTCCAGATTTCTGGGATTGCCCAATTCATTTCTGGCCTCCAACAAAATGTGTTTGAGAACAATAATTGTTTCATTTAATTCGTTCACTTGCGAGAGAATTAAGAAAGTATTCTGCTTTCGGGATTCCAAATGTCACCAGAAACACGTTGCAATTACATAAGATGCCTGTTTTTTCTATTCCTGAAGGAATAGAGAGGTATAATTTATTGACTATATGTATATATAGTCAATACATTATATATATTTATATATATATTTAAATTAATTTGTCTGTAAGCACTATGAAGGCAGGGATATTGTCTGTCTTCATTATCATTATATTAGTGCCTAGGACAATGGTTGGCAAATAAAAGAAATTCAGTAAATATTTATTAAATGCTTTAAATTATGTCTCCTTAAGTTAGCAACCGATACATGGATTCCCATGTTTCTTTTCTGCATCTTGCCTTCTGGGTTTTATTAGGAGAGCTAAGGAGTAGTGGGTATTTTTGTTTCCCCCTTACTCAGAAACGGATCTGTATTTGTACTTCTTGTTCCTTACTCTTCTGTCCTACTCTCTGTTTCTTTTTTTTCTCTTCTTTTCTGCCCTCTTCCAATACACTCTTGTCCCCTTTCCCCTCCTGCCAACATATAAAGTCCAAGGTAAACCTAAGCATGCTGTTAAAAATACAGGCATTTCCCATTCACTAGAACAGCACTCGGCAAACCTTTTCTGTGAAGTGCCAATAGTAAATATTTTAGACCCTGTGGGCCAAGAGGTACAATCAAAAATATTATGTAGGTACTTATATAATGAGAGAAAGCAAATTTCCACAGTTTTTATTGACAAAATTTAAAATATAGTGATAATTGAGTACATTTTTTGTAATACAAGTCTATTAATGAAAAGGAAAAAGGTGCCTTTGTGGCACAATGGGTAGAACACTCGGCTGCTAACTGAAATTTGGTGGTATGAACTCACCAGCTTCTCTGCAGGAGAAAAGACCTGGTGATCTACTCTCATAAAGATAACAGCCTAGAAAACCCTATTGGGGAGTTCTACTCAGTCCGGTAGGATCCCTGTGAGTAGGAATCCACTTGATGGCACCCAACAACAACAACAACAATGAAAATAATGGAATTCTTTTTTGGGAGAAGAATAACATTTCACATAATTGAATTCAAAGGTAGTGTTTGCTATCATCAAATCGATTGCAAGAATTTATTTGTAAAAAAATTCTTAGCTTGCGGGCTGTATATAAATTGAAAGTGGGCTGGATCTGGCCCACAGGCCCTTCTTTGCTGATCCCTGAACTAGACTGGATCAAGAGAAACCCAGAGCAGGGTAAGCTGCCCCTGGTATTCTTCCTCTGCAAAGGCTCATTGCTCCAAGCCTAGAAAGGGAAGGTGTTCACAGTAGGGGGAATGGGATTTATATGGCGGAAACAAGAACATAGGGAATGAGGGAGCATAATGGTAAGGGATACAAGAGTAGGAAGAGAAAAGAGAGAGTGAGTTTATCTCTGTTCGGAGTCCGACAGTGATTCTCAAGGAGGAAGGTGCCTTGGACTTATTGGGACATGACTGTGGGAGGGGCAGTAAGAGGTGGGGGGAGTCTGAAGAAGCATATTCAGTATATACATTGATTTTCCTGGTATAAGCCCCCTTGAAGTGAAGGCCTCATAATCTTCTTGGCTGCTAGTGATCCATAAAGGATTGAGAGGGAGGCAGCATTTAGGGGTGGGGTCTGGGTTCTTAAAGATCAAGAGTCATCTTCTGGAAAAGAGGTGGTTGTGGTCATGGTGTTGTCATTATTTCTTTACCTGGATCCTAATGGAAGGTTTCTGGGAGGTGTAGGGGACCACACTTTGGGGTCCCCAACAGCTGCTGGGGTGAGATTATGGGATATTTGGGCATCAGCAGCCTTTAAGAAGGCTAGAAGCCCTGTTTTTCTGGAAGGTGGAAGTTAGGAAGGGACACTGTGCCAGTTTCTCAAGGGCAGGTACTGTCTCTTCTTGCCTTTTCTATGGAGTTGGACACCAGACCTGTCAGACCACTCTGATCTTAGAGCTTCTCTCTCCTTTGGTTTCTGTCACTCCACAGACTAGTTTGCTGTGACTTCACCAGCCACTCTTCTCCTCTTTCTGCCTTATAAACGTTGAGGACTGCAGGGTTCTGCTTTGTTCGTACTCCTCGCATTTTCTCTAAGCCATCTCATTGGTCCCCTGGCTTCACTGAGAAAATGAAGTTTTCTCTATGCCAGCAACATCTCTCTAATCTAGATATTTCTTGAATTGCAGACACTCCTAATCCTAGAGTTTCCTGACAGACATGTCCCCACAGGCGTTCCTCTGCCCACCCCTACCCCCACTCCCCATAACCAACTGTGACAGAAACCTGGGCCTCATCTTTGAGTTCACTTCCCCCACCCTCAGTCAGCCTTTCCTCCCCATCCCCACCAACACTGCCATCTCTTCTTTTGAGTACTCTAATGGCTTCCTAACTAGTCTTTCTTCCTCCAGTCCTCCCCGCCCCCATCTGTTTTCCTCACAGCTTCCAGTGTACTTTTTACCAAATGAAAATCTGATCATCCCATTCCCCTACTTAAAAATCCTCAGTACTCTCTTCTGACTCCACGATAAAACCTCAGATTCTTAGTCTGGCCTGGGCTCTTTATGAGCTGCCTGATTCTCCAGCCTCATCTCTCTGCATTCTCCCTGACCCCCTAAGTTTTGAACCCCTTAACAAAACGTGACTTCCAGAGCCACTCAGCTCTGCCCACACCTCTGATCTCTTCATCCGTCTGTGAACACTCCCTGCCCCACCCCCTTGGTGTTCCCACAATGCCCTGGGCTTAACTGACCATCCAGTCCTGGCCACAAGCTGCACTGCAGCCACTGTCTCCCCTGCCAGCATGGGGCTCTGTTAGGAGCATATATACAAGTACATAGTAGGCATCCGGTGAAAATTTGCTGCCTGAGGGAATGACTTCCCCAACAGTGAGGTGGCTTTAAGTAGCAACCATTATGGGGGGAGGAAGAGGGTATGGGGTTAATTCATGTCCTCCTGTCACACACACTAGGCGTTTATACCATCCTTGACTTGCTGGTTGAGGGGTTGAAATAATATTCAGTCATGTACTGTCTCTCCTCTGCCTTAGCTTATGTTTACTTTTATTGTAAAGTAGAATGGTTTAGCATCTTTTTATAAAAATATTAAGGTTCGCCCCGCCCCTTCTAAAAGTAGACATGATCATGTTAAACTTCAAGCAGCGCAGAAGGATTTAGGATGAGACATAATCCCCTTCTCCTCTGTATGTTCTTATATGGATAAAAGTTTCTGGAAGGAGGCACAAGAAAGTGTTAGGAGGGAGGTTGTCTCTGGAGAGTGACCTGTCGGCTTTTAAAATCTGCTCTGTCCTCAGGTGGGAAAACAGAATTCTGGACCTGCGAGCAGCTCTTTTGTGTGGGACTCTATGAGAAAGAACTGTTTAAAGTTTGGATTATGGTGTAGACTTGGCAGAGGGCATGGCAAACCTCACTGGGATAGTCTATGGTCTCTTACTTTTGCTTCTGACCCTAGAGGTAACTTATCTCTGAAAACTTCCATTTTAAAAAATTTGATGAGAAAACTCATCCCTGCCTTTCTGTAGAGCTGTAGTAAGAGTGAGTGTGAGTCCTAAAATAACAAACAAACAAACAAAAAACACCAAACCGTTTGCTGTCTAGTCGATTCCGACTCATAGCAATCCTAAAGGACAGAGTAGAACTGCCCCATAGGGTTTCCAAGGAGTGCCTGGTGCATTCAAACTGCTGACCTTTTGGTTAGCAGCCATAGCTCTTAACCACTATGCCACGAGGGTTTCCGAGTCCTTTAAAGTGCCCTTGAAAATAGGTACATAGACGACCCATAGGAGCTTTACGATTTTCTTTCTTTTAACACACTGTTTCATTTCTGTGATAAACTGTGGAACACTTTGCTGAGTCATTTATTGTGATTCAGTATGAAATGAAAATTTCGACAATTTCTTGACATTGGTCAGTATTTTGAATCAGTATTTGAAGGAATAAGGGACATGAGGTACATGCTAAGCCTAATTA
The DNA here is from genome assembly GCF_000243295.1 of Trichechus manatus latirostris. Lineage (NCBI taxonomy): Eukaryota > Metazoa > Chordata > Mammalia > Sirenia > Trichechidae > Trichechus > Trichechus manatus. The sequence goes on along the minus strand of NW_004444057.1, from coordinate 3,461,175 downwards.
GAAATATGATGAATTTTTGTGAAAACTTTTTAAGATTTTGCAGGGAGGAGAGTGAATGGTGGTACAAGATGGTACCATAGACAGGGAGTAAAAAAAATGTCCCCTTCTGTGGCTTTGTTTTGGAAAAGGGGTTTTTGACTCTTTCCACACAATGTGACCTTTCTTTCATTCTTTATTTTAGTTCCACATAAGGTGACCCAGGTACTTCCTTATTATTTAATTCGTTATAGCCAGCATGTACTGCATTAATATAATTCAAATATCTAAATTTATAGTTGAAAATACTCCTTTGTGTTGTTACAAGTGAGACACCCTAATATAAGGTGAAGAAAAGAACTACCGTTGAGAGGAATGAGAGTAGGGTGATTTTCCCCCAACAGGCTTTTCTTTCCTTTTACCCCCTCCACACTCCCTTCTTAAATCATGCCTGTGTCTAGAAGGGCGAGGGTGCGAGGCCTTCAACCTTTCCTTCACCTTACAAGGAAAAATTAAAAGAGTCATTCAAAAACAGGCAGTGTACTTTATTGCCAGTATTTACCACTGTATTTGGGTGGTTTTGAAATGGGTTTGTTCACTCATACAGGTGTACCACACGTTTTGCAATACTGCAAAATCCGGTATTAAAAATCCAGAGTGTACTGCTGAGCTTCTTTTTAAAAGTCTCTCACTCTTAAGGGGCTGGGAAAAAGATTTAATTGATAGAAAAGGGATTTGTTTGGAACTTCTGAGGAATTCAGCTTTGTACAAAGTAAAGGGACTCATGAAAAGGATTAATCCCAAGAAGACAGGCTTTTTTAATACCTTTGTCATTGTTTCCTTTCTTTGTGGCTTATTTTTGTGTTTTGAGTGTCTTTGGAATAGGCAGGATGAGAGGAAATCAGAGAACACTTATGGGCAAGATATGAAAACACTGATCATTTACTGCTACTATTTAAAGCACAGCCAGCTCTCGGAGCAGTGAAAGATGTCAGCGGCACTTTTAAAACAGCTTAAGTATCTGTGTTTCAGCGGTAGGACCAGTTTTTTTTCAAAGAACACAAATGAGGCTAAGTGTGTGACAACTGATGTGGTCTGGTGGAGACAGTGTCCTCAAGACCGGAGCCCCTTGGCCCTTTTTCCACCTCTACCAGCGTCACTTTGCTATGGAACGCTACACAGTTGCGGGTCTGCTGGGGAGAATTTGGCTTGGATTCAAAACAAAACCATTTTTTAAGACATTGAATAGAGCGGTTTAATAACTCTTTGCCTTTACATACCCGATACCTTCTGTTTTGCTAGAAAATAAAGTTAAAAATAGTCACTCTTTTTTCTGGCATGCTTTACACATGTGGTTGGCCCATGTGTGCCTCTGCTTTGGGGTCTGTACCTTGGGCCACTCCTAGGGTGGTACACTACCAGTCAATGGACACCTTCCCCCGCAGCGCCTTGGAGACCCTGGGTTGGCATTCTGCGATTTTAACGTGGCTGGGATCCTGGCTGGGAATGGCAGCATCTGTCTTGGCCCCGCTGGCCTTGAGGCAAGAGCCCTGGTCCATCCCCAGGCTGAGTCCTGCCAGGTCAGGCTACTAAACCTGTAGCAGCACTTTTCAAGATGCCTTTGGTCGCTTTTCATTTAGGGCAGTGTGAGTCCTGGTGGTGCAGTGGTTGAGAGCTCGACTGCTAACCAAAACGTTGGCAGTTTGAATCTACCAGCCGCTCCTTGGAAACCCTATAGGGCAGTTCTACTCTGTCTTATAAGGTGGCTGTGATTCGGAATCGACTTGACAGCAGTGAGTTTGGTTTTGGTTTTTAGAGTGATCTTCATAGCTGGAATGAAAAAATGGAAATGGTGATATAATTCCCAGTCAGTGTGCACAGTTGTAGCTCTTAGGATTGGATGATTTATATCAACAACGACAACCTCAAAACAAAACCCGAGCTTCGGTTTCTGAGGTTTTTTAAATGAGGTTTCTGAAGGAATTGCAGTATTTGCTTGGAAGTACCGAAATGCCCTGTTCCAAACTATGTACAAAAACAGGTGATTCAGGTATGTTGGCTTTCAACATACAGGAAAGGGTCAGAAAATACCTTTGGAGAAAGGTTTCTTTCCATCTCTAGTTCTGTTTTACATTTAGAAAGAGTTTGCTTTTGGTCTTAGACCAATGTGGATTCAAGTTCTGGCTCAGCCACCAACCTTAAGTGACCTTTTAAGTTGCTTAACTTGTCCCATGTCTCCTTTTCTTCATCTGTAAAATACCTCCCTTCACAATCCTCATGTGGAGCTTGACTGAGAGAATGCACATAAAGCACTCAGTACAATCTCTTCTACATTGTATGTGCTGAATAGTAGTTGCTGCTGTTGTTACTATTTTTACGAGAATACCTATGGGCTTTGAAATCAGAGAGGTCTGTCCTTGAATTTCAATTCCTTGGAGAAGCTGCCATCTTCTGAGATCTTCAGTTTCTGTCTCAGTAAATGAGGATGCTGTGAGAATGAAGGGGATGGAATATGTATGGTGCCTGGTACACAGGAGACCCTTAGTAAGAATTTGCCCATGTTGTTCCCACAGCAGGCTGTAAAGTATATATTATTTAGATCATGATTCTGAAAGGAAAAGTCTCAACCACATTTAGGAGTGACAGATTAAGAAATGACCAAAGTACGGTTGTTCCAGGTCTTCCTGTCACAGTGGAAATTCACCCTTGGCAATTAATTTTGGAGAAAAGATCAGTGCTCACGGAAGCAGTTTTTTAAGCTTCCTTGGCTCTGCTAATGAAGCCATGATGTCAGACAGCAAGGGTGATGAAAATGCAAAGTGAGAGACTGTGGCCATGGTCACCTTTAAAGAGCTGTGATTTCCCCTACACTGGTGTTCAGTCTCTGTCTAATGCTTTTTAAATTAAAGAGGTGACTGTGGGCAATCTCATAAAACAGCCAAATACCAGGATATGGAGAAAACGTGAGCGTTAAGTAATAGTGCCGCAACGCGCTCATCGAATGTAAAAATAATGACTCTGAGCAAAATAAAACGCCATTCTCACTCAGATTGTTGGTGATCAGAGAATCCTAGGATTGAGGGGTTAATAGCAAGACGAGTGTGGAGATTTGTGGCAACAGATGGAAGAAACCCGGGGCAAGCTCCCCTGTCAGCGTTTAGACGTGACAGGGGGATGCGGGAGGGAATGTGTTCATGGCGGAGGCTGGCTTGTCTTCGGCACTGGGTTTTCCTCTTCCCCCTCTGCCTTGCAGCACTAGCTGTTTTACGCGGCAGAGCCACCCAAATGGCTCTCTGTTGGGGCGGGGTGGAGCAGGAGTGCTCGCAGAAGTACCCACCAGTCCTGCCCTGGCGAGCCTCCCTCATTTGCTGTCAGTTTCCTGGTACTGAAAACCATCACCGGCTGACACAGTCAGATGCTCGAGTGATGAAAAGCTGCCACAAACAGCACTCCAGCTTTGGAGCCTTCCTTGCTAATCGGCACTCAGGAAGCCCTTGAAATAAGGTGAACAGAGAAAATATTGCCAGAATCTCTCTGCAGATTTTTTTTCTCCAGCCCTCTGATTACACACACTAAGTGCCGCTATCTGTGTAAATAACCTTTTCTTCCCCACCTCCCTCCACCCTCCCTGCTTCCCCACTCCCATACTCTTAGGCTCTCTCGTGTGATAAATAGCCAGGCTACCGCTCGGCGTGCACCAACACCTGGGAATAATCATGCAAAAATAACAGTGAGAGACTGCCGTGCGTCTGTTCTTGACATTAACTTTCCTCAGTTTGACAGGCTGCCACCACCAGCTGTTAGACTTATGGGTCTTTTTTTCCACTGGAGATGGCTGCTTTCCTGCTTTTTCCTCTTTTGGGCTCTAATAGGTTACATCAGTGTCCCATCAAAATGACAGGAAAGAGCTTTGACAAAGGAACATTGCTAAAACCAGCCAGTTCTCTGTTCTGATCTTTTATTCCAGTTATTAGTATTATTCGATTAATAATCCCCCACCTCTTTGTAGATGAGGACTATCTCTTTAGAACTATATTAGGGTTTCTTCCCCCTCCCCTAAAAGGTATTCGGAATTGCCTTTGAAGGTAGCAAATCCTAGATTTTGTCCCTCCAAAACCAAACCATCTACCAATTTCTTTTTAGTTTAGGTCTCATGTATTTCTAATAATGATAATAATATTGACAATAGCAGTAGCTATTATTTGTTGTAACTGTATGAGGCCCTGTGCTAAGGTTATTTGCATGATCTCATATAGTCACTTTCGCCAGGTGTTATTTCCATTTTACAGATGTAGGCACTGAGTCCCAGAAAGATCCAGCGACTTGCCTAAGGTTATGCAGTTTATGGTAAAACTGGGATTCCAGCTCCAAAGAGTGATCCCTTACCCATTCTATCTTCCACTACATGCGCCCCCCCCCCCGCCCCGCCCTTTTTCACTTGTGCCCCCATAGACAGCTGTGTGGATGCTGTTCTCACAGTTCTGATTTTGCTATATTTCTGTGATTATTTGATGAATGCCACAGTGTTGTCCACTAAGCAGTGAGTCCATGAAGGTAGGGACTGGTCAGCACTCTCACTTGACTAGCGGCTTGCACTGTGCCTGGTACACAGCAGGTGTGTAATAATTATTTACTGGGTGGATGTGTAATACAGTTTAGGCAAGTAGGAGGAGACTTTTCTGGGAGCAATACAAGAAAGAGGTGCAACAAAAGATTAGTGGAATGAGATTGTACAGCAATGCTGGACTAATCAGGACCTTCATGGAGATTGCTGTAAGATGGGGTGGATTAAGTGGGTCGACTGCTGCCAGCTGTCAGTGGATGAAAGAAGTGGTATTTCCCTAGGCTGAGCTTTTAAGGGTTAAGCCCTTTTTCTTATACTTTTAACATACTTTAACTGCACTTAACCATGCGTTTGGAGAGGATTATAGATTTATGTTAAATATAGTGGGATATAAAAAGGAGATTTGTAAGGTAGCGTGTAGGGTTAGGGAGCTGTAATATCAGACCAAAGACTTTTTTAAGTCCACGTTTACTGAGCTAAGCACTGTGCTAAGCATTTACTGTGCAAGAATTATCTCACAGCAACCCTCTGGGAGTAATGATTTTTAATAGTCTTCCCAGGAAGGTATTCCTAGTTGTCATTATTAGTACATTTTCATTCCATATAGGTGTTACAGAAAGGTATTCATAATTCCCATTATTATTATTATTATTATTCCATTTCCCAGATCCAGACACTGAACCACAGAGAAGCCAAGTAACTTGCTCAGGGTCCCACGTAGCAAGTGCTGACAGGGCCAGGATTTGAACCCATGCCTGTCTGCTAACAATCAGAGGTTCTCTACTGGGTATGCTGCCTCTTCCCGGGGAGTCCTTGTGGAAATTGTTGCCCACCCTCTGCCTTAATGAGCTTCATTGGTTTGCAGAAATTATGGTTTAGTGTATGGATCAGTGACCTGAGAAACCAGGGTACAGTGGAATTGATCTTTTGTGTGAGGCAAATGTAACTATTGAAAATCCTTTAAAATCTTACATATGGTATATGTGGTTTTGTGTTAGACACCATGAGATGCACAGGAGAACGGAAGCGTTTTTTGGGAGAACATCTCCCACTGGGGGCATTATCTGGCAGAAAGAATTGGCCACACGGTTTCAGTTATTCCCTCCCATCCTTTTTAGTCCTCTGGCGTTGAATTCCTGTACATTTTCCGGGTGTAGGATGCTACTCTTGTATGCTCACCAGGGCTGCCACCAGATAGCTTATTGCCCTTGCACAAAAATGGACCTCCGTTTTCTCTAGAATGAGTAGGTTAGGCCAAATGACCTTCTAGCTAAAACATTCTGTAATTGCCTCCAGAAAAGCAGGCGGCTTGAACTTCACTGCCTCTGCTGGGCAGCTCACTGCCTCGCTGAAGGGAAGGCTGCTGCTGCTCAGTCAGCACTGTTGGTTGGTGCCACGAGGGGGGTGGGCCCAGTGCAGCACATGTTGCAGTTATTATTTTAAGAGATAATAGCCATTCAGACTGTTCCCTACTTTTTTTAAATGATGCCCCAAAATTGCAATGTTTTTTAAAAGTAGCATACTTACCCCAGCCCCCTTTCCACTTGGTGACCTCTGGGAAAGAGGAGGCTGCAGTAGACCACAGGGGTGGGCTTTGGGCTTGAGTCCCTCTCCCAAATCCTGAAATCCCACAGCAGGGGAGGGGTTCCTTTTTCTCCTCTCATCCCTGGCTTAGGCTCAAAGAAACGGTTAGTAGTGCTGATCCAGGTGCCCGTGGGAATGGCAGTTCTGAGCTCTCATGAGGAAGCCAGTGCAGTGGAAAAACTAAGAGAGAAATACATTTGTGTAAGTGAGAGATTTGAACCTTTAAAACCATATTACTTAACGAGTTTCAGAGTTTTAGTCTGTTTTCACATGGGGAGGGTCTGTGTACAATTAAGTTTATATTTATAGTCAAACTTTGAATCTTAGCCTTCTCATTTTAAAATATGTGAGAACAGAGTTCCAAGGTCCTGCTAAGGTTTTATAGATATCATCAACTAAATTTTTATCATTACATTTGGATTGTGTTCATGGAAGTAAACGTGGATAACGTACTTACAGGCCCCTCCTCAAGTCATCAGGATTCCTTAGATATTTGATCTTTGGAATCACTTAATTATCCCCAAATGTATAAACCAAAAACCAAACCCGTTGCTGTTGAGTCGATTCCAACTCATAGAAACCCTATAGGACAGAGTAGAACTGCCCCATAGGGTTGCCAAGGAATCGAACTGCTGATCTTTTGGTTAGCAGCCTGAGCTCTTAACTACTGTGCCACCAGGGCTCCCCCGAACATATGTGTGTGTGTATATCTACATATTCACAAAGTTATATTGCAATAGGGATTTATTCTAGAAATTCTGTTGTGATAGGATTTGTCATCAATATTAGAAAGCCAAAGAATACATTTCCCAGTGGAGGGAGATGGGCCTCAGAGAGGTTAAATGACTTTCCCAAGGGCACAGGCTCATTAGGGACAGAGTTGGGGCCCAAATGCTAGTGTCACATGGTCTGCTCTGCAACTTCTGTTGCACACCTTGCGCCATTGTGTGCTCATTTCCCATATCAGAGAATTAATGCTAAGCCTCTTCACTTCTTTTATTTGATTCTGTTCTCCTCTCTTGTTTATCCAGTTGAAGCTGTATTTGTTCCCTTGGTATTAATGTTTGTCATCGACTCGGCGATGTACAGAATATTATCAGAATATTGTTCCATTTCATCTTTTCAGTTTATATGTGTAACATCAGATTGTAGTCAGTTTACAACTAACTCTACAGATATAGAAGTTGCTGGGAAACATGCAAAAACAAAGAGGCAAACAAAAAAAATGCAGGGTAGTTGGTTTATATTACCTTCGTCATCATCTTTAATTTTGGAAAGAGATTCTAATCTCTCACAATCGTTTAATTGTGATAAAGGCTATGAGGTGGCATTAGATTTTTTCCCCCTTAAATTTCCTCCCGCAAAACCCCGTTTTCTCCTTTTGTCAGCTCAGTTTAAAAATAGTAACTATCTGTGTGAACTTTGATCCACATTAAGCGGCATTTACACGAAAGCATAAATCACTGTATCTGGGATTTGGGGCTGTTAAATGCTTTTTCGTTCTTGGGCTCTGTGATCAAGAATGCAGAACAATAAAAAGCATGGAGCAAAGGAAGTTTTATGGCAGCTTTGTGAGCAGGAAATTAAGTTTCTTTAACATGCAGATGGGTGAAGGGCTGTTCTGCTGCATCTTGGATCACTCAGGCAAGTGAACGTCAGTTTATCATTTTAGTGAAATGCAAACTGTAGAAATAGTTTCTACAGTCATATGAACAGGGAGCTGTCACAGATGACTGCTTCAGCTGTATAACTAGGAGTAGAGTACACTTCCTCATATGACTTCTCTTAAAATACACTTAAAAAAAAAAAGAAAACAACTAAGGCTGTATAATATTATGTTTGTAGTGAAGTGTTGATTTCTTACAAAGTTTAACTGGGAATATATAAACAACAGAATAAGATGGTGTTTACCAGAATGACCTGCTGTGTGTCCTTCTCACACATACAGTTTGTTAGCCCAACTGATAAAACATGCGGGATGTCGTCCTTTATGTGTAGGCCGTGTCTATCTGCAACATGAGGGCATAGGTAATCTGGAGTCCTGATACAGACGTGCTTTGCATTTGGCTTTTTCACAATTGATAAACCTTCAGCAGGGTCAAAGCTATTCAGCAGCAGTTATCAATGGTCCTCACAGTAGGCCAAATGAATGAATGGATTGGTTGGTGATCTGTGTATTTAGTACATGCATAGCCTTAGATTTTGTTATGGCCAGACTCCCACCATTTTTGTGATGAAGAACTCCTTTGCTGCTGTCCTAAAGGTAGTGGTGCAAAGGAGATAGCATTGTACCACAAGATCTTATATTTAGCTGTCATTTCTGTTTCCTGGGCTGAGAGAGCCGCTAAGCCTTGGTCTGACTCATCAGGGAGCTTTAAAAGTTGGGCCACTAAAGGAACCTGTGCATTGGAGAACCCAAGTTCTGTTGCTGTTGGGCACACACGTTTCCACTCTAATAGAAATTCTACTAAACTTTGCAATAGAGCATTTCATTAGGAGTTGATGCTTAATACATGCTAATAGTATCCAGTTTATGTGATTCAGTGCATATAATTGAGTTTATGTATTTTATATATTCAGCAGAGTAAGGTAATATATTTTAGTAGTGATTTAATTCATTATGGTTTATAAAGCACTTTGAAAATAATTTGAGTCCATCTCTTGTGCTTAAATGTCCAATAAGATGTATGTGGCATTTATTGGAATTTTTCCTTTGGAAAATGTGTTACAATTTTAAAAATAAGATTTCATCACTAGTGGGAAATCCTTTTCATTTTGCTACGCATATTTCCATTTAAGTCTCTTGGGGCTAAAGGTTGCCATTGGTGAATTTAGAAGACTTCTTTGAAGGCCTGCCTGTAATTCAGGAGGCTAGAGCTCGGATGTTTACTTTGTTTGGCATGAAAAAATAAAAATGCGCATTTCTGTTCTACTTTATATTTTGGCACTATTCAAACATTCAAAACGAATTGTAGTTGCAAGTGAAATTTGCAATGATGGTATATTCTAGAAGTGATATGAACAGATGACATTGACAAGAAACCACAGAATGCAGCACCACTGCAGTAAGCCTGTCTGTTTTTCAGGTTGACCCCCTGTTTACAGTGCCAGCACCACCACCACCGATTACCAGCAGTCTCACGCCTCAGATTCTACCCTCCTACTTTTCCCCATCTTCATCCAATATTGCAGCACCGGTTGAACAGCTTTTGGTTCGGACTCGTTCTGTGGGTGTCAATACGTGTGAAGTTGGAGTAGTGACAGAGCCAGAGTGTCTTGGGCCCTGTGAACCTGGGACCAGTGTGAATTTGGAAGGGATCGTGTGGCATGAAACAGAAGAAGGTAAATACAATTTATTTTTATATATTTCCCCATGCCCTCTTCACCCTTTTTGGGTTTATGTGTGCCTTTGAGGGGAGTTGTTCTGTGGTATTCAGAGAGAAAAGAAAAGTGGATTTTGTTTGAACAAAAACTATGTTTGACCTCTTGTTCATAGCTGCCTTTAAATCCAGGCTGAATCAAATGTCTCTAAAAGTGGTTCCCCACTTTAAGTGCTAAGATGAAGGATGGTGAGAAGCAGGGTGAGGGTTACCCTTTCCCCTAAGAGGTGTGGTTGGAAACATAGAACCTTCCCCGCCCCTTAACTCAGCCAGCCACCTGGCAAATGCAATCCATTAGTCACGTGGGAAACAAGGTGCGAGAGAAATGGATCAGGATTAATTCATCATTGCTATTGGAAAATAAATCAGAGCATATGCCACACTGCTGGTGGATCCAAATCATGGTTGGCCACGTCTCATAGCACATGATCATCAGGTACAGAGTGTTTCAGTGGTCAGTGTCATTAACAGAGGCCAAGAGTAATTGAAAACTAAAGACCAAGAAGAGAGCTGCATCGCTACATTGGAGAACTAGGAGAGTAGAAAAGATAAGGAAGAGGGTACGCCAGGGTACAGCAGGGAACAGAGTACAATGAAGAACACGGAGGAAACATGTTTTCCCCCTTAAAGCTAGATTGGTCCCCAGGATAAAAGAAATGACAATCCTCGTTACCTTAGCTATTTGGGAGAGGACAGTGGCATCACTAGGGGAGTATGGGGGTTGCAGACTGTACCCGGTGACACTGTCAGAGGGGGTGAGTGACACCAAAATGACCGTCTCTGAAAATATCCCCGAAGTTAGTTAGAACAACAAAAACATTTTCATAAGCCCAGCTTACATGTATCATTTTACCTACAAGGCTAAAACTCTATGCTAATTTACTTTTTGAAACTTCTAATGTGCTCTGGTCAGAGCTGTCATTACACAATTACAATGACACTTTGAATCACGTGGTTTCGTCTGCACACACTGTTGTTTTCGTTGCTGCTGGTGTTTTTATAGTCGCTGATTTTGTCAAATTTTCTGATGCTTTAGCTACAATATTGTGGTAATTAGTATTTGTGAGCCTATGTCAATAACTTCTTTTGAGATTGAAATAGTAATTAAAGGAAAAGAAGGAGTGATATGTGGGAATTATGATTTGCAAATACCATTAGTACAAAAAACATTACCAAGGATTGTGTATGGTCTGGTATGGAAAGAGGTCCATGGGGGGGCCGGTGACACCATGAGTTACCACACTGGGTGACACCAACCCTAGTGATGCCACTGGGAGAGGAGTGAGGGCAAGGATGAGAGTGATAAAAAGGGTCTGAGACCGGGAGTCATTGTTCAGGTTCCTCTGTATCAAGAGGAAAAAATTGAGGGTTGAAAATAAAAGGGAGAAGATAAATATATGCAAAAGAGCCTCGGTAGATAGGAGACACTAAATGTCTTGAGGGCATTTGGGGGACATGGTAGCTGAGAGAAAGTAGTTAAGGATGTGAGAAATTGGGGAAGGAAAGGAGAGAATAAAAATGAAGAATGAAAATTAGGTGACAGTTGCAGGTACTGTTGTTAGAAGGCAGACAACAGCTCATGCTGTTTCAAGATAGAAAACCAAAATTCTTAGCCAAATCTTTGAATTCCACCTGTTACATTAAATATACTTATTTGTATGCTATATTTCATAATTAAAAAATTCTTAGATAGCATTAGAAAAGAACAATAAAGACTATATTCTACAGGAGGGAACTAGGGGAAGGGAATGAAAGCAGCAGTCATGGTGAGCCCTCTTGTTTCCTCAAGTGAAAGGAATAGTTAAATATGCTTTTGGCTTGAGAATTTTTTTGGTGTTTTGCCCCTTCCCCCTCAACTTGGTGCTTTTATTTTAATTTGGGTCTTTCAGATATTTGGGGGAGCGGGGAGGAGGAAGAAAAACCCTTGCCATTGAGTCAGTCTCGTCTCATAGTGACCCTATAGGACAGAGCAGAACCACCCATAGGGTTTCCAAGGAGCGGCTGGTGGATTCTAACTGCCGACCTTTTGGTTAGCAGCTGTAGCTCTTAACCACTGCACCAACAGGGTTCCATTCTAAGAAGCCATTTGAAATAATACCATGAAACCACATTGGGAGGAACTGAAGGAGGAGAAACTGGAATTCAGTTTTTGCCATCTTGCTTGCCTGTTCAGATTCCTTCCAGTGCAAGGCTCCGTGTGGGCAACAACCTCTCTTCATTACCCCTCTTTGGGTTGTGCCTTGTTGCCTTCCCTACAGCTGAGAGGTGGATAAGGGTTTCAGACTGGTATCTTGGTGTGAAGATTATAGAAGAGGAGCTAAGGCATTAATAAGGTCACAGTTCATTAATTTGTGTGCATATTTCCAGGAAAAGGAAAGGATTTGGAAAGAACAGTGTTAATTTTCAGTAAACTTAAAAGTAAGATTTTCTTGTGCTTGGATAATTGACTCGTTAGAGTGAAGCACTGTCCTCTCATTTCGGAGCCATGACTTAGCACCAGTCAGTTTATTGCTTGTCCCGATTTTGTTTATTTAAGTGTGGGATAGGACAGAGTTCCTGCAGTGTCACCTCACCGGGTGGTAGATGTTGGAAAATTAGCCACAGACTCTCTGGGACAGCTGTAAGGCTTGGGTTATTTCTCACTTTACTTTGCTTAGAAGTGTGCTTAATTTTGACTTTCAACCTTAGCCTCCAGTTACAGATGGGCTTATTTAGAAAAGTCTGTGTTTCAATACTATTGCAGTATGTGGGGCGATGTGGAATTCTGGTACTCTGGACATGTGCTTAAATAAATAACTTTAAGGTATTATTATTCATTATTATTATTATTTGGTAGTGATATATTTAAAGCCTCACCACAAAGGCTCCACCCTGTTTACTGAAAAATCAATCTCCAGAGTCCAGTGTACCTGCCTTATATGCTGTCATCTGTCATCTCTGTGGATGTGCTCGGTAGATTCATGCAGCAGACCAATAGCATTAGATAGTTTTCAGGCACAGTAGCAGAGCCCTTGGCAGCTCCAACCTTCTCTTTACTGCCTCACATTCTCCAGGATCTGGATTGTGTGGATGTTTACTGTGGTGACAAGAAGGGGCTGGAGCTGTTAATAGAGTTATTCTTGCTGAATAAACTAAACTTCTGACCTCCACAGAGTTTAAGAACTTGTCTTAGCAAAGGCTTGGGTCATAAGATGTGTGTTTAATCTGTAACCATTTTCAAGAGTGCTCCATTTGCGTTTTTTCTCAGTACAGTGTGTTTAAAGTTTTTGTACCAATTTAAAAATTAAACCACTTGACCATTAATTTTTTCCTTTTGTGGAGTACAAAGAGAGAAACAGAACAAATACATTTGGAACCAGTTATTTGGCAGAGCTAAAAGAGATGGATTTGAGGAGAAGGGGAGGGGGAAGCCTAAATAGTTTTGTAGTATGAGGTTTCACTAACAAAGAACTTCAAGTCGAGCACTTATAAAACTGTCAGTTGCCTTTGACTAATGTCCTTTAGATTGAATTGAATAAAATCTCTTCCCTGGTATTTGCGTTTTGAAGGTCTTATATAATGGGTACTGTTTTTCCCAAAGCCAGATGTGTTAGGTGCCGTTGTGTGTATGAAGGTTGTGTATGTGTTTTTTGTTTTAGTTTTTTTAAGATCCTAGAATATTTAAGGGCCCATGTCTGCAGTCTTTGAGGGGAATATTGAATACTCTTCTGATTTCTTTGGGTGGTGGTAGGGAACTACAAGACTGGAATTTGAAATACCAACTTAATACTTAATTGTTTCTTGTACTTGGAATGCCTCATCAGAGAAGGATTCCTTTAGCCACATTCTTTCCCCTTGGTGTCTTACTGCCAATACATGAAGTCCTGGTTGCCTCAGAAACAAATTGTACTCAGAAATAAAGTGTTACGAGTGAAGCTCCCTCTGGAAAAAATTAGTAGGTTTCAGATCATGCTTAACAGGAGAGAAAAACTCTTACTGCATTTGAATGTTTGGTTATTCTACTCTGATCTTTCTTTAAGGTGAATACGTAAACGAGCAATGATGTATTGTACAAAATTACTCACAGATGTTGGAAAGAATTTCCGTAGCATTTCATTCCTGACATTTGGGATACATATGTCTGCGTATAGTTATTTGTTTAAAAATTTTCTCCTTTATGGGGGAGGAAAAGAAAGAAAGACAACAAGAAAACATGGTGTATACAGCCATGTGCGTAAACACGTGTTGAAGTTGGCTTTTTAGCTTTTGTGGGTGCATTTTCCCTTTGATTTACATTGAACCATGTTTCTTATTGGGCTTTTTTTTTTTTTTTTTTTTGGTTTAGTTTTGTCTGTCATTCAGTATTATGACCTTCGTTTACCACCACTCTGTCATTCTCCATCCCCTCCATGCTCCTATTGGTTAAGCAAACCCACTGAAGAAAAGGAATTGAAAGAAAGAAAACTGGTATTTGCTAATGATGGCATTTTTAGATTATAAGACAGTGGTTCTTAACTCTGACAGTGCCTTTGAATCACGTGAGTAATTTTAAAAACATACTGATGCCCAGACACCACCCCTAGGAGTTTAATTGGTCTGGGTGGCCATTGGTCTGATTTGGTGACCTGGCGTTGGTGTATTTTCAGAGCTCCCCAAGTGGTTGTAATGTGCAAACAAGGTTGAGAACAGTGTCTCAGGGGAAAGAGCAGATGTCCTAGCCCTTTGCAAATTGCTTGACCTTTTTGCTTTAAGAAAGTCAGATGAATTATCGTCCCATTTAAAATATAAAACAGGTGAGAGACACCTGCCTTGCTTACCTCACAGGGTAAATAGTGTCTGTCAAGGTGCTGTAGAATGGCAGGTGAGCATAGCTGTTTAATCACTGTGCTAATGAGAAAAAGGCTCCAGTTTTGATCCTCAACATGAACTCCACAGAGGATTTGAGGAGCTTAGTGAACAACTAACTGGTACCACTCTTCCTAATGTATTACAATAGTGTGCACCTTACTCTAGGTTCCTCAAGCTAGCCAGACACATAGTTTTGTTGCTGTATGGCCTCCACTCAATTACTTCGAAATAGTTCAGCAACCTGGAGTATTAAGAAAAAATAATAATGTAGCAAATAGAGAAGGATATTCAGAAAATCATTCAGAGTTTTCAGAGCGGACAGTGGAATACAAATACCAACTACTGTAATAATGAGTATAGTTTTAAAGAGAAGGCCTAACACCAGATGTGTTAGAGAAAAAATGCTTGTTTATATGAGGTCCTTCCCCTGATGTTCTATGTGTTTTCCAAGGAAAGAAAAGTGATCTTGGGAACTAATGTTTTAAGGATAATTATTGGAGAAATAAATAATTTTCTTTTAAACCACTGGAGATATTCTTAAATTGTTCTGCTTCTCCTTTATCTCCAAAGTAAAAAAGAGCACAGTGTTTAAATGTGCGATACAGGGGGTTTCAAGCTAATTCATTAAAAGCAAAAGATTCTACATTACTGACAATAGAACTAAAGTATGGGATTGTTATTCCTATTCTGTAGCATTTACTTACCAGTCTTATTACTTAAAGTGAATATTTCTTTTCAATTTCTCATTCATTTGAGAAGAGATTAAATATTAATCCAGGCTTTGTGTTTTCAGTAACTGTGGAGTTGGTACAATATTTAACTAATTGAAATATTGCCATTGATTGAGATATTTCCCAGTGATTTTATAAATTCAGCTTTGACTCACAAGAATAGTAAGATGACCACTTTCACTTCTGCACTTCAGTAGTCCCCAAGTCAGTGATGACAATTACACAGTAATGCGTGGCTGAAGGAAGTGCTCCCCATCAGTACTATGCTAAAGGAAGATGAGTCAGCCCTAGTGTGTGAGTTTGGCAGGTGAGCATTTGTTGTTTAATCACTGTGCTAATGAGAAGGGCCAAGCTTTGATCCTCAGCATATCTCCACAGTGATTTTGAGGGACTGAAGGAACTACTAGTTAGCACCTCTCTGTTTCTTGGCCATGAACTTCCCCCATACCTTCCTGGGCCAGCTAGTGTGAGTTACTGGTTCTCAGGGTGGCCAATGAAAGTGTAGAATGGTTAGTGAGAGCCATCACTAGTGGTGGCTGAGTAGCTCGAAGGAAGTACCGTACCAAATTGCACAAGTGCTGCCCATTTTCACATGTGAATAGCAACCCAAATAGAAAATCAGATCCATATATTTGTGGGATCATTGCACCATCTTAATCACCTCTGATTATTCTGCGTGCTGTGATGATTTTTTTTAATAAAAACAAAATTGATTTAAGGATATGTTATAAACAACAACAAAACTCATATCAAGTATTTTATGTTTTTAAGATTGATGAAACTAATGTTTGCAGCTTTACAGAAAAATACAGATAATAAAAATGGGTGATGGAGTTTCACATAGGCCTATGGTGGACACTCAATAAAGATTTAATGAATGAAGGAGAGAGAAAGGAAGAGAGCGAGGGAAGGCTTGTCCTTGCCATTTTCTTAGGTTTTGCTCTACTCTTGGATCTCCCTATTTTGTGCCTTCCTGATGAGGTAATGGGCCCCAAATTTGGATATGATAAATGATTGTGTGTTTTGCTGGAAAGCAATAACGTAGCCATTTCACCTCTTGTCAATGTGAAAAATAAGCTGCAGCTAGGCAAGTTTCAGCTTAATGTTTTGGGACCAAACATTTGTTCTTTTGTGTCATTTGTGTATATTTTGGTGGTGACATTAGGTATTAAGTAATGAAGCAACAAGTTTTAAACTCCAGTGTAATGGCGTTTTGTTACCCCTTTTGGTTGGTTGATATTGTGGCTAAACTTATATGTGAATACAGACTGCAAAACATTTAAAATTAAGCTTTTCTTAGGCCTTCAGTATAGTAAAAGATGTAAGAAGTTGTCTTGTAATATTTGTGTGTGTGGAATTGTCCTGTCTGCTTGTTCATCCTTTCCCTATAAAGAAGTATTTGGTAAGGAAGTCTTGAAAGAGTCATACTATTATGGTGACTTTGAACTGAAGTTATATTTCCTGATGGTGGAGATGGTCACGTGGGTTGCAAAGAATCATTGTTGGCCCATCTGGGTATATTGTTTAAAGTAATTCATTGACTTTTTTTTTTTTTTTTAAACAATAGCTTTATTGAGATATAATTCATATACCACGCAATTCACCTGTTTAAAGTGTATACAGTTTAATAGTATATTTACAGTTGGGCAACCATTTTCATCACCCCAAAACTCATATCCATTAGTAATCATTCCGACTTTCCCCTAACCCCTCATTGTACTGACTTTTACATCTTTGTCCTTACTTGATTCTGGGTTGTTATATGTGTAACACATATATTTAGGAGCCCTGGTGGCGCAGTGGTTAAAGTGCTCGACTGCTAACCAAAAGGGTCAGTGGTTTGAACCCACCAGTCTCTCCTCGAGAGAAAGATGCGGCAGTCTGCTTCTGTAAAGATTACAGCCTTGGAAACCCTATAGGATTGCTATGAGTTGGAATCGACTCGATGGCAGTGCATTTGGTTTTGTGTATGTTTTATGTATAAAAGAAATGATTGATTTGAATTGTGCTGAGCAAGCTTACCAGGCAGTGATCTCCTTTAATCCTCAAAACAAAATACAAAGTAAGCTCAATATCATTAAATATATTTGAATAAAGGAGACTTAGAGAAGGGATTCACCTGTGCAAGGCAACATACCTGGCAAGTGGTGGAATCTGAATTTGAACCCTGGCTGTTGGGCTTTCAGAGCTCTTGGTGTTCTCACCCACTCCAGGTGTCCTGGATTTCTATCTACTGTTCAAAAGTTCCCTTACACTTCAGAAAGTGGTCTTTGGAAAGAGGAGTAAAATGTGACATCATAACCAAGTTTTTTTAAAGGATGGAATGATAGGAATTTCTTTGTAGTTCTAGCATCTGATTTTGACAGGTGTAACTGGTTCGGCTTCAGCTGGGTTGATGTGTACAAACCATTCCTTTCAACCTCACTATTCTGTGAGCTTCTTAAGTGCACAAATCCCATCTGTTTTGTTCACTGTTGGCTTCCCAGCGCCTGGCACAGAGTAAGTGCACTATACATACTTGTTGAATGTTGAATGAATTCGTGGAACAAAGTGATACCTGTTTAAATTTGAGTAGTGTAGTTTTCTAGTCAGGAATAATGTAACTTATAAATTAAGTGTGGTGTAGACAACAATCCGGAAAATAATACTTCTAGAAATTGATTTTGTTGCTGATTTAAAAAAATCTCTTATAAATCCTATGTGATTATATTTTATTATGTTTTGGCTTTTAACTTACCTATTATTAGACTAGTCTGCACAAAAAGGGAGAAAAAATATTTGGCTTGCATTTTTCCTTCAATCTTCCACATCCTCAATATGCTTTTTATTTTCAGATTACAAAACAAATACGTGGCTATTTTAGAATATTTGGGGGGAAAAACAAAAAAAAAAGGAAAAGAAAAAATTATCTATTATCCCAGTATTGCAACAACCACTTAATATTTTGGTTTACCTCTTTCTTACCTTTTTGAATATACATTTTTTTAAGACATTGTCAAGATCATCTGGTGGATATGCTTTTGAATGTTGCCTTCACTTTATGTTAATATTAAAACACACTTCTGATGTTACTAAAGTACTTTCTAAGAAGCATTTTCACTAATATAAAATATTCCAATAACTGGACATACCAAAATTTAATTCAAATTCATCTGATGATTTATATTTAAGATTGTTGTAACTTTCTAGGTAAATATAAATAGCACTGCATAGTGCGTCTTTGCACATGAAGTTTTTTGTTTTGTTTTATGAATTTGGAGTTATTGTGCTAGGATCCATTCTTAGGACACTAAATTGCTGAGTCAAAGGACATAACCTTTTTTTTTTTAATTGTGGTAAATATGTATGTCACAGTATTTGCCATTTCAAGATTTTTCCAGTGTACACTTCAGTGAAATGAAACAAACCCATAAACATCGATATCCTAGAGGCATTAGTGAGCTGAAATGGACTGGTATTGGCCACTTTGAATTGGACAGTCATATGGTCTACTATGCCAGGAATGACCACTTGGAAGGGAATGGCGTTGCATTCATGTCAAAAAGAACATTTCAGGATCTATCCTGAAGAACAACACTGTCAGCGATAGGATAATATCCATACATCTACAAGGAAGACCAGTTAATACGACTATTATTCAAATTGATGCACCAACCACCAAGGCCAAAGATGAAGAAATTGAAGATTTTTACCAGCTTCTGCAGTCTGAAATTGATCGAACATGCCATCAGGATGCATTGATAATTACTTGTAATTGGAGTGCTGAAGTTGGAAACAAAGAAGAAGGATCACTAGTTGGAAAATAGGCCTTGGTAATAGAAACAATGCCAGAGATCACATGATAGAATTTTGCAAAACCAACTACTTCTTCATTGCAGATACCTTTTTTCACCAACATAAATGGTGACTATACACATGGACCTCACCAGATGGAATATGGAGGAATCAAATTGACTATATCCGTGGAAAGAGACGATGAAAAAGCTCAATATCATCAGTCAGAACAAAGCCAAGGGCTTACTGCAGAAAGACCATCAATTGCTCATATGCAAGTTCAAACTGAAACTGAAGAAAATTAGAACAAGTCCATGAGAGCCCAAGTACGACCTTGCGTATATCCCACCTGAATTTAGAGACCATCTCAAGAGTAGATCTGATGCATTGACACACTAATGACTGAAGACCAGATGGGTTGTGGAATGACATCAAGAACATCATACATGAAGAAAGCAAGAGGTCATTAAAAAGACAGGAAAGAAAGAAAAGACCAAAACAGATGTCAGAAGAGACTCTGAAACTTACTCTTGAATGTCGAGTAGCTAAAGCAAAAGGAAGAAATGATGAAGTAAAAGGACTGAACAGAAGATTTCACTGGGCGGCTTGAGAAGACAGAGTAAAGTATTATACTGACACGTGCAAAGAGCTGGAGATAGAAAACCAAAAAGGAAGAACTATGCATTTCTCAAGCTGAAAGAACTGAAGAAAAAATTCAGGCTTTGAATTGAAATAGCGAATGGGGAAGGTATTAAACAAGCATCAAAAGAAGATGGAAGGGATACACAGAGTCATTATACCAAAAAGAATTGATCGATTTTCAACCATTTCAAGAGGTAGCATATGATCAGGAACTGATGGTACTGAAGGAAGAAGTCCAAGCTGCTGCACTGAAGGCATTGATGAAAAACAAGGCTCCAGGAATTGATGGAATATCAATTGAGGTGTTTCAGCAAATGGATGCAGGGCTGTAAGTGCTTACTCATCTATGCCAAGAAATTTGGAAGACAGCTTCCTGGCCAACTGACTGGAAGAGATCCATATTTATGCCTGTTCCCAAGAAAAGTGATTCCACCAAATGTGGAAATTACCGAGCAAGTAAAATTTTGCTGAAGATCATTCAAAAGCAGCTGTAGCAGTATATCGACAGGGAACTGCCAGAAATTCAGGCCGGATTCAGAAGAAGACGTGGAACCAGTGATATCATTGCTGATGTCAGATGAATCCTGGCTGAAAGCAGAGAATACCAGAAAGATGTTTACCTGTGTTTTATTGACTATGCAAAGGCATTCGACTGTGTGGATCATAACAAATTTACGAATAACATTTTGAAGAATGAGAATTCCAGAATACTGAATTGTGCTCATGAGGAACCTATGCATAGATCAAGAGGCAGTGGTTCAAACAGAACAAGGGGAAACTGCGTGATTTAAAGTCAGGAAAGATGTGTATCAGGGTTGTATCCTTTCACCATACCTATGCAGTCTGTATGCTGAGCAAATAATCCGAGAAGCTGGACTATATGAAGAAGAATGGGGCATCAGGATTGAAGGAAGATGCCTTAACAGCCTGCATTATGCAGGTGGCACAACCTTGTTCGCTGAAAGTGAAGAGGACTTGAAGCGCTTATTGAGAAAGATCAAAGACCACAACCTTCAGTATTGATTACACCTCAACACAAAGAAAACAAGAATCCTCACAACTGGACCACTAAGCAACATCATGGTAAACGGAGAAAAGATTGAAGTTGTCAAAGATTTCATTTTACTTGGATCCACAATCAACACCCATGGAAACAGCAGTCAAATCAAAAGATGCATTGCATTGGGCAAATCTGCTGCAAAAAACTTCTTTGAAGTGTTGAAAAGCAAAGATGTCACCTTGAAGACTAAGGTGCACCTGACCCAAGCCATGGTATTTTCAATCACATCATATGCATGTGAAGGCTGGACAGTGAATAAGGAAGACCGAAGAAGAATTGATGCCTTTGAATTGTGGTGTTGGCAAAGAGTATTGAATATACCATGGACTACCAAAAGAATGAACAAATCTGTCTTGGAAGAAGTACAGCCAGAATGCTCTTTAGAAGCAAGGATGGTGAGACTATGTCTTACATACCTTGGACATGTTATTAGGAGGGATCAGTCCCTGGAGAAGGACATCATACTTGGTAAAGTACCGGATCAGGGAAAAAGACGAAGACTCTCAATGAGATAGATTGACACAGTGGCTGCAACAATTGGCTCAAGGATAACAACCGTTGTGAGCATGGTGCAGGGCTGGGCAGTGTTTCGTTCTGTAGTACACCGGGTTGCTATGAGTCGGAACCAACTCGACATCTAACAACAACAACATCAGTTCAATGACATTAGTTATGTTTATTATATTGTTCAACTGTTGCCATTATCCGGTTCCAAATTTTTCCACCACACTTAACAGAAGGTCAATATCCCCTAAGCAATAAGTCCCCTTTTCCCCCTTCCTTCCGTTTGCCCTTAGTAACCACTAAAACTTTGGTCTCTATACACTTGCCTATTCTAGATAGTTCATATAAGTGAGACCATACAATATTTGTCCTTCTGTAACTAACTTATTTCCCTCAGGACTTTTCTTTTCGTGGCTACTATTCCATCATATGTATGTACCACATTTTATTTGTCCATTCATCTGTTGATGGACATTTAGGCTGTTTCTACCTTTTGACTATGGTGAATAATGCTGCAGTGAACATTGGTGTATAATTATCTGTTTGCATTAGGATAGAAGCATTTTTAGTGTGCTTTAATGCGTATTGCTTAACGGATGCCAAAGGATTGTGCCAGTTGACACTTGGCTATGAGTGTAGCTGTCTCACCCTACCCAACTTTGGACTCAGTGACATTTTGATGACAAAAGAGATGAGGTTGTAGGTCACATGCATAGTTTGCAATGCCCATATCCAGAGTTGTACTCTAGATAGAAAGGGAATGAGACTTTCTCCTTGCAATAAAAATCAAAATTGTTCACCAAGAGAAAGGAAGTGTGCAAGTGATACTCCTCAGAGAGCACACGGCAGAGCTCTGCCTTGGTGGAAGGCTTTGCTCTGGATGATGGAAAGGTTTGGATTTCACTTCTGCTTGTGTCTAGAATGACATTTTACAGCTTTTTATCCCAAGTGAAAGAAGTTAACAGAAACCTTTAGATATAAGGAATTCAGACACCCGGAGAGAAAATTAGCCTGTCAAAGCATCCATTCTGAACTAGGAGGAATCTGAGCCACCTGTGTTTCTGTCACTGCAGACATCTTCCTTTTGGGTTCTGCTCCTTCAGTATAAGGAAGGACGAAGGACAGGATCTGTGTGGAAACCTTTGCATGTCATACGTGTTTCTAATGTATAATTTGTCACTTGACATATTCAGGCAGTTTGCAGGTTTTTCCCTGGCACACCCCCTTCTGCCGTGCCACCCCCCTGCTTCCAGCATTACTTCCTCCCATAGTCTCTTTTCCTTTGTCTTTTTTTGTGTGTCACTGCAGCAGGAGGAAGAGCTAGCTATCCAGGTAGTTTTAAAAAGTAATATGTACCAAAACGTTCCCATGTATACCCACCCCCGCCCCTTTTCCTGTTCTCAAGTAAGTTTGGCTGAATTTTTTCCTGGCAAAAGGAAAATAAGCCGTAATATGGGAGAATGCAAAGAAAGTTTGGAGAATTAGGGCTCATGGGCACATTTGCAGCGTGTCTAGCAAAGTGTGGTGGAACACAAACTAGTCAGGAGACCCAAGAGGGGGATGGATACAAAGTGCTGTGAGGTAGGCAAGGCCCTTATTGCTCATTTGATAAGTGCTTATAACTGAAGAGTAAATTGAGCAATTACATATACAACACATATATATTCACTTCATAACTAAACCTTCGGACTCCGTATGTATTTGAGGTACTTTTACAGTATCTCAGCGCTTGGGCGTTAGAAGTGTGGCCATGTCCATTCCATGACACATGACACATTTAGTGTGTCTGGATAATTAACCACTTTTGCTTGGGGAACCTTATTGCTCTTTAGACGCCATCTAATTAGTCCTTTAGCATCTTCTCATTGTGTAGAAGACTCCCATAATGAACCCGGTTTTTCTTACGGAGAAATTGAGGGGCAGTCTAAATAAAATGACTATGGAGTGTGTCTTTTCTGCATTTCTAGTTTCTACCTAACATCACCATCCTTTCCCAGTTTTGAGTGTGTGTGTTTCTGTGTGTATGAATATAACCAGTTATTTTAAAAATATGCTAAAAGGCAAACATTTGCCTGTCACTTTGAGGTTTTGACTGAAATATGGGGATTTAGTTCGGCTTACAGAGTGAGATGTTTTTTAAAATTTAATATTCATCAAATATTTTTTTAAAAACATCTCAAATGTACTTCAAAACCATGTATTTCATAGCAAGGAAAAAAAAATGGCCAACCACCCCTGAGCAACAGAGAGACCGTACCACATGTTCTTCTGGCTCAGTGGGCAGCTTGTACCCGCCAGCTCTTCAGGGACTCGCTTGCACATCTGCACAGTTTGTATGTTGTCGTGTAGGTGTCTTCTTGATATCCACGTTGATGGACAACTTTTTAAGTAACCCAGGTTGAAAGAGCTGATTGAGAACATTTAGTGTGTCTTATTTCACTTGAGCAACATGGGCCAACTTGTTTAAAAGGAAGCAACAAGGGCTGCTTTCCACAGCTTTCCTCAGTTCTGTGAGAAGACTGAATAACTTTTCAGAACATGAAAAGCCAGCCCATTCCAGATAGGTGCACACAGTTAGCTGCTTCTTACCAGCACCTTATACATAAAGATATTATTTCTTGTTCAAACAAACATATATGGGTTGGATACTGGAAGCATGGAAGAACCATAACAGGAATTGGAGGTATTGGCCTGCCTGGCACTCTCTCAACGTGAAACCAAGCTGGTTGCAGTAAGCAAGCATGACAAGGGTTGGTTTGAGTTCACTGAGTCTTTGGATACTCAAAGGCAGACAAGTTAGGGGCTCAGAGACCTGCAATGTGACAGTCTTCATTGCAAAGCACCAGTTCCATGTTGGACTTGTCTCTTCCAGAAAGACCCCCTGCTTGATAGGGCGGCTAAGGCTGAAAGGCATTATCACATTCACAGGGAGTTTTAAAAAATGTGGTAAGTTCTGAGTTGATAGTGAGACAACCCAATGAGATTAGCTAAGAATGGAGGGTCAGTTTTCAAAGAGGTAGAATGCGGTGGGCTACTTAAAATTATATTGACTTTACGTTAATCTTCAAGGGTTCAGCAGTGCATTCCCTCAAAATCACTAGTCATTTACTATTTGCTAGAGAATCTCTGAAGTATATACCCTCTAGGACATCTCACTTAATACCTGGCTTTTGAATTAAATGCCTTCTTAATATAAATACCATCAGTCATACCATTCCTGAGCTTTAGTCTATCAAGTTTCTGTATCAAATTTCCAAGTATGGTATTTGAACAAAGCTCATCATATGTTGAGTGTGACTGTTAACCGTTTGAGACTGTGGTTAGCATCACCATTGTTATTTTCTCAGAGCGGGGAAAAATGAGATGGGGAAACGGCACGATCTAAAGTAGAGTTAAAAGTCACACAATTTCAGTAGCTTTGGTGATGGCTTGAGAGGGATAGAGTGGTTTTGCCCCCATTTGCTCTGCTCAAGGTTTGAGGACAAGATGAGCTGGACTATGCTGGGCCCCTCCTCTGGGAAGTCAGGCCTGGCAGCCAAGCCAGAACTCCAGGGGTCTGTGTTCAGGCTAGTTAAGTTTTATTTCATGTTTCACTCCTACCCTGATCATTTCTGATGACTTTAGTCAGGCTTTATACTATGCTTTACCAAAGGGAGATGCAGATTTTTTGCCAGGGGGTATGCAGCCTTTAACTTGTGTGCATTTATTCAGTGCAAATTGCTTGCATATTTTAGGAAAGTAGAAAGAGTCCTCTGGTGTTTATAGAGGAATATTGGGAGTTTGTCAGGGCCTGGGAATCCCCAGATGGTGCAAACGGTTAACACACTCATCTGCTAACTGAAAAGTTGGAAGTTCGAGTCCACCCAGAGGAACCTTAGAAGAAGGACCCAGTGATCTGCTTTCAAAAAATCAGTCATTGAAAATCTGTAGAGCACAGTTCTACTCTGACACACATGGGCTTGCCATGAGTTGGAGTCGACTCCATGGCAACCGTTTGTTTTTTTTCTGGTTTGGGGGCCTGCCTAATTTTGTGTTGTTCTTTCACCCTCCCCAAATGCTAGCAGCTTTAATTTGGGATGGCTCAGTGTTGGGTGTTACTCCTCCATTTATTTCATTGTGATTATTAATGAAGAGTGACAAAGGAATAGCAAGAGTGCCAGACCAGTTGGTAAACAAAATATGATTGATTAGAACCAAAAATAAAAATACTAAAACATCTTGAACGCAGCCAAAGCCTTTCTTCTATTGTCTATGGACTTCTCTTTGTTTTTTTGGCTACTTGAATATTGAAAAGCATCTTGAGTGTCAGATGAAATGAGCATGCGAAAAGTCGCACTCCTGTGCAGTAACCTGGGATAACGTAGCAAAAGGTGCATCTTCCACTTCCTGCCAAACATCGTGTTTGTTAAGAAGTTCTAGAAGGGCATGCTTGCATAAGAAGCACCTGTAATAGTTTGATTAAAAATTTTCTTTTAGCTTTTTGGCTGCAGTGTCCAGTTTCTATCCATTTAGCAGATTTGAAAAATGTATTATTGCAGAAACCCCAAGAGTTGTTGGTAATACAGTTGTGACTACTACTAAACAGAGTTTCTGAGACAAAACCTGGTACTAAACCATGAGAAAAACCAAATTAAAACACATAATGTGATTGCTGTAATTTTGAGGTTACTATAGTGTATTGGTCTTAAGAGAGCGGGACCAATTAAGAGGAAAACCATGTGACTATTTAACTTTTATTGTAAAGACCTACTTTCCACCTCCCCATTTTATATATATATATATAAACCAAAACAAACCAGTTGCCATGAGGTTGATTCTGACTCATGGCAACCCCATGTGTGTCAGAGTAGAACTGTGCTCCACAGGGTTCTCAATTCTGATTTTTTCAGAAGTAGATTGCCAGGCCTTTCCTCCAAGATGCCTCTGGGTGGACTCAAAGTGCCATAGATAGATAGATAAACAGAGAGATAGTCAGACAGACACATATGTAGATACTAATCTTTACCTTCCTTTTGGGTATTCCTGCTTCTTCTGCTTTTGCTGACATCCTATCATCTGTTCACTGTGAAGATGAACATATTTTACATAAGATGAATAATACTATGTAATTCCGAAATGCCTTTGGACTGTTGGGGAAGCTTGTTAAGGTACAAAGAAAAACAAGAATCCTGGAAGAAAATACTGGCCTGGGTATCAAGAGACTGGGCTGTAGTCTTGCTTTTCTTACCATCTAGCTATGTTTCCTTGGCTCTGGGCCTCACATTCCTCATGTATAAAGTGGGGGTTTGGGAGTACATAATCTCTGAACTTCGGGTAGCAAAGGAGTGTGAAGATTGTAGGATGTTTTTCATGCCACAATCATTCCAGACTTAAAGGAGGCTGTGCAAATTTTTAGCGAAGAGTCAGCTTTGATGGCATCACCCTTAAATAACCCTCTGGATTAGCGCCAAGTCCTGGTGAATCAGTAGGCATTACTTGAGTCTCCAGAAATGGATCTACTTTTAGGACTATTTACTCAAATCATTTTCTGAACTCGTAGCAGTTGTACAGGTAAAACAGGTTCCGGTCTGAGTAGGCTGTTTATTTTATGCTCTGATACTCTCCAAGGAAGAATGAGCGCATTAAAGACTTTATCTGATAAGATTCCTAAGAGTCATAGTAATTTCATTAGCAGGCGTTAGAACTCCTAGTCTAATATGCCTGCACAAACTCTATTTCTAGTGCTACTTTATCTATCTATCTTAGATTCCTTACAATGCCCAAAACACAACTGTGAAATGGGAAATTTAGTGACTACATGAGAGTTAACACATAAATGTAGTTTAATTCTCATTTTAACTTATATTGAAGATACTTGTGTATGTAGTAACTTCCTATTATGGATGACGATGACTTAGCTGTTTTAACTAGACTCCCTGCAAACATATATTTTACCAACAGTCATATTCCTAATATAACTATATAGAAATGTGTGAGTTATCTGTTGCTATGTAACAGATCATTCCAAAACTTTTAGTACCTTAAAACAACAAACATCTCATAGTTTCCGTGGGTCATCAATCTGAGAGCAGCTTAACTCAAGTTCTTCAATGAGGCCGCAGTGAAGCTGTCGGCCAGTGTCGTAGTCATCTGTAGACTTGACTGGGGCAGAAAGATCCACTTCTAAGCTCACTTATGTAGTTGTTGTCAGGCTTTAATTCCTCACAGGTTGTTGGACTGTGGGCCTCAGTTTTTTGCTGTGCCACATGGGCCTGTCCATAGGGTGGCTCACAACACGGTAGCTAGCTTCCCCAGTGCGTGTGATCCAAGAGAGACCAAGCCTGAGATGGAAGTCAGTGTTTTTATAACCCAGTCTTAGAAATGACAGCCAGTCACTTCTGCCATTTATTCTGTTCATTAGAGGTGAGTCAGTAAGTCCAGCCCACACTCAAGGGGAGAGAATTTCACCAGGGTGTGTATACCAAGAGACAGGAATCATTGGAGCCGTCATAGAAGCTGCCTACCACAAGTAATTTTTGGTTAGGTTGATATTCACTGTTTACATTATTGTGACTATAATTTACAGCACAGCCATGTGGTATGATTATGTTTCATTTCTCATTCAACTTTCTCTCTAGAGTTAATAATTGTTTTATTTCTTGTTCGCTTAGTGTTCTATGTACTCATCACTGATGTACCATAAACTATCCTGCTAGAATTATAAATTGCTTCTCAGTGTACTTAAATCAGGGCTGCAAACCAGTTTGTTTTGGTTTGAACTCCTGCTGAGAATTTTGCATTTCCACCCCCAGATATACTGAATCAGAATCTATAGTTTAAGATGATCCCCAGGTGATTCTTATGTATAATAAATTTTGAGACTGCTCTACTAGTGGGCCTCTGAATTGGTCCCTAACCAGAAGCATTGGCATTACCTGGGAACTTGCAAGTTGGAAGCCCTGGCTCAAATACATCAAGTATTCTATACATTTCATCTTTTAGTCTCTTCCGTAGTCTTCTGGTCTGCTCCAATCTGGACAATTCTTTAGACCTTCTGAATAGCTATAAATTTTTTTTCACTGAAAAAAATTTCTGTTCCTCTGTGTGTGTGTGTGTGTGTGTGTGTGTGTGTGTGTGTGTGTGTGTGTGTGTGTTAGTTTCCAGAAGCTCTTTTTTGTTTTTGGAATGTTGCCTTTTTTATAACTGCCTATTCTAGTATCTAGTCATGAATGATAGTATCTTGTTTTTTCTCTCAGCATTGTTTCTGATTTCTCCAAACTCCTCTTCGTTCGTTTTGGCCTCTGATTTTGTTCAGGAGACGTTCCTCTAATGCCGGATGATCCTTGGTTATCTGTGTCTATCTTAAGAGTGATGTGCTAGGAAGCTGGTTTGAAGTTCCACATGCTTGGGTGGAGCTTGTTGATGGTAGGCCTCAGTATAAGGAGATCTGGGGATCAGTCCTCCAGGAGGTTCCCCAGCTGTGCTTTTTTATATGCCTTTTTTCGTGCTTTGATCAGTTTCCCCAGAAAGACCTTCTCTGTTTTCCTGGCTACCAACTTTCTTAGAGCCAAGGGGGAAGATAGGTGAGGGTTTGACTTTGCATTATATAAACTTTGGCCTAATCTTCCTATTTTTTAATGACTGTATGGTATTATGAAGTCCTGGTGGCGCAGTGGTTAAGAGCTCAGGCTGCTAACCAAATGGTTGGCTGTTCGAATCCACCACCTGCTCCT
Organism: Trichechus manatus latirostris; assembly: GCF_000243295.1. Taxonomy (NCBI): domain Eukaryota; kingdom Metazoa; phylum Chordata; class Mammalia; order Sirenia; family Trichechidae; genus Trichechus; species Trichechus manatus. Next base: position 3,432,421 of record NW_004444057.1, on the reverse strand, counting down.
TGGAAACCCTATGGGGTAGTTCTACTCTGTCCTGTAGGGTCGCTATGAGTTGGAATCTACTCGACGTCAGTGGGTTTATATGATATTATCCCCATTTTACAGATGAGAAGACTCTTAGAGAGCCTTAAGTTCCTTTGGTAAGATATCTTTTTGGAGCCCTAGTGGCGCAGTGGTTAAGCATTCAGCTGCTAACCAAAAGGTTGGCAGTTCAAATCCACCAGCTGTTCCTTGGAAACCCTATGGGGCACTTCTGCTCCTGTAGGGTGGCTATGAGTCGGAATTGACTCGACGGCAACGGGTTTAGTTTTTTTGGTTACCATTTATTTCCTGACCTGAAATGGAGATGAGTTCACTCAATTTGGAATGTTCCATCAGTACTCATCATTTTACTTCTATAGAGAGATCAGCTTATTCAATTTATCGTTGTCATGGTTTACTTGGCCTAGATTAGTTATGTGTGATTTCAGACAGACTATAAATTTGGGAACTTAAAACAGCCAGCATATAAATGAAACTTTTAATGATACCAAATGGCCTTTTTTGTTTGCTTATTGGTTATTTAAAAAAAAATTCAGTAGCTTTGGATTTGACAGACTCTCTCCTAACTTCAGCTCTACTCCCTTGTAGGACTGAAATTGGCTCTTTCTTGGCCTAAATTTTTATTTGGGCTTTGACCTCTGTTCATTCCAGCCGTACTCAGCTTACATAAGTTGTTCACCAACTTGGTTTTTCACAAATTCTTTCAATGCTTGCAGCAGAACTCTCATCTTCATCTTTCTAGAGCAACCTTTTAATACTTGGACCTCTAAAAAGCAGAAGTTGAGACAGGTCAGAGTTGAGCTGCAGTTGAGACAAGGAACAGATGTGTTGAAGATACCTCCTTAAAACCAAGGGTCCACTGCTTGTTTTCTGTGGTAGAACCAACCCCTTGGGCAGAGTGTATTCAACGGTGGAAGCACTCTGCTCCCTTAAACAAAGTACATGCAGTTACTTTATTTTCCAATTTTTCTTTCTAGCTGAGAAAGGTGTTTTTTCCTTTAGTCCACCTACTTTAGAAGAATAAAGGGTACTTATTCCTTCCTTGAGTTTAAAGATAATAAATATCACAGAGATTTTTGTCTGTCTTGTTCACTGATGTATCCCAGATGCCAACCATCTGGGCATCTACCGATAAATATGTGTTGTCTGAACAAATGAATGGTGAAGAGAAAGGAGTTCAGGTTAACCCATGACTTTGTCCTTGCAACAAGCACGACTTTGTCCTTCAACCTAAAAAGCAGTGACTAAAAACAACCCTCCCTCCTTCCACCTCTCTCGCCCATGTTGCTCCAGCCCTGGTGCTGGTGGTGCTGGCGGTGCTGAGAGGGAGCTTGTTGTGTGAGTCACACCCTGTTCTGTCAGGTGAGTCAATAAAGTGACAGGCAGTAAGCTGAAGGAAACGTTTTTATCCTTAAAAGTGTTATCTTAGAGGAGCACAGTTTGTAATGCTGGAGTGAAAAGGAGCCTCCTCTCAGACGGCCAGCTTGGTGCAGGCAGAGCTGCTAATTTGTTTTCAGCTTCAAGGAGATTTAGAGCCTAGGCCTCCGTGGCAGTAGCTCACAGTGGGATTGTTTCCTTCTCCTTCATCTAAGTCAATTGCACAGCAACAGGAAAGGCTGGGATGTTTACAGAACTGGCAGGACTAAATTCTTCTTTTGCAGACAGACATGGAGATTTGTTGCCCGGGACTTCTCTTAACTTAATGGTGTACTCTTGGGAAAATACACCAACCCCTTTTTATACCTGAGGACAACCACAGAACCTCCCATGGGAAGGGGAGAGCTAGAGTCTAGTCACTTGCCTGCCAGAAGGGAAGCAACAGAGTGAAAGTTCTTGGTCCACTAGCCCTGGGCAGACTTACCATTAGCTCCATCTGACACAGACAGCATAGAAAGAAAACACACATATCAACTTACGTGTAGCTTCAGAAAATGCTGATCAAACTTTGACAGGCTGTACCCCTGGCTTTGCTTGTCCTAGATGTGGGCATGAACTGAGTTGACAACCCATTGCGGGAATGGTGGTTCCAAGTTGTCCTTTTTGGCCTTCAGTTCAATTCCCATCCTATTTAGACTATATTTACAGGAGCCTATCACTTGTAATGTGGCACTTATAGTGGGAATATAGCAAAAGAGACCCAAGTAGGTGGTTATGTTTGTGTGTTCTTGGTCAGAACTTTTACTGTTAATGTAGATTTCCATTGCTAATACATTAATCTTAGTCTATTACAGTCCATTGAGATTGTGTTCCAAAGTGGAGGCTTTTAGGACTGAGAGTTGAAGTTTTAAAGTTTCTTGGTAACACCTGGATCAACATTCTAGGAATTGCTTCATTGCCAGCTTTCCTTTTTTGGCAATGAAAAAGTTGCACGAAGAATGCCTTCTTTGAAGCTCTAAGGCACACAATAAACTAAGAACTCTCTAATTGAACTTTACAAGCTGAGGGGGCTGACTTATGGTCAGCATTTGAACAAACTTCTAGTCACCATAATTTAGTAAGGGTTAGCTGCCAAAAGCCATGTAAGGCTTTATTTGATCCATGTATGAATTAAGAGCCCACAGTAAATTAATCACCATATACTGGGGATAATAAAATCTAGCAGGATAAGAATGCCTTTGGGTTCGTGTACAGAAAGGAATCGGGACAGACAGGGCTGCTTCCTGGTGTGTGAGTGTTTCCTGGCCTGGGGCCTTCTGCAGGCTGGGGAAGGAGGGCATCCATGCTCCATGTCCATCCCAGAGACATTGGAGCCAGCTTTTGGCTCTTCAACTGCTGGAAGCTTTCCTTTATTGATCATAATAAGCTGTTCTGTCTTACTAAAGTTGCATCATGGAGTCTAGTTTTTAGGAGCCCTATTGAGAATTAGTTGCAGAAGAAGCGATTTGCTTGTATTTCCCGACAGCTAACAGGCCAAGCAGATGGGATAGCAGACCTGAAATAGTTGGGTTGGCTGCCTGCCACTGTTCTATGAATTTTGATTTGCACGGATTTGTAATAGTTTTATTTTTCCCTTTTTTGGAAGTACTTTCCTCTGAGCCTTGGGAAAATTAATCCTCGGTTTCCTGTAAAATACACACTTGGTGTGTGTTGTGTCAATTAGATGAGGACAGCATAGACTATGTTCTGTCAAAGAGGACAGTAAAAGCTTCAGTTTCTTACGGCTTTTTAGAGGAAAGCTGTTTTAATTCACAATTTTCTTTGCGTTTTAAGGTGTTTTCCCTTTCAACGAGTGGTTACTTTCCTTTTCTTCAGCTATGTTCACCAAAATATTGAGTAAATGGAAGAAAAGATGTAAAACTTAAGCTCAAAAAAGGAATTTATATACAAATAAGAAATCAGCAGGGGCTGCATTTGAGTGAAAAAAAAATTTGAGCTTTCCCAAATCAGTGTTAAAAAACTTACTTTATTAGATATCAAATAAATGTAAAATAGTATTTTGAACATTATCTGTAAGGTATAAAGAACAACATGAAAATAAACATGTTTCCTACCACCTGGATTAGGAAATAGAAAATTTGGTTTCAGTGCCTTTGAAAACCCCTGACACCCAACCCTTCCTGAATCCCCATGTAACCACTATCCTGAGTTTTGTTTTTTTTTAATTCCCGTGTTTCATCGCATACCTCTGAATTCCTAAATAATATATGGCTTAGTTTTGCATGTTTTTAAGCTTCATGTAAATAGAATTGTATACAGTATATTTTCTCAACTTACTTTTTTCGCTCAACATGAAGCTGTATCCACATAGTTGCAGCCCACATTCTCTTCTACGCCAGGTTGTTTGAATACACCATTATTATCTGTCCATTCTTGTGCCCATGGATGCTTGGACTGTGGCCGGTTCTTTGCTATTTCAAATGTTGTTCCTGTGAACCTTCCTGTGTGTATCTCCTGGTATCCAAGCCAGTTTTCAAACAAGCCAATCTATTTTAAACAGTATGCTGGTATTTTTTTTTTTTTTTAAGGTTTGTTTTGCTAAGAGAGTACGTCACAAAATATTCCAGATATTATAGATTCTAGAATGACCGTTTATTACCCACTTCAAAGAAAGGCCTATATTTACCCAACAATATAAAGGAAGAGTAGCTCTGTTTTTCTGCTCTTAATAGTGGTCCAGATAAAAGTAATTGCTGCTGCAAAATGCATCCCATTAATATTTGTTAAAACTACAACTTGAAAAGTCGAGCAGAAGTTTAAGACCAAAAAGATTAACGCAAGGAAAAGAAAACCTCCAGCAAGAAATACCTACCTTATTTACATGTGCTCCATTCCTTTCTCCCTTCCTGTGCTCGTAGCGCATTTACTGTTCGCACTGACCTCTCAGACTTCTTCACATGTTCTGGTTACGTCTGTCTACTGACATTCACTGAAGGCTTTTGATGGCATCTCTTAGGCTTCATATAAAGCTGAGGGCACACTAGGTTCTCAATAAATACATCCCACTCTTCAAGTATGTCTTTAAGTATGGCTTTGCTGAATGAGTAGAATGCTACATCCCTGGGTGGTATAAATGGTAGATATGCTCTGCTGCTAACTGAAAGGTTGGAAGTTTGAGTCCACCCAGATTTGCCTCAGAAGAAAGACCTGGTGATCTACTTCAGAAAAATCAGCCAATGAAAATCCTATGCAGCACAGTTCTACTCTAACACACATGTGGTCGCCGTGAGTTGGAGTTAACTGAACTGCAGCTGGTTATGGAATGTTACACCTCTACTTCTGCAGCCTCAACTCCTTGCTGCCCGCGGGCTTTGCTTCAGCAACTCTCTGCCCGAAGCCCGCTTCTCCCAGACGGTCTGCATGGTCAGCTGCCTCACGTTTTTCAGGTTTCAGCTCAGTTATTAACTCCCAAGAATGACATTCCTAGACTCCCAGCCCCAAAGGATTTTCTCCTCTATCACTCCCTAAACCCTTAGCCTACTTTATTTTCTTGGAGGACTTATTATATTTGTCTTGTGCCTGGGGGCATGGACTCTGTCTTGTTCACTGCTGTGTTTCAGGCACCCAGGAGTGCCTAGTACTTGGAGGTAGGGCATAAAAATGTATTGAGTAAATGAATTTTCCCAGATAACAGCTAGAGTAAGGATATTTCTAAGTAAAGGGTGGCTGTACTCTCAGAGTGAATTCTGGTAGGTACAGGAGACTTTTAAGCAAGTCATCAAACTCCTGACACCTTATTTGCCTCCTCTATAAAATGGGGTTATGAATGTGATAAGTATAGAACCTTCTTGTGTGCCGTTGAGTCAATTCTGACTCATAGTGACCCCATATGACAGAGTACAACTGCCTGATAGGGTTTCCGAGGCTGTAATCTTTATGGAAGCAGATTGCCAGGTCTTTCTCCTGTATTGCTGCTGGGTGGGTTCAAACCACAAGCCTTTTTGGTTAGCTGCCTAGCACGTAGCTGTTGTGCCACCAGTAAATATAAAAATGCTTTTAAAAAAAATGGGATAGATGTGTTGCTGATGTTGTTATGTAAACTGCCACTGATTATACTAGGTCTAAAAATTGTTGAAGGGAGCTTGGATTGAAAATGTTTTAGAATTTTTTTATAGGAAAACAACATTGTTCAAAGGTAAACTGCTGGCTAGGTTGGAAGTTTCCAGCAGACCTTTTATTTTTCTCAAACCCGTGACTCCAGGTCAGCTTCATTTTCATCAAGAATCTGCACACGTTTGAAGGGTTTGTGCACTTTAGTTGACTTGAACTGGAAACTTGCTGAGAACACTTTTAGTTTTTCTTCTCAACACTTAAGTATTCAGAGTTCTATAAATTTTACTCTTTCCAAAACTTTGTAATAGTCTCTTGTTATTTCATCTAGGTGTGTTACTTATCCGGCTAGCTGAGTTGCAGTCTCCTTGAAAGTAGAGAATATTTCGTTTTTAATTTATTATTGTATTTGACAAACATAGCCATGTGCTCTGCAGAGAAAGGGTGTTTAGAGAAAAGCTTATTAAGTCACTTAAATACTTTTTTCTTAACCTTAGATTCTACGAGACGAGTTGTTCTCAATCCTGGCTGTACATTGGGAGCTTTCAAAATATACCATTGACCAGGCCTCCTGTCCAGATATGCTGATTCATAAATTTGGTTTAAGTTGGCATTGGCCCCCAACTCCTCCAACTTCCTGCAGGTTATTCAGATGAACGGTCACGGTTGAGAACATACAGTATCTCTGAAAAGGTAGGGCTGTCCATTGGAATCACCTGGAGAAGTTAAACCATGGTGCTTGGGTCCTGTTCCCAGCGGTTCAGATATAAATTGGGATGGGGTGTAGCCTGGACATTTTTAAAAGTCCCTCCCTCCCTGGGTGATTCTAATGTACAACAAAGTTTTCTAACCATTGAATGTCGTGCCAGACGCAGATAGGCCCAGTTTAGCAGTTTCCCATATTCGCCTGATGATACAGTTTACCTGCAGTGCTTGGTAAAATGCAGATTCCTGGGCACTGCTCCAGAATCTCCAGAGGAATAGTTGGAGAACCGCAAGCCCCCACGGGTTCTTGCTTAAAATAAGGAAAGTTTAGGGAACATGGCCCTAGTTCAGTATTTCACTTGTTACTGTATTGTGGTTGCTGGGCAGATTTTCTTATCATTTACCTGGTTTGCTTCTGAGCAGAGAAACCTCTTTTGCAGGCATGCACTGTCTTTTGAATAATTAAGAAGAAAAAAAAAAAAGAATTTCAGATTCAGGAAAATGTATATAAGCATCCAAAGGTATGCAATCATGCCATTTCAATGAACAATTATAATTACTTTCTTTCTGTAGTTAAATGATCATAAACTACATGCTGCATAAATCCTTGAAAAAATAGCCTATTTAGAGATAAACATTTGATCACAGAACATGGCAAATTCTCAGCTGTGTATTGTAATGAGTAGGCATATCACAGATAATTAAACGAAAGCTGATGAAAAATTCTCATTGAACTTGAGTCCCCTCCCCGCTCTTACTGTTGAGTCTTTGTAAAATTTGGAGCTGTAGAAAACTCGTCTGGTTTGTGTTTCACCCTATCATTTTCATGATTTTTGTTTTATGGAAATGTTCAGATACAATATTTAAAAAGCAAGAAAGAAAGGGGTGGGGGAGGGAGGGAAGAAGGAGAAAAGCCATGGGCAGTCAATAGAATTCATTGAATTCTATTTGTGTGCCCATTGTGTGAGCCACTAGAAAAGAAATTAAAAGTATAAGACCATCCTTAGTGGCTGGAGGATAAATTATAAACGTTTGATAGTACCTATGTAATGTACAACCTGTATAATCTACCAATTGGTTAACCAATGTCACACTGCCTGGTGTTTCTAATCGTTTGTAGGACGACGTTCCCCCAGAGTAAGTCAAGAGACTGAGTTTAATAATGACAAGCATCCCTGCTTTGTACTGAATCTATTGGAAAGGATGCACACACTATGCTCATATTGATGATGGGGGGTGGGGTGTGTCAGTACTCCTAGGTATTATACTCAGGTCCCCTTCACTAGATATTGGAGGTTCCTGAAATGGATTAATTGCATGTGCTCAGCCTCTCAGGCTCTTTCTCTCTCCCTCTTTCTCTTTTTTTTCCTGCAGTTTAAGAATTGCCGGTTCATTAGACTTCCCTTTCCTTCCAGTGGTTTCTTTTTTCTCCTTAGCATTACCTTAATTTAATAATAGGACCTTACTGTTGTCACCACGTATTGACTACAAGCCTATGATAAACACTTAGGCTCATAAACTTCTTTTTGACGAAAGATTTTTTTAGGAGGCATAGTTGTTTTCTCCGGACTTCCTCTGAACAATGTCAAGAGACACTAACATCAAAAGGCTGTTCCTTCAAAGAACTTCATGTTGCTATTTAAATGGTAATTACTTTTCCCCTGGTTTAGCCCTGGGCTTGGTAAATTTAACAGGCTCAGTATTTTTATTTTATTTTGTTGATACTGTGAGATAGAGTGTCTGAATCAAAACCAAACTAAATTCAGATTAGGAAGCCAGGAAACACCTAGATTGATGATCAGCTCCAGTGTTATTTTGGGGAACACCTTAAGCTATGTTCTAGTGAAAATAAGTGAGTGATTTTTTTTGCTTTTTTGTAATTATCTGTTTGGCATGCATTTTCCCCTTTAGAAGCAGAGGCAGTTTTCCCCGTCTGTGTATCCTATTGATGTTACTGAGGGAATAGTTAGATTAGTCCTTGTAGAGATTCATTGTTTCCGTAGAGGAAGAGCATACACCAGTGGTTTTCGACACTGGCTATGTATTAGAATCACTTTTTTAAAAAAGTGCTAGGCCTGGAACCCGGATCAACTGAATGATAACATCTAGGTGTCAGGTCGTGGGATGGTTATTTAAAAAAAAAAAATTCCCCCGATGATTTTAGTGTGCAGCAGGATTGGGAACCACTGATACAGACAAATCAATTCTGCATTTTATTTAGCCAAGGAAGAGTTGAATCAAGTTTATTTAATTAGTTGCCTATTAACATTTTATGTCATATTCCTCAGTAGAGTTTTTAGAGAAAGAAAAGTTTTTTTGCATTTTAATAAGTTTGCTGGGTAATTTTTTTTGTTAATTATTTGGTCCTTTCATGGAGCCCTGGTGGTGTAGTGGTTAAGAGCTATGGCTGCTAACCAAAAGGTTGGCAGTTCGAATCCACCAGCCACTCCTTGGACACCCTATGGGGCAGCTCTACTGGGTCCTGTAGGGTCGCTATGAGTCGGAATCAACTTGACAGCATTGGGTTTTCTCTGTAGTGCTGGACTTCTGGAAGAACTGTTACGTTTTCTGGGTGCTCTGTGATATAGAAGCCCAAGGACAAAATGCAGTCTGTATATTTGTTAGCCACACAAATAAAACCCAGTTTCTGTCTCTCAAATATTTCTGCTAGAGGAAAAGGAGACAAAATGGACTTCTGAGGTACTGTGGGTAAGGCCTTCGGAAGAGCAGGTTGGAAATTGGACCCATTGTACTCAAGTATATGCTGTAGTAGTTATTAGGAACTTAATTTGGAATGGGATTTGTTTTTGTGGTTTCAAGTGACCTTTTAGATACGGCAAGTTATTTAAAACCCCAGGTGGCAAGGTGAGTCCTGGCATATTACCAATCTAGGCATTGGGCGGGAGATGTGCAGGCAGAAAAAAACTTTTCTGGACCTCCCTTTATATTGTGCATGTCTATTTCCTGACCATTAGTTAGTGTTGCCTTTGAATATTTTATTATCTACTTGGTTTATAATCAAGACCACCCACCTGATTTTAGCCTGCTGACTTTTTTTGTGTCTTTTTATTCTCTCAAGCCCACAGTGCATGTGTATTCATGTTTCTGCTTTCCATTCACGGAGATCTCCAGCTGGGAAAATATAGTGTGTACAATACTCTCTGCCTTCAACTGACATTGCTCATAAATTGCAACAGAAACACTGCTATCAGCAGCTTAATAGCAGGTAGAATACAGCTCTACATATCAAGTCTCAGCAGGATACAGAAACTATGGTTACCAAATTTCCAAAGGAGAAGGGGAGGGGGTAGGAAAGTATTTCTATCTAAGAATAACTGAAACAACATTGGAAATTGATTCCCTGAAAGCAGCCTTTTGAAAAGGACTTATAAGGGCTGACTCAGTGGTTGCTCTGCTGTCACTTTTTGCTGAATTGTTATTTCTGAAGACCTCACAAGAGGTTTTTTGTGATGGAGCAGTGTAGAAAAGTAAGTTCTTTCTTTCTTTCTCTCCTTCTCTCTTCCTCTCCCTCCCTCCCTCCTACCCTTTCATTTTTTGTTTCTCTCCTTTTAAAAGAAAAGGGCTTTGATAAACTTAATGAAAAGGGTAATGGTTAACTTTAATTCTAATGTAGGGTGATAAGGTGGAGTCAGGCACACCCCCTTCTCATACAAGCATGGCCCTGGCATAAGAATCATACATAGAACAGTGCAGACACTAGCCTTGGTATTAGTCTGGTCTATAAGCTATAATTTATTTTATCTTGCACCGTGACCTGTCCAGTTATTTGACTTCTGATAAAAGAGCACACAGTTATGTAGCATATCAAGATGATAATATTTTTTAGGCAATAATATGAAAACACACTCTTATTTATAGATCCTTTCCATTAAAAAAAAAAAAGTAAAATAGATCGCGACTCTAGTGTGAGAATTAAGTGCTTTAGCACATCATTTCGTCTGAATAAGTGAGATTATGTTAATATTTTGAAAATCCCCAATTCCACTCGGTGAAGAAAGGATTGCTAGGCTCCATCATCTTTTGTGAGTAGCCACAGCAGAATTCTGCCTCCTGCCAGAGAGATTAGCGCGGATGGTGAAATAATTCTCTCTTTAAACCAAGTAAAACTGTTGTGTTGTATTAATACTCCTGCCAAAGGGCTATGGCAGATAAAAAGTTTCCAGCCCCATTCCCAGCTCCTTGGTGACTTTTCCCACAAGAATAGCATAATACCTCCTACCTGCAACTCCATCCTCCAGAATGTAGGAAAGTAATTAATCAGGATCGTTATTCTCCATTTCTTTCCTGGAAGAACTCAACATGGTTTATGTATATCTTATTTCATACCATGTACATTTGTCTCTAAAGTCTTGCTAGCCTAATGGCTCTGATAAAGGTCAACTTAGCTGCATGTTAAAAATAAAGAACCCTAGGGTTTTCTGGAAATAGGCTTGGAGTAGGACCTAGGCATTGGTATTTTTAATAAGTGCTCAGGGAATTTTTATCACTGGGTGAATTTGGGAGAACACTAGAGTCTGACAGACCTGGTTTTGAAACCCATATGTACCATCTTCTAGGGGTGTATGTGTAGTGTGTATTTGGGGGAAGGGTTCACAGATCCCATCCAGGGATCTAGGTTAGGAAACCTGCCTTGTATTTCCTTCAAAAATGGAATCCTGATTCTCAGTGTTCAGCAAAGGCCATAGCCTTAAAGCTTGTAGAGTTTGTTTTTATAAGATTGCCCTTTCTCCCCTCATTTGAGTTTGGTATTGCGTGTTACTCACCGGTCCTGCCGCCTCTCTCAGACCATTAAACCAGGGAGTGTGTTGCCTGATTGCCATCCTGAGAGCATCTCATCTATTTGGAAAGCAATGAATGAGGAATGCCTGGGGATGCAGCGCCCCACACCCCATCCCTGTCTTTCAGCCCCAATGGCTACTTTTTGAGCCTTAAAATGATACAATGAAGCAGGTAGAACTGGAGGCTTCAATACAAATGTAGATCAACTCCATTTTGTAATGTGGTATCTGACAGCACAGAGATGTACATCATTCCATCAGACAGACAGTGAGGGGTGAGTCACCAAGATCTTTGCTCCTCTCTACCACCTGCCCCTCTCTTTGTATCCCAGGAAGTCTAGGGTCACATTCACTGGAGGCAGTCTTGTCCCTTGTTATTTATGCAGCTGCCATTTATTTCTTTGCATTGCACTAAGTGGGTTGTATTTTAGCAGTATGCCCTTGCCAATAGATAGTCTTCGGATTCATTATTTTCAATCATTTTATGTGCCTTAAAATTGAGACATTCATGTTTAGCTGCCTTGAAGGCTGTTTAGGTGGGCCAAAAAATTCAGGATTGATTAAATGAAAAGAGGCATCCCTGGCTTCTCTGTGGCTTATTACAGGGTTTTGGTTGTTGCTCATCGCACTGGCTCCTTCCTCAAGGAAGCCTTCGCTTGATACCCCTTATTCTTCAATGCGACTTCTAATCACTCAGATGTGTGTTAGTCTCACTGGGGCCAACTTCCCAAAAGGCTCCTGGCTGTCTCTTGGGCTACTCAGCTGTGGGATGCGTTTTGAAGGGACCTCATGCTTATTGGAGAAGCACGAGATCTAGTCAGTAGTTGTTCCCGTTGCCACCCTGCCCCGCAGGCTGCTGTGAGGAGGGAAAGGACCACTGGAAGAGGAGCCAGTCAGTGACCTAGTTATTATGGTTTTGGCTGTGTTCTACTTACGCTTGGGAACTGTAACTAGCCATTTAACAAACTCTCAGGGATTTAGTTTCCTTCTCAATAAAGAGAGTGAGCTTGGAATAAATGATCTCCTAAGATCCTTTTTTGCTTGAAGATTATATGATTTGGGGGTTGTTTGCTTTATGGAAATTCCGGACACGATATAGTACTGCTTATTGCGTGAATCATGTACCTTGTCATGTGTATTTAGCCCTAAGGTAAGGGACAAACCCCATGAGTTGAGGGCCAGTAGTGTATTTCACTCTTTTGTATCTTCACAGTGCACTGTCTTGTATCTTTTACATGGGAATACTGGGTAATACTTCGGGCAGTAACTTCTGCCTTTGTGCCTCAGTCTCTCATTTGTAAAATGGAGCTAATATAGTACCCAGCTTACTGAACTGTTAGGAGGATTAAATGCACAAATATTTTTGTAAGGCATTTAGAATAGTGCCTGGCACATAGTCAGCACTATATTCACTTGAAAAAAATAACAAATAAATAGAAGTACAATTCCCGATGTGGTAATATTTGTTCTAGGCCGTGAGAGGATACTTTTCATTAACCTGCCAGCATGTTCTCTGTAATTTGGGATTCCAGCCTAGAAAGGACAAAGGCCCTCATTCTTACAAATCGTCTTTCAGTTACTGACAGTGGTTTTAATGTTGCTTTGGGTGTCCTTTCTGACAGACAGCCCGTCAGACTAGCTGGTGTCTGACTGCAAGTCTTTCCAACAAAAATGACCATGAGGGGAGGGGGAAAGAAAGCTGTGGTCAGAGAGCGAATGCATCACGGGATCTGCAGTGAGCCAGCCCCACGCCCAGGGGCCTAGTTTCACTGCTTGTCTGAGCAGCTTTCCCCCTGGGTCAGACGGAGTGTAAATGGCAGGAAGACCTGCAGTTGGGAACAGTGCTTTATCAGTGTAAATGCTTTATAAAAATATTTATTCCCCCCTACTCCCAAACCTGTAACAATAAATTTATTTCTTTTTTTCCTATTAAGTTGTGACTGGGGTTGTGATTATATTCTAAGCAAAAGTTATCTTAAAGGGTTGCTCCTAAATACCTCCTGCACCCAGGGATCAGGCAATTCATTTTTACTTTGAATTGAATTGCTAATACGTATTAAATAAAAATAAATGAAAATTTACATCTTTGTAACCGCCCGTGCCAGAGGACATTGAGGATGCATGTATTGTGACCATATTTACTCCTGTGTCAATTACTGGTATTTACATTCTTGCTATTATGGTCACATTTTTTGGAATGGCAATTATTATAAAAATTTTCTGGTAGTTTTTATTGTACTTTGTGGAATATCTGTCTGCCCTCATTATTTGTACATATTTTCCAAGTTTTTATTTAAAAATATGCCTTAGCATAAAATTAGATTAACTCTAGGATTAAACCTTAAAGGCCACCATGTATAAACAGTTTATAACACAGAACAAACCCAGTTTGTATTTCGATCATTTGAGTTGTGAAGAGACTAGTCAAAATGAATGACTAATTTTCTAGAATAAAAGTGCTTTTAGTACATTATGAAGTCAAGAATACTGACATAGGTTTCTTTCCATCTTTCTTTCCTTATACTAGGAGCCAAGTCCATGTTTCCTAATAGTCCGAGGACCTGGCATTTCAAAAGAAACAACTGTGTTTATATTATTGGGAGAACATGAGATATCAAAAAACACATTGGGAAAGAAAGGTGTCTTTCTATATTTCAGGTGGCACCAAGAAAGTCCCTATTAGAATTCACGGGCCACTTGTTAAGGCCAACTGACACATGCATCTGCTTCTGGTAGTTGCACATTAGCTGAAAGTTAGATGAAATAATCTGTGCCTACAAGGATCACAACAGGAAAACATCACCTTAAAACACTGAGTTTTTCACTATAAATAATCAGGAATGTGTTGCCTGGGATTTGCTTTGCTGAGCAATCAGTTAAATAATTTTATGTGTCCTTGAAGTCAATTTGTGATGATCACATATGCAGATTGAAAACCATGGCTTTTTAAGATTTACTTCCAGCAAATAAAATTTACATTCCCTGAAAGCCAAAGAAGGCTGTCATTTCATGCTTTCTAAGCTTCATTGTCTGTTTCCCTTTGGTACGCACAAGCAGCCTCATATGCACAGACGTACGCGCCCATTATGGACAGATAGCTTTCTGCCCTGTCAATTTTGCTTTATAAAATCTCTATTTTCTTTATTGCCTTTATCCATTACATCTGTAAAATTTGTTTAAGCAATGACAAATCTCTCTTTGGGGCCCAGAGTCTAGGAGAAGAACCATTGGCAGGCTATTGGAAGGAGATTTGTTGGTTATGACTGTTCATTAGATTGCAAGGAGTAGTGGGAGAAGCCAACAACCTGAGTCTGCCATGGCTTGGCAGGTTGTGGTCTGTGTTTAGAGTCTCTGCATCAGGTGAGTGACAACTGTACAGTAAGTCCCTCAGTTACGAACATCTAACTTACGGACAGCTTCTACTTGCCGTTTAATGTTGTGTAAATTTGCCCTCACTTTGAAATGATTGAACCAACCCCTACTCTCAACAAATTCTTCGTCACAATCACCTTTACTTGTTGCACGTGCAGCTTTTAAATCATTGAGAAGGCTTTGAGCCTTTTCTTGCACTAAAGTAAGGCCAAATAAGAATGGTATGCACCTGTTCCAACTTACCTACAAATTCGTAAAGACACACTTAGGAACAGATCTCGTTCGTAACCCTGGCACTGCCTTACCTCATCATTTGCTTTTGTAATGCAGGCAGTCCCCGGATTACCAACAAGTTTTACTCCTAAGTCTGCCTTTAAGTCGAATTTGTACGTGTAAGTCTGAACAGTTAGGTACGGTTTGTATCTAACATCAGTTAGTCAAATGTTTGTCTTAGTATATAGTATATAGTGTACTTTTCTATCCATAAAAAACCATTAAAGAAACACTTCCAGATACACTAAAACATCTTTAACATAATAATACAGTAATAATAATGTTTTGACATGTGTCGCACAGTGGCCCGTTTGTTATCATGAACCACTGTATGTATCTTGAATTTTTAATAAATGGGCTTTATGGGGCTTGGTTCATAATTACAGGTTGTATGTAAGTCAGACGTTCGTAACCCGGGGACTGCCTGTAGTTTACTAAAAGTGGATGGCTTTCAAAATCCCAGAGAAAGGGTCCTGATTTCTTTAACTCACAAGATTAATTACTTCACATAAATTTCTAATAAAAAGCAAAAGATACATTAAGCCAAATTGTTTATGTCTGTATTATTAGCAGTCAAATTATTTAAAAAATGGAAAGAATCCTCCAAGCTGGGCACCTTCACTTAGGAGATATGAGAATCAGGTGATGAATACTTTTCAGCTTTGCAGTTTTCGCCTTTATATTTTGCTTTGTATGTATCATCATAATACATGGGCTGTTTTATACCCTTATTCATTTTAATATTTCATTTGTCTTCAAAAAAAAAAAGTTATTGAGCACCTACTCTTTGTCAGGTACTTTGAAAACAGTGCTCAGTCTACCAGGAGAGGTTGGTGGGTAAAATATCAGACATCCTGAATCTTTTAGTAAGTCCTATGGTAGAGATATTCACAGCGGCAGGCAGGGGCTTTTGGGAAGAGCTTCCTGGAGTTCAGGACACCTAAACATAGACTCAAAAGACTAAGCTAGGCAAGGCAAGGCAGGGCAGGGCTCTCTCTGCAAATGGTAGGAGCAAAAGCATGGAAGTATGAAATAACCTGTTGTATGCCAAGGACACTTAGGGGCATCTGGAAGTGTGAGGTAAGTGGTACAGTGGAAAATAAACTCAGGTCTGGATTTGGACAGTGGTAGTGGATGAACAGGAGAGGGTGAAGTAGGGAATTACTACAAACCAAAACCCATTGCCATTGAGTCAATTCAGACTCATAGCGACCCAATAGGACAGAGTAGAACTGACCCATAGGGTTTCCAAGCCTGTAATCTTTACAGAAGCAGCTGCAACGTCTTTCTCCCTCCAACCTTTCGGTTAACAGTACAGCACTTAACCACTGCACCACCAGGGCTCCTTCTGGGAATTATTAGTTCGAAATAGGCATGCCTTGATGACCGATTAGATGTGAGTGCATAAGCAAAAGGAGATGTCTAGGATTATGAATTGTGACTCCTTTGAAACAATAACTGAAATCATAAGAAGTTAGAACTGTAGTCTGCAGTGAGTTCTAGACAATGGGTACCCTTATGCAGTTAAACACAATAAGTGTGGAAGGGTTTCCCGGTTCCATGCTTTTCCCAGTCCACTCTTTCCTTTGACAAGTGACATTATGTGAGGGAAGTATAGCAGTTCAGCTACTTAAGGTTGTCCGTGTGCTGGTAAATAATTGTTTGACATCAGCACTCTGGAGGTGGGTGGGAGCCCTGATTTGTCGTGTTTGCTGTTCTCCTTGTTGTGTATACTCCTACCATGGCCGAGGAGACGGCATTGAACACGGAGGTGGGAAGAGATGTGCGCCATCGGCGTCACAATTTTGTGACCAGTACACATAATGTAGATTACCTTACCCACCCTTGTGGGTCCCCATCCATGGATTTACAGTTCCTTCATGAAAATTTGTTATTTATAAACAGGTTTATATAATCTTACCTGCTGTGTTTAGGAACATGGCATCAGAAGTCAGACTGCCCACGTTCAAATCTCTGACTTTCTAACCCGGGGCAAGCCAGTTAAGCTTTCTTAGAGAGTTAACTTCCTCATCAGTAAACTAGTGGTAATAAAATAACCCACCACATCGGCTATGAAGAATAAATGAGATAGTCTGTGTAAGAACACTTACTCTTGAGAACAACACAAAGTAAAGCACTTAATGTTCTTTATACTTATTTTCTGCCTTTACTATAACACAATGTTAACTACCTGTTCTGTTATAGAGTGCTTAGTTTTGAATTGTCTTTGAAGCTTCAGAGGAGACCCCAAATTCTGCTAAAACCAAGATTAAGTGGGCAAATCTTAGGTTCAGTTTGTCCTCAGGCTTCAAAATTTTAGCGGTATTTTGTCTCCTTGTGGCTCCCATCTTTATTGACTCAAGAGTCCTAATTTGTAGTCTGTCTTTCTGCGGCAGCTCCTTGAATATTTTAGTTGATTTTCTCTGAATCTTTTACTAACTTATTTCTGGGCTATAAGAAATGGGCCTACCAAGGGGAAAGTCCTCTTATATGATAACAGACAGGTTACACATTTGCTTTTGTTTTGGATACATTTTTTGGCCCCTGTAACCCACTGTATTTATGAGTTTAATATGCTATACAATGCATTCTTGGCTGTTAAAACTTAGGGATTTCTTAAAAAGGTAAATAAAAGACTTTAATTTAAAGCTAAAGGATTAACTGCAGATTTTAGTTTTTCTTGATCTAATTCTCTCTAATATTAAAGTTGTGTTGGACTGAATGGCACCAGAAAATGTAATCCTCTGCACCATGAGACGTTATCAGCACTGAAAGCACTATTCTCTTAACCAGGACCTTTTCAGAAAGCTTATCAAATCTAGTCTTATGTTCACATATCTCAGAGTCAATACCCTATCAAACATTCAAAGGGAACAGAATTTAATTGGAAAAATGGCTTTCCACTCACATGTTTGGAACAGTGGGCACTAGTTCATATATACTGTTTTGTATGCTAAGATTTACTAAAATAGGATAATCCCTTGGCTAATGTTGAAGGATTATGTGGCAGAAAATGTCTAAATCAGAAGCTAAGTTAAAAACTAAGCCCTTTGGTTTTTGTAATGTTTCCAGTATCCAAGGAATTTGAGTTCCAAAATGTCAACATCTGGTTTCTCCTTGGAAGCGTTCAGATTCTAGCCAGTTGTGCAACACCATCTTGGTGCTTCTGTATGGCAGACATAGTCTAGGTACCCTGATGGAGTGAAAAACACGTAAGATTTGGGCTCGCTGGTGCTTACGTTTTACTGGGCCACTTTGCCCTTCCCCTTTTCCTGCCCTGAGAGACCTGTTTGGGTAACAGGAGATAATGGTTTTCCTTTTTCAAAGAAAACCTGAAAGCCTTCGGTCCAGTAATTCTGCAACACTTTCAGAGTGCTGAATTCTTCAAACAAACCTGAATGGAATTTTGTTCTCTTCATCCTGAGGCCATGCAGTCTGCTGCTGGCCGCTCACAAATATGGCCAAGAATCTCCTTTCACTGAAGTTCTCAAGAGTTTTAGCTGAAAAAGATCTTCAGTGATTTTAAGCAGAGGCCATCAGAAGGAAATAATAGTTTGTATTTCACTTCTCCATCAAGCATTTTCCTGCCTTGTGTACTAATCCCCACAGATATGTCATAAAAAAAAATTTATTCAGTGCTCTATATGCCAACTCAAAAGTGTTAGCATTGTCCAGCCAAACATTCCATGTTTGCGTTGGTATTAGATTTAGTGATTCAGGAACTGTGGTGGGTACAAATCAGATTTTTGGCCAGAATGTGTGTGTGTGTGTGTGTGTGTGTGTGCACGTCTGTGTGTTTTAAACTGTTGAGAGAATTACGACACAACCTGGAAAGATGTTGAAATGTTTAGTCAGGTCTTCTTTCAGTGAAAAGAGGTGTATAAAACACACCCTGATGATGAGCAGCAATTAACAGTACATTACTTTCTGGAAAAGGCTTGAAGTCCGCTGCCCTGCCTGCAGGTCAGAGTCAATAAAGACTGAGTTACTAACAATAGCCTTTCTCTCGCTGAAGCCTTGGACTTAACCCTAACTTCGTCAGACCAGAGAGGATGAGACTAATGTGAACAATAGGAGTCTTGGAGTTCGACTTGGGCCTAATGCGCAGAGACTGTAAAAACTGTCAGAGAGCTTGATTGATTGGCTCTCACACCTTAGTCTCCCGTGCAAAGCGCTGATGTTGCTGCCTCTTCTGAGAGCACTGATGTGCCACCTGGGGTCAGAACTTATCAGCCTGCGGGGCTAATGTTTCACATGAGGCCAAAGTGCAGTCAATAATTTATACGGAAATTTGTGCTTAGATTCCCAAGGAAAGCAGGTTTTGACTTGAATTTCTCAGTCTGCCCAAAAAAGAAGTCTGGGCCAACTTCAGACCTTCCTGCCATGTGTATTGATAACACTTAGGACAACCGAAGAAGAGAATTGAAGTCATCATAGAATATTCATTTAGCGATTATCATTTGGAGCCAAATTTCAGAATCAATAGATGAAATCCTGCTTTCAGGAAAGGAGACATCAGCAATTTTGGATTTATTAAAAAACAAAAGTAAATCACCTCTAAAATGTAATAACCAGGTTAGGTTAAATCATAGTGACTTCGGAAACTATTACATATCCACAGGGATTATCGGTTTACAGGCTCTGAAATTGAGGCACCTGGCCCTGACAACACTGAGAGAAAATGTTATTTAGGTACTATTGAGGACTTAAATACAAATATCGGAGAGGAATTAGATTTCACTCAGATGCCTTGAATATGCCTTCTGCTCTCTAGAGAAACGTCACAAAAAGTTAGCTTCGGTGGCTGTGTTTGGGGTGTGTGTATATACAGAACATCTCTGTGTCTGTATAAACACATGTATTTATACACACACTACATAGAAATAGTAAAGCAGTGACACTGAGCGAGGCTGGTCAATCAATAACCAGCTAAGTTTTGCTCTGCTCCAGTAAAATGACGACTGTGCTCCAGTAAGAGCTAACAAAGGCCCTTTTTACCTTCGCTCTGCTCTAGGAGAACGCTATTAGTCACACTTCATTAGGCTTGTTTACAGAAAAGAGCTGGTCTCTAAGCACGTTATTGAAATACTTGTAACTCTGTTGGGCCTTTTTCTTCTCTGAAAGATAAGAACTTTGGAATGTAGCGTGGGGGAGGGTGGGAAGGCAGCCTGTGACCATTGTCGAGAAAACGGTCTGCTTAGACGGGAACTGGAAAGATGAGTTCACGTTTAACCTGCTCTGTCTGTCTGCGTCCCCCAAAGCCTTCCTGCACGCAGTCTTTCTGTTGACCCTGTATTAGGGAGCTTTAATTTTGCCTTTTATAATTTACACAAATGTCAGGCCTTCAGTTAGCTGTTCTTGAACACTTGAACTGAGGCTTCCTTACTCTCAAAAAACAGTTCAGAGAGGAGGCTTCAGTGATTTAGAACTGCATTTCTCAATTGGCTTTAATTACGGTTTGGTGGTCAGATGAGGAAGGCTTTGCTTTAAAAACTGTGGATCTTTAGGAAAGATACTTTGTATTGGTTTAAATCGGGTGGTTATAGAATTAATGAAAGTCCTTAAGGGTAGAATTCTCAGCTCTAAAAGGTAGATAAACCATATCTATATAGTAAGTGAGGAGCCCTGGTGGTGCAGTGATTAAGCACTCAGCCGCTAACCAAGAGGTCGGCAGTTCGAACCCACCAGCCACTCCACTGGAGGAAAGACCTGGCGATCTGCTTCCGTAAAGATTTACAGCCTAGGAAACCCTATGGAGCAGTTGTAGTGTGTCCTATAGGGTCGCTGTGAGTCAGAATCAACTCAACAGCACACAACAGCAACGACAACATAAATAGTGCAGATATCCATATCTGAGGCTGCTGCACCTGGAAGGAATGCAGGTGGACTCGGCCCCTGGCTACATTTCTGAATGTGAAATTCTTACTGTTTTGGTATATCTCCCTCCGTTCTTCAGCTTGTGACCTGGGTTGCAGGAGAGTTGAACAAGATGAGGAAGACAAAGTACTTTTGCTGAGTGACTATTTTGTGCCAGTCCCCTTGTTAAATACTCTACATAAATCACATCTTATTTAGTATTCCAATTATCCCTATTTTATAGATGTGAAGACTGAGGCTCAGGGAGGTTTAGTTCAGCTCAAGAAGCAGCAGCTAAAAAGACGAGATAGTTCTGTCTCCAAAGCCATGTTTTCAGATGCTTACCCAGTTTGCTATTGAGTTGATCCAGCTCATGGCAACCCCATGTGTATCAGGGTAGAACTGTGCTCCGTAAGGTTTTCAGTGGCTGATTTTTCCGAAGTAAATCACCAGACCTTTCTTCTGAGGTGCCTCTTGGTGGACTCAAACCTCCACCCACATTTAGCAGCTGAGCACTAAACCTTTTGCACCACCCAGGGACTCCTTCAGATGCTTTGGGTGCTCCATTTGACCACCAATGACTCTTACTCTTTCTTCCTCTCTAGTCCTCAAAGTAAAATTGACTGCAGACTAAACTTGATTAGAGTTAATTTCTTCAGCTTTCCTTATTACATTCTGAACCTGAGCCATAATTATGTGGTTTCACTACCAGTATGTGAACTACCTCCCACTCTGCCTGCAGGGCCTGGCCACCTCCCGGTGAGAACAGGGTGTTTTACCAACGGCATAAACCTCATTCACCCTATTGCCTTTCAGTGTGAGGGCACTGAGGTTAGTTTCTATCAGCATTCCTCTTTCCCTTTCAGATTTGTAAAACATGGAAAAAAAAAAAAAAGCAAACCCGTTGCTGTTGAGCCAATTCTGACTTATAGTAACATAGCGACCTTATAGGACAGAGTAGAACTGCCCCATAGGGTTTCCAAGGAGCCGCTGGTGGATTCAAACTGCCAGAAGTTTTGGTTGGCAGCCAGGCTCTTAATCCCTGCACCACCAGGGCTCCCTTCAGATTTGCAAAGAGGGTAACTTTCTGTGTACACACAAAATGTACTCTTTGGCATGCCATATACATGCATATCCCTCCTGTCCACACACACACACACACTCTCTCTCTCTCTCTCTCTCTCTCATACACACACGGTTAAGAGAGGCAGTTTCTCGTTTTCAGCTGCTGCTGTAAATTGCTATTCTAAATTTCAACAAGTAGAGTAATAGCACAGTGATCATCTCCAGTAAATGCTGCTGGCTTTTGTAAAAAATGACTTGTTCAGAGGTTTTATGATTTACGGAGGACTCAGCTGGTGGCCAGCAGAGCTGTAGGAATGTGTTCTCTCCTGGGCCCGGTAGAGCTAGAGATGAAAAGGGCCCAGAGCTGGCACAAAAGCAAATAAGCGTTCTGACTTTAAATAAAGCATCATAATTTATATGAAGCCTGTCTCTTCAATCCCAGTGAGATATATGGATCAGCAGCAGCTTTTTGATGTGGAACATAATTGTCAATTGGTTCCCACCGTCTCCCTATATCTCAAGGACTGAGGATGATAAGAAATTACTTTAAAATACAGCCCTATAATCTCATATTATATATATTTTGACAAGCAATTCAGTAACGTTTAAACCTGAAACTCTGCTAATCACCCATGACCTGGACTGGTGTCTGATCTACAAGAGGTACTGGGTTTGTGAGAAAGACTGGGTGATTAGAAATGTTGGGAGGATGGATACCTCCGTATTGCCTTTTCCTTGTCCTTCTCCCTCCCCTAAAGGTATATGAGGCTTTTCATTCTTACATTTCATTTCCTTTGCATCTTCCAGTTTCATTCGTCTCAGTGATTATTTTGCCTCCTTGCCTGTCCCTCCCTCCCTTGCTCCTGCCATGGAGTAAGCATTTGGCAAGAAGAAGGCTGGCTGCCTGAGCCTGAAAATAGGAAAGTGGCAGATACCAGTCAAATGACTCCAGATTCATAGTATTTTACATCCTTCTCCCCCCTTCCCATTAGCCTTAGCGTATGCTCTTTTGGGGCAGTATCCTGTGTTGTTTTTGCCTTAAAGACAGTTTATTTTTGTCTGGTTTTGTTGTTCTCTTTATCTGTTTTACAAGTTGAAGTAATAGCATTGTGGAGAGCTTGGGTATAGATGTTGTTAGCTGAAAAGACCCTGTAATTAATATTAACTGCAGGAAATGACTGGGACTGATGATTTGAAAGGCCTGCATTCTTTCAGTTGCTTATCTTCAGTGACATGTGAGTCTGAAAGTGGGAGTCCGTGGCGGCTGCTTCCCCCTCACCGTGGGAGAGCCCGGCCATGTGCTGTGCCGGTGGGGTTCCTTGTACATAGTGGTCTTCCAACATACCGCTCTTAAAAGAGAAACAATGTATCAGGAGGTAATAAGAACCATATTATGATTATGGCTCATAATTCGGTAAATACCTATGAAATGGCTTTTCCAAATTTTTGAGTGCTTTTATTTAAAGGAAAAGTAAATGATCTCCTGACTAGCTAATAATGAAGTCTTGTGAGGCTGGATCGGGGGAGGGGAGTCAATTCTGTTACAGTTGGCATTGAACCCTTGTCTTTCCATGAAGAAAGAAAGGAAGGAGGAGAAGGAGAAATCATCCTGCTACTCTAATGAGGAAATTGTGCTTTCCAAGTAGGTGAGGGGTGAGGGTGGCGGAGGGGGTGCCAGCACTAGAAACCATCATCTAAACTCCTCAGATTTCAGATAAACCAATGGATGGCTAATCAAGGAGCTGGGAGAAAATTCAAGTGTTGAACTTGGCACTAGGTTTCAGAGTGTTGCTTTTGCTTATCTTTGTGCTACCAGGCCTCAAAGGAAGGCAGTTACTTACTGGAAAATTTAATCAGCGGCAAGAAATGAAACTTCTGTATACAAATGTATATGTAGGTGTGTATAGATACTTTACACATATATGCACCTATACATTTTATGCATTTAAACTGCTCCAAATGTCTGTCTCTGAAGGCTGTGTATTTTTTCTGTTCTGACTCCCAGTCCCTCTTTCTGTCTTCCCCCTCCTTCGTCTTTTGTCTTTTACTTGAGCTTAGCACCATACCCTGCTGTGTGCTGTCTGGGCCTTGATACCATGAGAGTGTAGGAGGTGGCTTTTGATGCAACCTAGTTAAGTGTGGCTTGCTGCCCTTGCTGAAGCAAGCTCAGGGGGCTTGCCCCCCTCACATCTTACACCCCCCCCCCCCCCCCCCCCCCCCCCACACACACTGTCACTGGAGAGCTAGGCACATTCCAAACCTGTCCCGCTGTCTGTCCCCAAGTGGGGTCTCTGGACACCTTAGCAGAAACTAGTATAGGAACTGCCTAAGAATTAAGGACTTTGTATTGTGATGTGAATGGTCTCAGTTCATCAAGCACAATGCTGCTTTGGAATATGTGTATCCGCCTAATTTAAAGCAAAATTTTGTTACTGATCATTTTTTTTTCCTGCAAAAGTAGAAGCCAAAAGTGGCAGTATCTGAGAAATAAGAGCTTTTAAATTAAGTATGTGTACGTGAAATACATTTTATAACATGCCCCCTCTTTTTTTTTTTCTGGTACGAAGATCAGAAATATATCTCAATGTCCTTTACACATCGCTGGAACTTAACCAACGGTTGATTTTTTTTTTGGCCTTTTAAATGCCATTCCTATTGTTTGTCCTTGTTGATGTTCTTATTATGTTGTGTATTTATTTGGTGTTGCAGATTTATTCTTAGATTGAGTGTAGTGGAATTAAAGTCTTCTCAGCCTTCTTATCAAGTAGACTGGTGCTGCTTTGGTGGGATCTGCTTGTGGTAATAAATACTTTGCAGTGTTCTTTGAATCTGCTTCCCTGTGTCTTTTCACTTGGGTTATTTTCAGGGCTTAGAACTGGTTCCTTCCAGTTTGAACCCCTGCTGATAATTTGCATTTCTAACAAGCTCCCTGCTGAGAATTTGCTTTTCCACCCCAGATATACAGAATCAGAATCTACATTTTGACAAGATCCCCAGATGATTCTTTGTTTGTTAATTTTTTTCTCTAAATTTTATTTATTTTGTTGTTGTTGAGAATATACACAGCAAAACATACACCAGTTCAACAACTTCTACATGTGCAGTTTAGGAGGGTGAGAATGATTGCACAACTTAAAGAATGCAGCCAGTGTTACTGATCATTTAAAAAATTACTTTCTAAAGACCTCTGGTTTTTTTTTTCCCCTCCAAATTACGCTTTTTGTTCTCCAAAAATGTCTAATGGCACCTATGACGTTTTATAAATAGGAAACTTGTTAAAATGTATGTGCTAATTCTTTAAAAGAAGTAAAGCATCTCTACCTGCAGTAAACATTAATTAAGCTCTAATGATCTGTTTTGATTTATTTTTAAGTCATATCTTGGATTATCAAAGTTTTCATTAGTGCTTAAACTTGTGTAAGAGGCCGTGGGTGAAAACATTGCCAACATCCACGTATGCCCACAGGCACCCGTGCAAATGTATGGGACAGCATTTCAGTGTTGCTGGTGGTGTGATACAAAAGCCTTATTTCTGCTCCCTCTCCTTACTCACAAGACTTCTTAACAGGCCATTGTATTTTCTAGAAATGGGAAAGGATAATGTTACTAGGGAAGCAAGAAAAAGAAAAGCAGAAGAGCTTCTTTTAGCTGACCAGTCAACTGGATATTGACCACCTGTCTTCATGGGAAAGAAATAGATGGCAGTGAATAAGCGAGAGTCTAGTTTTCCAAGAAGCTCAATGATTTTCCCAAATCAATACAGCTCATCAGGCCTCAGAACAAAGGCTGCTAGGAGGTGACAGTGATGGAAGTGGCTCTGTGTTCTTTTGTGTATTAAACCATAAGGCCCATGGGGAAACAAGGTTGCTTTAGCTGTGTTTTTTTTTTTTTTTTTAGGGATTATTCAGTGTAGTTAGGGGAGAAAATCCTTTCAGAATTTTTTTTTTTTTTTTAAAGATCTTCATAGATTGTATCCTGATGATCAAATGTTCTTTTGAAAGAAATAAGCGCAGGTCGAGTAAGAATACCATCTTTTAAAGCGTAGATTAGAACAGCATTTTGATGTTGTTCTTTGCGTTTTGGTACTGGATTAGCATATTTATTTGGATTAAGGTTTTATTTTTTCTTGTTATCTATGGATAGGGTTGAGATGAACCAAAAAGACTATCTCAGTGTTCAGATTAACCTCTGGCCAATAAAGAAAAATAACTATCCCCCCGTGAAGGAACCCTGTTCATAATGTCCTGAAAATAACACCAAACCCTAATGGGAATGCTGAACTATCATCTGAGAGGTTATAATTAACATAGATAGAGTGATGCCAACATATTCCAGCCACCGACAGAGAAGATCTACCCAAACCAGCAATTTTTAGCCCTTAAATCCTTTAATCTTTAAGCTCACTGTGCTTTCATAATGTAGTACATTAACACCAGAGCAGTGTGTCTCTGGCTTTATGACTGGGGTGGCGGCACACTAGGGCATAAAGTGTTTCATTACACTTCCCTTTGTTAGTACTGCCCTATCTCCCGAGCTCCATTGCCGTACACTATTTGTTCAGATAAAGCCCAATGTTCAGGGTGACTAATCGCAGCACTGTGTTCCAGATGGTTTGATTACAGGATGTGGTTAAAGTGACTCTTCAAACATGCAGCCCAGCGGTTGGGCTCTTTAAAAAAAATACTGCATTTTCTGGTCACGTGACAACGCTTACTTTTCTTGTCATAGTGCTCCATATGTATTTGGCGTAGGTAATAGAAAAGTCAGCTTTTTGGCTGGCAAGTATTTTATGGGCAATTTTAGTTGTCAGTTAAAACATTTCCCAAATAATTATAAACTCAGCCTTGTCCTTTGAAGAAAGACCTATCTAAAGGTAAAAGCTCTGACGCTAGATCAATGAACGGGTGTTCTATTAAAGGCTCAGCATTTTAAGAAGTACCAGGATGGCAAAAGTCAATGCAACAAAATATTAGGGGGAGAGACTTGTGTACAAAGGAATGGTGATAAGCCATACCTAGTACAGTAGTCACATAGAGTAAAAATAGAGAGTAATATGATAACCAAAATGTATGAACTTTATCCTGTACTCATTAAACCATCATATTGTGGCATTTTTTTATTGTCACTAAAGTTTCTACTAGGAAAAAAAAAAAAATATATATATATATATATATATATATACAAGGGAGGAAATGTGTAAACTTAAAAAAGGATTATGGCATTAACAGGTTACATTTTGGTGTTATTAGAGTGAGGTTTATGTTTTCAGCCTGAGTGCATGCCCAGTCCGTCCAGATGTGGTAGTCTGAATAAAAGTTCAAAAACACTACCTCTGATTCCAAATTCAGCATTTGCAATGCTTGGCAAAGACTTCTGTCCCAGGGATGAGGCACTCTAAACACTCTGAAACAGTCTTTAAACTGTAATACAGAGTTATGCTGATCCACTGGGAAATCAGGCATTTGCCTAGTTCTTGAGGAAACATCCTCACAAATACTAGAAATAATAATTCACAGACCATATTTATAATGTCTTCAGAGCAAAATCTCTCCACAGAGACTTTCCGTCATCTGTAAACTAGTAGGAGATTATGCTTATTGAGAAAGTATGAGAATAGCAAAAAGAAATCACTGACTAGGATTCAAATCTAGATTCTCTTGAGTCACCATCCAGTTAGTTACCAAGAGTTTAATGAACTCTCACCCTACACTAGGCACCATGCTCACAGGTGCTGTAGGTGCAGGCACTACTCCTACTTCAAGGGTATGGTCTTGTTGGAAGAAATGGGCGTACTGTGTATATGAGTGGAATAAAATGTTAAAAGGACTCTGGATTAGGGTAACACAAATAGTCTCCACAGTGTTCAAACACAGGAAGAGTTTATGTGTTGCTCACCTAATAGACTGAGTTGCGTATCCCTGGTGGGTAAAGGTTCTCCTTGTCGTTCAGCATCCCAGATGGAGACTCTGCTATCTTCAGCTTGTGGCCTCCAAGGTAAACTAGTCATCTCCAGCCTAGCCAGTCCGAAGGTGTTATGGATTGAATTGCACCCGCCTCCTCCACGATATGTGTTGTAAATCTTAAGCCCTATACCTGTGGTTATAATCTCATTTGGGACTGGATTTTCTTTGTTATGTCGGTGAGGCAGTATTAGTGTAGGGTGTGTCTTAAATCAATTCCTTTTGAGATATAAAAAGAACAGATTGAGCAAGCACGCAAGCACAGATGGGGCAACTGGGAAGATAGATGCCATACCACATGAGAACTCCAAGGAACCAAGAAACAGAAGCTGAAAAGAGACAAGGACCTCCCCTCAGAGCCAACAGAGAGAGAGATCCTTCCTATAGAGCTGGCACCCTGAATTCAGACGTCTAGCGTTCTAAACTGTGAGAAAATAAATTTCTGTTTGTTGAAGCCATCTGCTTGTGGTATTTCTGTTATAGCAGCACTAGATAACTAAGACAGAGGGCAAGAGCCTAGAAGGGAAGTGCTTATGGGATAGTCCTGGAAATAGCACGCATCATGTAAGCTCGCTTTCCTTTCATAGAACTCAGCCAGCGGTCACATCTAACTGGTAGGGAGACTGAGAAAGTTAGTCCAGCTATGGACTCAGAAAGGAGAGGGAATCATAGATACTGCACATGCGTATTGGTGAGTAGCTTGCATATAGGATGCAGTGGGGGCCCAGGTGGGAGTGTCTTAGTTTCCTAGGGCTGCTGTAATAAAAATACCACAGAGGGATGGTTTTAAAGAACAGAAATTTATTGTCCCACAGTTCTGGAGGCCAGAAGTCCAAATCCGGGGATTAGCTCTACGGGTGGGTCCCTACTTATCAGTAGCCCCGGCCGGGTATTCCTTGACATTCCTTGGCTTGTAGACGGTTCCGCATATGATCTATTCCCCCTGGATCTCTGTGTTTATTCTGCACTTTAGAAGGACTTACTCAGAAGTAATTAGGTTTAGGACCTAATGAAGTCTGGTATGACTTTATCAACATAACTTAAAAAAAAAAACAAAAACGCTATTTCTAAATAGGGTCCTATTTACAGGTATAGGGTTAGGACTTGCACATTTCTCTTTGGAGGACGCAGTTCAATGCACAACAGCATGGGTGTTCTTTTGGTGGTGTGCATGATATGTATATGATTAGAGAGGATTCATAGAAGAGATAACATTGAATCTGTCTACTTGGTCGTAAGTCCCTGTTTGGTTGCCTTTGTTTCAGGTGTCCATCACTGGTCCAGTCAGCTGGGGCCAGGGTTAGGGTTACCTGGTATAGGAACCTGGTCACCCAGGGCTACCCATGGAGCAAGGACTGTGAACAGGATAGGCAGTATGAATGTCACATCCGGCTGTAATTTAATGTGGTGGAATAAGGGGACTAGTCTGTAGGTATGAGTAATATGCAAAACTCTACTTCCACTTTTCGATTATAGTGTATATGACTGTTACAAAATTGCACTCTTGGAGTATAGAGGTTAGGTTGAGTTCCAGCCAAAACAGTGTTGACTTCCTAGTGCCACATAGATACCTACTATTTACCTTATATGGGTACAGTAAATGCTTGATGAGGATGAGCCCCCATTCCATTGCTGTCGAGTTGATCCCAACTCATGGCGACCCTATACAACAGAGTAGAGCTGCCTATAGCCAAGTGCCACATCTTTCTCCCATGGAGTGGCTGGTGGGTTAGAACCGCCTACCTTTCAGTTAGCAGCCAAGTGCTTTATTAACCACTGTGTCACCAGTGCTTCTTAAGGATAGGCCAGACCCTGGGAATAATTAACTGCTTTATATATTGACAGGAAACCCTGGTGGCACAGTGGTTAAGTGCTACAGCTGCTAACCAAAAGGTCGGCAGTTTGAATCTACCAGGAGCTCCTTGGAAATCTTTGGGGCAAGTCTACTCTGTCCAGTAGGGTTGCTATGAGTTGAAATCTACTCGACAGCAACCGGTTTGGTTTTGAGTTTTTTATATATTGACAAGTGGAAGTAATAGAACATAGTGACTGTGGAATACTTTTGAGATCTCAGGCTATTTTGCCTTTTAGAAGTAATGGACTTAGGCTGTGTAATAAAGACCATGTTCTTAATAAGTGTCCTATAGGTAATGTGTGAAGGAATCCCTGGGTGGTACAAATGGTTAAGCGCTGGACTGTTGTTGTTAGGTGCCGTCGAGTCGGTTCCAATTCATGGGAACCCTGTGTACAACAGAACGAAACACTGCCCGGTCCTGTGCCATCCTCACAATCGTTGTTATGCTTGAGCCCATTGTTGCAACCTCTGTGTCAGTCCATCTCATTGAGGTTCTTCCTCTTTTTTGATGACACTCTATTTTACCAAGCACAATGTCTTTCTCCAGGGACCGGTCCCTCCTGATAACACGCTCAAAGTATTTGAGACAAAGTCTTGCCATCCTTGCTTCTGAGGAGCATTTTGGCTGTACTTCTTCCAGGACAGATTTGTTGGTTGTTCTGGCAGTCCATGGTATATTCAGTATTCTTCGCCAACACCATAATTCAAAGGCATCCATTCTTCTTCGGTCTTCCTTACTCACTGTCCAGCTTTCACATGCATATGAAGTGATTGAAAACACCGTGGCTTGGGTCATGCGCACCTTAGTCCTCCAAGTGACATCTTTGCTTTTTAACATTTTACAGAGGTCTTTTGCAGCAGATTTGCCCAGTGCAATACGTCTCTTGATTTCTTGACTGCTGCTTCCATGGGTGTTGATCGTGGATCCAAGTAAAATGAAATCCTTGACGACTTCAATACTTTCTCCATACCACTGGACTACTAACTGAAAAACTTGGTAGTTCGAATGCACCTAGAGGCACCACAGAAGTAAGGCCTGGCTATCTGCTTCCAAAAGATTACCTCCTTGAAAACCCTATGGAGCAGTTCTACTCTGCACATGTGGGGTCACCATGAGTTGGAATACACTCAGCGGCAACTAACAACAAGTAATATGTCATATGGGGCATCTTAGATTCAGTATCAATATCTGAGACAAAGCGTTAACAATACAAAGAAGAAGACTCCGTGGAAAACACACGCTCAAGCTATCCATTGCTCTCTGCAGCTGTATTCTTTATTAGTGATATTTTTCAATATTGATATTCAGATATTTTTCAAATATAAAATGTTACAGGGCAGGCACTAGCTATGTGGAGGAAAAAAAAAACATCTCCACCGGTAGAGAGGGGAAGATAGTAAACTTGACGGGGTACTTCAGAATATAGATGAAAAGGACTTGTATAGAGTGTGTATAGAGCGTCCTTATCTCTCTCACAGGCTAGGTGGTTGAGTGACTAAATGCACATTAAAAGAAAATATTAAATCTTTTTGGGCTAAATGTACATTTATTTCTAGTTTACACAAGATAACAGAGAAGTATAACTTTATGCCCAGATTTATAAAATTCAGATTTGTACTTTTAAAGAACTAATTTTCATTTTGAGCATTTGCTCCTTTGAAAAAGGTATAGTCTGTTTTCTATGGCCATGGCTTCCAAGATGTTCAAGATTTTGAGACTAAAGTGAAATAAACGATAAACTGTTTACATCTTTTCGAGCTAAAACACCAACCACCTTTATACTTGACTCCTCACAATAGGATGTTGTCTAAACATAGACTTCCCTACACTTTGTCGTTTATATAAGAAACATTCCTTAAGCTTTCATTCCAATATAGAGGCAAATTTAGTTATATAAACATGTGCATGTGTATATTCACACGTGAATTCTATGCACGTATAAGTGCTTTGTGACCTTCCGAAGCTGCTTGTACATAAGAAGAAAAATAGACATACATGCACGTATTTAATTAGCACTGATTGTTGGAAACAGTTCAGAATCTCCGGGAGTAGCGCATTTATTTTGACCATTTTAAATACAGAACCCATTGCTGTGGACTAGATTCTGACTCAAAGCGACGCTATAGGACAGACTAGAACTGCCCCATAGTCTTTCCAAGGAGCGGCCGGTGGATTCGAACTGCTGACCTTTTGGTTAGGAGCTGAGCTCTTAACCACTAAGCCACCAGGGCCCGTCTTTAAATACCGAAGGCTTCTTGAAAAATAAGGGTGACTTATTTAGGCCGTTTAAAGTTGAAAATGGGTTTTTCTTTACAGGATTTTATTCCCACGGAGGGCAAAACTAATAATAGTAATAAAAAGATGACTTGTACTTAGATAAGAGATCTGCTCTTGTATCTTCCAGAAATAGTAGCAGGCGATATGAATAGTTTTCTAGTGTGGAGGTTGCAACTTCAGTTTCGCCTTTGTGACAGCTTCAAAGTGCAGCCCTTGATAACCAATGATTAATTGCTTGTTTTGGAGTCCCTTCCTTCTACCCAGCCCCCAGGCTTCTCTATATCCTGTTTTGAGACAACGAGTTCGGTTCTGAGGGTTCTGAATGAGCTGGAGTGTTCTCTGGAGCCGCATAGTGGCGTGGGGCTTGATGGGTAAACACAACACGGTCAAGCAGACAGTAACCTTTCATCACACTGACTGGCCTTGTTAGTGCAAACAAGCCAGTGCTGATTTCCAGAGCTGGGAAACACGGGCAGCGTTCGCTGCGGGGAGCTTCCTGCCTGTGAACCCCAGCTTTCGCTCACGATCTCCGGCCTCCTCCGCCGGGCCCCCTCACGTGGGCGACGCGCGGCTGGGGTTGGATCCTTTTACCTCCGCGAAACTCATTTATCCGAGGCCGCTGCCTCGGGTGTTTCGGACGGCCAACGTCGGCCCAGCCAATCAGACGTGAGTGTTCGCAGCAGGCGCTGGCCAATCCGTGGCCAGCTTTTGCTGGAAACGCGAAACCCTTAGGGGAAAAGCAATAACAAAAGCCTTTCACTGCAGACAAATGTTAAGTGTCTGTGCAGACTTTTCCTGTTTTTAATTTTACTACAGCAAGAATGGAGGTTTTGTTGTTTCTTTCATGTTTCCTTTCATGCTATTTTAATTATACATTTGTGCTACATCAGGGACTCTGGAACGCAGTGATTCAGCCTATTGCATCTAAAGCTAAAATGCAGTAACCTTCTGGCAATACAGATATATTCCTGGATTGTAAATATAGCTGACATGCTGAAGAATTTTAAGCAGCTGTAAAGGTCTTTGACACCACACACAGTGCCCCAGAGAGCAGATGATGAGAAAACCAGCTCCGTCTTCCCTGTCTCCTCCTCTCCCACCCCCTCCCTTTTCCTGACGGGATGTGCTCATAAAGAATCCTTTCCTCCAATTGTTCCCGTCTTCTGCAAATTTGGACCAAATGCCTAATTACCATCGATTCTCATCTCAATGTGAATTTTTATACTCAGTGGTTAAAAAAAATTTCTTGAGGGAATTACAATAGAATCAACGGTGATTTTAGGAAATGCTTGCTTTGCTTCATCCTAGCTTTTTTTTTTTTTTGTCTTCTAGACTATTGCAACAGTGAGTGAATTCAGCTGTCACCTAAGTAATAGCTACATAGGCCATGTGGGAAACAATTTTAAAATCTTCTTTAGAGACTTTTGAAAGAAATCCTTCTTTCCTGAGTACTTGAGTCCCAAACATTCAAATATTTTACCTGCTATTAAAATATTCCCAAGGAAATGAATCCTACCTTGTGAGATTTCCCTTACCGTAAAGGAGCTGTACAGGTTTTCTGTAAAATTCAGAATGGCAGTGGTAAGGCAAGTAAGTAAACTAACTAGAAGTATACTTTGAGTAATGTCCCCTGATGTTTTCCGGAAAGAGTGGGGGTTGGTGCAGAAAAGAAAACAAAGTCTCACTTAAATATTTCATTTCCTTACCTTAATATTTTATGTATGTCTCAAAATCTAGGTCCTTTTAATGTGTGCTTTAAAGGACTGATTTTTTTTTTTTTAATATGGCAGTTGTACTCTAGAGAAATAAAGAAGATGTTATATTTTGTTTCTCTGTGACATTTGGTATACTAAGTGCACTTAAGTTCAGGAATTCACAGCTGCAGTGCTAAATTAAATTGTCTGCAAAGCAGTTGGGAAAAGCAGAATGGCTTGCAGGAAACAAGTGTGTTGGTTTTGAGATTTTTTTTCCTAATCCTCTGTGGCAAATGCTTACTAAGGTTGATTCTAAAGATAACCTCAAGAGCAAATCTATTGTGCACATTTATTTTCTTAAGAGGTTATTTTAGGAGTCCTTAATATGAAACAAGACCAAACAGTGAAACAGATACCATTCTAAGGCTGATTCTTGTCTCACAAGGTCAAGGAGGGATTTGGAATGAGAAATCATAGCTGACTGTCTGCTATGTGGACTCTGTCTGAGCCCCCGTTTTCCCCTCTATTCCTGTCTTTATGACCCTGCATAATTTTTTTTAATAAATAAAAATCACCATTATATTACTGAACTGGAAACACAACTGATTCTTTTCAGTCACCTTCTAGTTTAAGCTCTGGTAACTGGCACTTAGTTTATGTTGGCTGCTTGCCAAACGAAAGCAATTATGTGTAATAATAGAAAAATTAAGAGTTGAGTGTTGCTGTTTTACAGCAGGACATGGCAAAAACCATTTCCTTCTGTCAGCAGTATCTTGATTACACTGTTACACACAGGCTCACCCCTTTGTACCACACGTGCACACGCGCACGTCCACACACACACACACACACACACGCACACACACACACACATACTATTTCCTGTGGGTTTTAACTTGAGGTCACTGAAACCAGAAAGAGGAAGAAAGCAAACCACAGCTTTTGAAAGCAAGTGAGAATAGAACTTTGCTGGTAAAAACAATAATGATGATGATAATAAATATACCGGAAATAGAGTAATAGGTACTAACTGTGGTCCCTCTTTATTTCCTGCCCCCACAGGTGTCCTAGTGGTCAATGTCACGTGGAGGAATAAAACATACGTGGGGACCCTACTGGACTGCACCAAGCACGACTGGGCCCCTCCCAGGTAAGCATAAGGCCTTTTGTTTCGGGCTCTTTTTTTCCTCCTCCTTCCTTCTTCTTCCCCTCTCCCTCCCCCACTCTCTCTTTACAAGGAAACTATATAGAGAGATTAATAATACATAAAAGTCTGCTTGTAATTGAAAGCAGGCAAAAGCGAAATGAGCAATTCAGGACTGAACACAGTAAAATGTAGATGCTGGGTTTCTTTCCTATTAGGAGATCTCTTCTACCTCCTTTGTTTTCTTTCTCTCTTTTTTTTTTCCCCTCTATAGAGGACGTCAAACTGGGTTTGAAGCTAGCTATCTGAGCTGTTTTTCATAGAGTTTCTGAGGAAGAATATGAGCCGTTGGTAACCTGATCTTTTCCAGGTGTCGAAATTGTCAATGGAAGAATAGGGTGTCCCTTTCTGGGCTGGGCTGGCCCCAGCCCTCGAGTTATCGTGGTGCTGTGTGTTTTTTGCTGCATTGCATACTTTGTGATTTCACCTGGCTGTTTTGGAGACGCTCGTTTTAACTTTTGTTACTTGCTTCCTAGGTTTTGTGAGTCACCGACAAGCGACCTGGAGATGAGAGGGAGCCGGGGCAGAGGCAAGAGAGCACGATCTGCCGCAGCCGCCCCGGGCTCGGAGGCCAGCTTCACAGAGTCCAGGGGGCTACAGAACAAGAACAGAGGGGGCGCCAATGGGAAAGGGAGGAGGGGCAGTCTCAACACTAGTGGCCGAAGGACACCCCCAAACTGTGCCGCTGAGGACATCAAAGCCAGCCCCTCTTCCACCAACAAAAGGAAAAACAAGCCTCCGATGGAGCTGGACCTGAACTCCAGCTCTGAAGACAATAAGCCTGGGAAGCGTGTCCGCACAAATTCTCGAAGCACTCCTACCACCCCTCAAGGGAAACCAGAGACTGCTTTTTTGGACCAAGGCTGCTCTTCTCCAGTGTTAATTGATTGTCCCCACCCAAACTGCAACAAAAAGTACAAGCACATTAACGGCCTGAGGTACCACCAGGCTCATGCACACTTAGACCCAGAAAACAAGCTGGAGTTTGAGCCTGACAGCGAGGACAAGATCTCAGATTGTGAGGAAGCATTAAGTAACGTAGCCCTCGAATGCAGCGAGGCAAGCACAAGTGTATCGACTTATGACCAGGTGAAGACACCAGCATCCCCTGGCTCTGGGAACCACCCTGGGACCCCAAAGGGAAAGAGAGAGCTCATGAGCAATGGCCCGGGTTCTATTGTCAGTTCTAAAGCTGGAAAGAGTTCTGGCAAAAAGAAGGGCCTGAACAATGAACTTAACAACCTTCCAGTAATCTCCAATATGACAGCTACATTAGACAGTTGCTCCACAGCAGACAGCAGTTTGGTTGCTGAAATGCCCAAGCTGGAAGCAGAAGGATTAATTGACAAGAAAAACTTGGGAGAAAAAGAAAAGGGCAAAAAGGCAAACAACTGCAAAATGGACAAAAATCTCTCTAAACTTAAAACTGCCCGGCCTATTGCCCCTGCTCCGGCCCCCACGCCCCCACAGTTAATTGCAATACCTACTGCAGCCTTTACGACCACCACCACGGGGACAATACCCGGCCTGCCCTCCCTCACAACGACTGTTGTTCAGGCTACACCAAAGAGTCCTCCATTGAAACCCATTCAGCCAAAGCCCACAATTATGGGAGAGCCCATCACTG
Organism: Trichechus manatus latirostris; assembly: GCF_000243295.1. NCBI lineage: Eukaryota > Metazoa > Chordata > Mammalia > Sirenia > Trichechidae > Trichechus > Trichechus manatus. The sequence goes on along the minus strand of NW_004444057.1, from coordinate 3,396,207 downwards.
TAAACCCAGCTCTTGTGTCACTCAAAGACAAAAAGAAAAAGGAGAAGCGAAAGCTAAAGGACAAAGAAGGGAAGGAGACAGGAAGCCCGAAAATGGATGCTAAGCTGGGGAAGCTAGAGGACTCCAAGGGGACTGGGAAAGATTTGTCTGGGCATTTTTTAAAGGACCATCTCAACAAGAATGAAGGGTTGGCTAATGGACTGTCAGAGTCTCAAGAGAGCCGAATGGCCAGTATCAAAGCCGAAGCTGATAAGGTTTACACTTTCACAGACAATGCCCCCAGCCCTTCGATAGGGAGTGCCTCGAGAATGGAATGCAGCACTTTGGTGAATGGGCAGGCGCCAATGGCCCCACTGCATGTGTTGACACAAAATGGGGCAGAGAGTTCAGTGACGAAGACAAACAGCCCTGCCTATTCGGACATATCTGATGCTGTGGATGACGGTGGTTCTGACAGCAGGTCAGAGGGCATGAGGTCAAAGGCCAGTTCTCCAGCAGATATTATTTCTAGTAAGGACGGTGTTGTCAAAGGGCATTCTTCAACTACAGCACAATCATCTCAAATGAAAGAGTCCCATTCTCCCTATTACCATGGCTACGATCCTTATTATTCTCCCAGTTACATGCACCCCGGACAGGTCGGCACCCCTGCAGCTGGCAACAGCGGGAGTACACAGGGAATGAAGATCAAGAAGGAGTCTGAGGAAGACGCCGAGAAGAAAGACAGGGCAGAGCAGTTAGATTCTAAGAAAGTGGACCATAATTCTGCCTCCTTACAGCCTCAGCACCAGTCAGTGATCACACAAAGACACCCTGCCCTGGCTCAGTCCCTGTATTACGGCCAGTATGCCTATGGGCTCTATATGGACCAGAAGTCCCTGATGGCCACCAGCCCTGCCTACAGACAGCAGTATGAGAAGTACTATGAGGACCAGAGACTGGCAGAGCAGAAAATGGCCCAAGCTGGGAGAGGAGACTGTGAAAGGAAAAGTGATCTCCCTTTGAAGGAGCTGGGCAAGGAGGACTGTAAGCAGAAAAACATGCCATCGGCCACAATCTCAAAAGCTCCCTCTACTCCGGAGCCTAACAAAAACCATTCTAAACTAGGGCCATCAGTGCCTAATAAAACTGAGGAGACAGGTAAATCGCAGCTTCTCTCCAATCACCAGCAGCAGCTTCAGGCCGACAGCTTCAAAGCTAAGCAGATGGAAAACCACCAGCTTATTAAGGAGGCTGTAGAAATGAAATCTGTCATGGACTCTATGAAGCAGACAGGTGTAGACCCAACCTCGAGATTTAAACAAGTAAGATTGTGGAGTGTGGCCCCAACAGGGAGAGAGCAGTCTGAGAATTGTACATGTCTGGGCTTGATATGGTTGGACTTCTCAAAAAGGAAATGAGCCAGCATTAGATTTTGTTCTCTTCTCTTGAAACATATTTTTAAAGATTCTCAGGAGTTACTGGGTAGCTCTAAAATGTAAATGATTCACTGTCTTTTTGTCACGTTGTGTAGTAAAAGGAACTATGAGCATGAGGTTTGCAGACCTGTGCTCCATGCCCTTACCTGACCCTGTGACTCCAAGGAGGTCCCTTAATTTCTTACTTAGTCTAAAATGAGGGTGTTTAACCACATGGCTGCTGAGTTCCCATCTAACACTGAGATTCTGAGTCTGATCTCTAAAATATGTGTTCTTATATCTTTCCAAATTTCTATTACCATCTTCTAGGAATTTTAAAACTAGGTCCCTAAATTCCTATTTCCTCTTTTTAATAAAATTTGGGGCCCAGACATGTTTCACCTATATTTCTGTCTTACACTATGTCTAAAATGCCCTAAAGTGGAACTCGGCACTGAGCATTTGTGAGGAGGGCGAGGCGGTTCAGGAGCATGGGCCTCAGCAGTCATCCCAGAGCCAGTGGGGTCAGCCAACCTGAGTTAAATGTGTACATCCTTCTCCTCACTTATCAACATGGTTAGGTTCCAAAGACTAGTCATTATGTGAAATCGGCGTTATGCGAAAATGGAGGATGACCACATCAGATCACAAACTGGAAGATGACTAAATTGTTACATAATGGCCAAGCCAAGTTGACACATAACCTTAACCATCAGCCAGTGTTACTTTCACCTTGTATCTTGACATTGGTTGCTGCCAGATGTATGTCATTAATGTGCAAAATAATCACACAGTAGATTTTTTACTATTGTCTTAAATGCAAAATGTCAGATAACAAGATACTTCATAAGTGAGGAGGTGTAAACACCTGCAAATCAGGCACCATGGAACCACATATGTGCTAGTATTTTCTGTCAGGGTTCAGACATCCTGATGCACTGTGGCCTGGTGAACATTAGTTTTGGTAGCTCCAGGTCCCCCTTAAGGGCCCGCCCTGCACCCCCTTGCTTAGCTATTCCCTGGGGGTCGGAGTAACAGTATCCTTTCCTCGCACACATTTCTGCCACACGGGCTTAGACCCAACTTTTGAGTGTTCACTCAGGACCTGTATACCCAGGGGGTTTATACCATGAATGGAACAGGGTCACAAAGGCCATTTAGATCCTGAGTTCCTCCACTTCTGGGGGCCTTAATCAGGCTGTTGCTTCACAGGGATGCAAAAGAAGTATACAGGTTTTATGGTTTAAAGATGGCATTGTTTTATAATAGAAAAGCTGTAATGTGTGCCATTAATTTGAAATTTCGTTTTGATTAAGAAGTTAGCACATAATGAAAAGTGAGCCAATATATTAAGAAGCCGTAGCTGCAGTAGTAGATGAGGAAAATGTGTTAGGAAACCAAGATTTTTTTTCTCTAAATGATATTAACACTATGATAATGACTTAAATTTACCGTTTTTAGCTTGGGTTTGAGTTTTGAAAATTCTTTGTACCTGTGTGGGATATAAAAGCTTTGGTTTCCTCTTCTGTGAAAGGAATCAATAATAATGTCTACTTCAGTCATTACTATGTGAGAGAAATAAGTAAAGCTTTTAGCATAGTACCTAGCACATATATAAAGGTTAAAACTTTAAAACAACTCTTTTTATTGTTACCGTTGTTGTTTTAATCAGGATCCAGATTCGAGGACATGGCATCATTATGTATACCAGCCCAAATACCTGGATCAGCAAAAGTCAGAAGAACTTGATAGAGAGAAAAAATTGAAAGAGGATAGTCCCAGGAAAACTCCTAATAAAGAGAGTGGCGTGTCCGGCCTACCTGTGTCGTTAACAAGCATCAAAGAGGAGCCCAAAGAGGCCAAGCGTCCCGATTCTCAATCAATGGAAGAGAACAAGCTGAAAAATGATGACCGGAAGACGCCTGTGAACTGGAAGGACTCTCGAGGAACAAGAGTGGCTGTCTCCTCACCCATGAGTCAGCATCAGTCATACATACAGTACTTGCATGCTTATCCTTACCCACAGATGTATGACCCCAGCCACCCTGCATACCGCGCTGTCTCTCCCGTCCTAATGCACAGCTACCCTGGTACGTGTTGTGGATTATAATTACATTGGAGGGAAGAGGCTATGTTCAGATATTAACTGTTAAAAACTCCAGATAAATTAGAAGTTTCAAGAGCGCCGTTTGTTTTACCTGTTTTTATGCTGCTGAAAATTCCAAAGATGAAACTGATATAAGATGGTTTTTTTGTTTGTTTCTTTGTTTTTTTATGAACTGTCAGTTCTCAACTATAGTTTCCATAGTCTTTGATGGTCTGCTGTAGTTGTTAGAGTGACACGTACTTTATTGTCTATGAAAATATTCTAAGCGTTTACTGTCATAATTATTACAGTTTCTATTCTTTTCACTTAAGCAGACACATAACTGTACGAAATGACTGTAAGCTCAATTCTGTTTATAACCTCTGTTCATCGGGATGAATTAACTGGGAGAAGAAAATCTGAGAACCTAGATAAAATTTAAAAATTATATAGCTTATTCTTAACATAATCCCCTATTTTAAGATCTCTGACTCTTATCCCAGATTCATGTAATCCAAATTATTATTCTTTTTTTTTTTTTTAAGATGTAGCCTGTAACTTGATGTGGCATTTGTTGTTTATCTGCAGGGGCCTATCTCTCTCCAGGATTTCATTATCCTGTTTATGGGAAGATGTCAGGGAGAGAAGAGGCAGAGAAAGTCAATACCAGCCCTAGCATCAACACGAAAACAACCACTGAATCTAAAGCACTGGATTTGCTCCAGCAGCATGCCAACCAGTACCGCAGCAAGTCTCCTGCTGTACGCCTCCTTTTGTTGCTATTTAAAGGCGTGATGTTTTGGGGAAGAAAAGGGGACAAACTAGAGAACAATTCTGAAATATAAATGGTTTGGGAACCCAGCTGTGATTTCAGTGTTGTTTTATCCTGTTACATAAAGAATTGAGTGTTCAAAAGTATGATGCTTTCACACATGAGGGAAAAAAATGTTAAAGTGTGTGTGGTAGCAAGCTTTTCTGTTGCAAAATCTAGTATATCTTGCATACTAGAGGATGCTTGTTCGGTGGATTTGAAATTTATAGAAACCAACAGGATATTATTGATAAAACATAGAGAGGATGCTATAGCATTTTGTGACAAAGTGATTCAGAGGCCACAAACTATTGACCTCTTGGGCAAATTGAGCCTTTTAAAATGTCTTTCTCTTGAGTCAGCTTTTAAAAGTCAGATATTTCACATGCCAATTAAGATTTCTTCTTTGTCTTAAGACAATATAAAATCTGGTCCAGAATCACATGGCAGGAATTGATGGAAGCAGGTATCCCTCCCGGACAGTTTGTCTTGCTCCCCATCATTGTAAGCGTGTGTATAAGTAAAACCTGCCCAGCCTGCACTGCTCATCTGTTGTTGGCTTGGCATCTGTAGAGATCTGAGTGTTCAGCCCATTCTGTTGAGTCTTGGTATTCACATGTTTCCAGGGTCACTGCAAGCAGTGCTTAAGGGTCCATGCCATGTAATAGCTGGTAATTTTACTCAGGCATAGATTTTGAGTTTTGCACAGTGTGCAGTTCATATGCAAAAGTGAGTCACTTAGCTGAAGAGTGGTGGCTGCATCTGCTATTTTTTGTTTGACTCATTGTCACATCCCTATAACTCTGCTGAAGTAATGCAAATGTTGTATCTTTGTGAAAGATGGCTATCTTCGCATAAACAGTAACTGCTAGCCCTAGAGACTCTTGTGAAGAGAGAGACCCAAGAAGAGGATGTGATGGTTCTCTGCTAGAAAAGAGAAGTTTGGAATAAATTAGAATATAGTATCTGTGGTGTGAATGAGTCCACTGGAGACACCATAGAGTCTAGAAACGGAGATTCATGAGTCTGTTTCAGTGAGTACTCTTTGCAAGTGCAAAGATGTTTTTCAAGTGAGAAAGAGAACTTTACTGAAAAGTTGGTTAAGTTCCAGTGGGTAGAAGAGTATAAGAAACACACCATCTTTAACCAAACTGTGATTTGGGGAAACTAGAGTTTCTATGTGAACGTTCAAAATTTTAGATTCCAGAATGCCTCCCGAGGCATTTCTTGTGAATGGCAATGAGTTCCTGTATTTTATAGAACACTGGATGTGTGGATACCAAACCCCATTGCCGTCGAGTTGATTCTGACTCATAGTGACCCTATAGGACAGAGTAGAACTGCCCCATAGAGTTCCCAAGGAGCAGCTGGTGGACTCGAACTGCTGACCTTTTGGTTAGCAATTACTGTGCCACCATGGCCTCTTAAAATGGATACAGATATGTTTAAAGCTGCAGGATAGGTTCTCCCCACAAAATGTAAATGGAATGAAAATGTAACTAGAGAACTTGACCCGAAAGAAATAGCAGAAACTGCTTTTCCTTGATGCGTGTGTAAACAAACGTTGCTTCTGGGAAGAAATTGGGTAGGTTCTAAACCTGCAATTGAGTGAGTGTAGAGAGAAGTCTTCTTATTTCAGTTATTGGAGGAAAAACATTGATATCACGTGGTTCACTTTGGGTGGAGCAATTCTTTAGTGTTGGCTAATTTCAACTGAAATTAATATGTGCCTTTTGGAGTTACCTTCAATTAATAAAAAATCTGAAGTGTTTATAGGTCTACTTTTTAATCACTAACCCAATATCGTCAAAGGGACAAAGGAAGCTTAGAGCTTTTACTGGTTGTTTTTCAAATGATTAAACCAAAAAAAAAAAACAAAAACAAACCCACTGCTGTCGAGTCATTCCGACTCACGACAACCCTATAGGACAGAGTAGAACTGCCCCATAGAGTTTCCAAGGCTGTATTCTGTACAGAAGCAGAGTGCCACATCTTACTCCCTAGGAGCAGCTACTGGGTTTGAACCACTGACCTTTCAGTTAGCAGTCGAGTGCTTAACCACTGTACCACCAGGGCTCTTTTCTGATAATTAAGAAGGGAAAATTCTCTCTTTTCTATTGCAGCCTGTGGAAAAGGGCACCACCGAGCGGGAACGGGAAGCGGAAAGCGAAAGGGATCGCCACTCCCCGTTCGGCCAGCGGCACCTGCATACACATCACCACACCCACGTTGGCATGGGCTACCCACTCATCCCTGGTCAATATGACCCTTTTCAAGGTCAGCAGCTCTATTGTGATTCTGCCTTCATTCATTCTGCTCTGGAAAATGGTTGCTAAAACTGCCTTTCATCTCTTAAAATAAAAATATTGAGCTTTGAGTTAAACTTTGCTCTGTGGAGGGTTTTTAGCAATATTTCCCAGGGACAGAACTAAGGCTATTCTTGCGTCTTTGTATTCTGTTGAGGCATGAAGTAACTACCACTTAATAATTGTCACTGGTTGATGTTATCAGCAGCTTACTGTTATCTCATGGGCTAAAGATGGTGGCCAGTGTCTGGGGCAGTGAATGTAATACTCAGAAGATCAGATATCTACTTCAAGGGAATTGTAGGATAAAAAGGGAGGGCTGGGGGGAGTCAGGTGAAATTACTTGTCCTGATTTCTGCTGGCCATTTAAGTTGCTCTTTTCCTGTGGAAGTATTGGGAGTGACATGATCAAGTTTAACGCTTTACACAACCTAATTCAAGGACTCTTCATGGCTCTTGAGTGCTGTGACTCCTCCACTAAAGATGAGAATCGAGAGAGAAAAACATTTTTTAAATGGCACAGAATTCCCATGAGGGAGCCTTCAATTCATAGTGTACTAGATGAGCATGTACCATTTGTCCTGGCTCTGTCACCTCACAGAGTGTGGGTAGTGGCACTCCTGTTACATCACATACACTTGCTAGGATCTTTGCAAGTTCCTTCATACCCTGTTGTGTGAATATAAGGTAAAGTAATAACTGTGAAGGTGTTTTGAAAATGGAGAGTTTGTACAGATGTGTATTTGTACATTTTTTATTCAACTCATTTAACTCTTGTTAAACTTGGTGTCAGCTAGTGGTGTTAAAAGAGAGCATCTCTATTTCCTAATCAATTTGTTATTGAGTGTGAGAAGAACTTGGAAAAGAAATGATGTATTACTTGTAACAAGTTCCATATATATATATATATATATATATATATAAAGAGTGTGTGTATGTGTGTTTTACATATATATATACACATGCACACATATATGCAGAAAATCTTGTCACTTTCAAGATGTTATTATTGTAATGTCTTAAGTTGCCCCTGGGAAAATAAAATATATCCAAGTAAAAGACATAGAAGGAGAGAATAATCTTTCCTAGGTTTGCATTCATCTCTTCTATTTTCTCCCAGGACTGTTTTCTATAGAATTCAAAGGAATTTCCTATTAGGCAACTTCATGTCATTTGGAGCTGTTTCATTCATGCTACCTTTCTCTTCCAGGATAAAAGTTGAGACTATTTCTAAATTTGATTCACTGATTCCATTTACCTTATGGGATGCATTATGTTCAATCACTGGAAAAAATGTTAAAGTGATAAAAGTTACTATGAAAGTATTGTATTCTAAGCAAATAGCATGTCACTTCTATAGTTCACTGTGACTGTTGATTCCTCTTGTTACCTGGTACCTATTATTTCTCCCGATCTTCCTATTCAGGAATGCATGCAAACTATTTAGCACCATGCAGAGCCTGAGCGATGCAATGCTATATTCTCTTTGAATAGCTATTAAGAAAACTGCAGTGTATTCGATAAGGGGATAGATACTAGGTAGACCAAGCATTCTGTACGCCTTCCTTGCTCCATGAAACGTTTCATGTGTATGTTTAGGAAAGGACGAATTGCCGCTTTTGAATCTGCAGCCCTTCACCACTGCGCCTGTATCTACTCTTATCTTTATAAATGTCACAGAAACCCTGCATTTTTTCCCCACTAGGCTTGACTTCTGCTGCCCTAGTTGCCTCTCAGCAGGTGGCTGCCCAGGCATCTGCATCAGGAATGTTTCCTGCACAAAGAAGGTAAATATCCTCTGCATTTAAAATTTTTTAGACAGAGACACTTTAATGGAGATGATGGATGGGTGGGAAGAAGCAGCAAAGTATATTCTTTTTAGACCAAAAATTTATCTCTTAAGGTTTTATATCATTGAAATGGATTTGCTTACTATGCTACTTACTGTTCTTTATGTATTATTTATATTCCATGAACCTCAACTGTAATGTAGATTAACAATCAACTGATCAAGTTTTTTAAACAATTGAGGTTTTCTTAGATTATCCTCACAGCTCTGTTAAAATAATTCACCATGACTCCCTTTGCTTTATTCTATTTAAAAATAAAGTTGCACGTAGAGAAATTTGATTACGCTAAAGATAATGTTTATTCTTCGATATTTATTTTGATGTTAGCCCACAAATTGTTTTGAAAAGGAAAATAATTTGTCTTTCACACTATATTATTTTCTTGTGTTTATTTACTTTCTATAGAATTGAGCGTTACAAAATGAATAGAATTAAAAACCTGTCAGTCTTAGGGTTTTCGCGTATTCAGTGTTAAATGTTGATAGAACCCTATGTTAAGGCTTTCTTTTCTTTTGCAGAGAGTAACAAGATTGGAAATGTACGTTGTCATGTGACTGGATCACATGGGGAAGCGCTTTATACAGACATCAGTTCCATGGTGTTAATTTGAAATGCCTTAATGGCAGGCAAAAACCAGTCATTTCATTTTTGTAAATTACAGATTTTATCACAGAGTAACAAATGTTGCTGTAATTAAACTTCTGTTTTATATATATATACGTATACATATATGTATATATACATATATATATATTCTTTACTTTTTGTATCAGTAACCAGGCTCGCACACACAGGGTCTGCTGCCAAGTCGCAAACCACTCAGTAATGGAAATAAAAAATGTATTTGTCATGTTGAAAAGTGTTAGCCACAAAAGGCTGTTTACTTTTTTTCCTTTTCCTTTAAATTGTAAATAAATAATGTTATGTATCAGTGTGCCTGATCCTTGCATACCCTTCAGATATTTCCCGTAAGCCCCTCAGAAAGGCTAACTGTGATGATGACACTTTGGTACAATTTAGATGTCAATTTGGTGGCTCCTGTTAAAAACGCATCAGTGTAAAATGTTCCTGTAGTCACTGTTTCATTGTACTTGTGTATTGTGGAAAATATACTTTTGGAAGGCATGGGGTTGCCAGTACCACAAAAACTGTGTTGTATATAATGTAAAGATTAAAATGGGGAAATAATGAGCATCTGTGAATAATGAGGTGTCATTTTTTGATAATCTTGAATGGCAAATAACCCAATAGCCTGCGTACCAGAGACATCTGTGATTGTTCTATTACTTGAATAGTCCTGCAGTCTCCCCCCCGCCCCGCCTTTTTCTTTTTTAAATGTTTACAATTATCCAGTTTTAGAAGAGAGAGACTTTAATGCCATTGCCTGGTTACTTGTTTTATGCTGTAATCTAGTTTATTTTATGTAAAATGTATATTGAATGCTTTCCTTTTTATACCTGCCTTAAATAATTTGGCAATCAGAATTAAAAAAGGTTTTTTTTTTTTTTTTTGTAATGGCTTCTTGTCTGTCTCATGTTATTTCTAGCTGGCTGATGGTGATCGTAATTTTCAAAGAAGGGTTTCTTAATATTATGAATGTGCCATGCATAAGATATGGTACACAGATACTTATTTTTCTTACTTCAGTGAATATATGCATATATACAGGGTATTTACTACTTTTACATCCAAACATGGAACAATATATCAATACAAATTGGTAGTTACAAGTTTCTATGTTATTCCAGAGATGTAAATCTTGTGATATTTGGACAGTAGACAAAATGTATAAAAAGTCAGTTAGCCAACTAGCCATTTATTTGACCTGTCATTAATTGGTTTACCAGAGTATTTATACCAAATGTGCAGAATTAACTGCTTCATTAATTCATCCATTCCAACAAATTTTTGTTGAGCGCCCACTTTATGCCAGACACTGTTCTAGGTGCTGGTATATAGCAATGAACAAAGCAGACAAAACTTCCTGTCCTCAGAGTTTGCATTTTCTAGTAGGGAGTGGGGTGAACATATGATAAAATATATAAGTAAAATATAGAGTATGTTTGATATGTTCAATAAATGCTGTGGAGGAAAATGAGGCAAGGGGAGGGTGCATAGGAAACCCATGTGGGAGTTTGTAATTGCAAATGGAGTGGTCAGGGAAGGCGTTGTTAAGAGGAGGTGAGGAAGGGGTTCCGTTTCCTAGGGCTGCCCTAACAAATTACCACAATTCTGTGGCTTAAAACAACAAACATATATTGTCTCACAATTCTGGAGACTAGAAGTCCAAATTCCGGGTGCCAGCAGGGCCGCGTTATTTCAGAAGACTCTGAAGAAAGATCCTTTCTTCTGGTCGGGTATTCCTTGGCTTGTGGCAGCTTAACTTCATCTCGGTCTCCATGTTTACATGGTCTTTCCCTCTGTGTGTATCTGTCTGTGTCTGTTCTCTCTTTATAAAGACACCAGTCCTGTTGGATGAGGGCCTGCCCTACTACAGACTGACCTCGTGTTAACTAGTTACATCTGCAAAGACTCTAGTTCCAAATCAAGTCACATTCACAGGTAACCGGCGGTTAGGACTTAAACATATCTTTTGGGGGGACAGAATTCAACCTATAACAGTGTCCATGCACATTTGTGGCAGAAGAATATTTCAGGCAGATGAAAAAGCAAGTGTAAAAGTTCTGAAGTGAGAATGTGACTAGTGTGTTCAGACTCGTTGATTGCAACGATTCATTACAGCTGTGAATTTCTATGCTTTTACTGTAGTTACTAATGACCTTTCTACTGCTTGGTTTGCTAGAAAGTTCTTTAAGCTGATAGAATTTGTCTTAGTATAATTTGACTAGTTCTTTTACTTAGAGGCCTTTGCTTCATAAATGAATAGAGTTTGCAACCAAAAAGATATGTTCCCTCTGCTTTTGCAAGACCACCTTAAACTGTTGTATTTGCTGCTTGTCTAATAGGTCTAGTCCATATTCTTCTTAACAGATTTTAATAGGAGGACATTTTTCTCCTAATTTTCAATTTTTTTTCTTTTAAATTTCATCTATGCAGTATTTCATAAGCAGCATTGTAAAGGGTGTTTATTCTTACATGTAAGAGTATTTCACATACTTTTCATCATTTTTTTTTTTTGTATATAAACAGCAGCTCCTTTTTTTTTTTAAATTATTGTACTTTAGGTGAAGGTTTACAGAACAAATAGTTTTCTCATTAAACAGTCTCATCATTTTTTTAAAGCTATCAAATTTATTCAGTCCTTAGACCACATCTTGATGTACCGATTAAAAAAAAACCAAAATGAAAAACCCCTTGCCATCCAGTCAGTTCTGACTCACAGTGATCCAATAGGACAGACTAGAACTGCCCAATAGGGTTTCCAAGGAGTGGCTGGTGGATTCGAACTGCTGACCTTTTAGGTTAGCAGCCCAACTCTTAACCACTGTACCACCAGGTACTCAGACTTGTAATTTCACTGGAGATGTCTTATACCAGTTAAACAAGTATGTTTCCTCTGTCCAGAATATGGTTTAAACTGTGTCTGTTGTTTAATGGTTGCCTCCGTAGTTCTTGCTTGAGTTGACCGGGTTTTATTGTTGAAACTTGGGAGCAGAACTGAGGTCAACTTACAACTTCACAAGTGGAATTTATCATGTTCCTGTTGATGAGTGGGAAATACCGTGGATTACTGATGATTTCCCTGCTTTTAGTAATATGTATTTTATAAAACATAATGAAACCAGTTTTACCTTTCAGCTGTTAAAATGACTGGATGTATATTTATTACATACCAGGCTTTTAATCACTTCCAGTTAGGCGAGTAAATAAGATAGGGCTATAAATAGGTGCATTAGACCATGCTTAACTCTGCTACTGTAATAAACAGGAATGCTGATAAATACAGAAAATGTAAGACCAAAAGCGCAATGCGATTTAAATAGTTTTTCCCGTAGGCTTTTACTGGAACATTATTCATGACTGGTTTACATTAATCACTAAGTGAAGTTTTGTTTCTTCCTTTTACTGTTAGTGTCGTCTTTGCCGATGACAACGTGAATTGCCAAAGGCCAGAGCTTGTTTATGTTATGTGTGCCGTTCCTCTGGCTGAGTACATAGTACTGAATGATAAAGATTCCCAAAAGACAAGCGTACTTGGCTCCATTATAGTACTATGATGAATCTGCCATTAATACAGTTCTAATTGTTTGACTTTTATAGACATAAAATCAGTCCCCTTAGTGACTAATAATAGGGTTTATTGATTTTACCAAACATTATTCATTTCAGGCCTGCTCGTATCAGCTTGTCCTGAACATATGCAAAAAAGCCTGCAGTGCTGACACAGTGCAAGTTAACTTCCTGCAGAAATGGGAGTGAAGAGTTCTTTACAGCTATGGTCCCACTGAATTCAGAATATTAGCAACAAGGTAATAGACTCCATATAGAACCATTTATTCCTAGATTAGGATCTCAGATGGCTCTTTCATGGAAACTTGCCATTGATGTTTAGCCCTGGTTATTAACGCTTGCTTGCATGGTAAAAAGGCAGGCCTTATATGTTCACATTGGCTCTGACCCTGATTTAGTGTGGCTTCAGACCAAGTGTCTCTGAATAACCAGAGTGAATAGCTCTGATTGATACAGGATGAAACAGCAGTTTGAATGATAATTACTGACCATTTCATTTCATCCCTGACTATGAAAAAGGGACAAGACAGGCAAAGCCATTTATTATTGTTTTTGTCAGTAGCCACAGTCTGCCATTCCCTGCTTCCTGTAGAAGCCTGAGTCATAAATGGTGTTTACTTTTGGTTAACTTTCAGAGGGGAAAAAAAATAAGCAGCACCCCCTCAGACTATTAGTAGTGCTCTGTCATGTATTTTTTAAATTTTTCTTAAAAATCACTCTCTAAAGCAGGGGTTCTCAACCATGGCACTGTTGACGTTTTGGACTGGACAGTTCTTTGTTGTGGGGAGGCTATTCTGTGCGTTCACTGTAGGATGGTCAGCAGCATCCCCCGGCCTCTATGCACTAGATGCCAGTAGCACCCCCCTCCCCAAATTCTGACAACCAGCTGATCTTATGAAAGTCACATCTGCTTAACCCCTGTCCCACAGTTGGACTGCTGAATTCTCTTGCTTTTGGTTGCTTTAGAAGATTAGAAAGCCAACAGTGGCTCCTGGTAACCTATGAAAATATAATGGGGATGCTCATTTGACCAATGTGGGCAAAGCTGGGCCAGATCTTCCAGCTTTTTAAAGAGAATTCAATGATACAGATTTTATCATAGTAATTAACAGTCTTGATAGATTGATAAAAGGAGCCCTGGTTGCCAAATGGTTAAGCACTTGGCTGCTAACGGAAACGTTGGCAGTTCGAACCCACCAGTGGCTCTGCTGGACAAAGACCTGGCAATATGCTCCCATAAAGATCTTTGTGTTGTTGTGTACTGTTGACTTGATGATTCCGACTCATAGCAATCTTATAGGACAGACTAGAACTGCCCCATAGGGTTTCCTAGGTTGTAATCTTTATGGGAGAAAATCGCCAGGTATTTCCTTCAGTGGAGCAGCTTGTGGGTTCAAACCACTGACCTTTAGGTTAGCTGCCGAGCACTTAAACATTGCACCACCAGGGCTCCTTCCCCTGGGAAACCCCGTGGGGCAGTTCTACTCTGTCATATATGGTCACTATGAGTCGGAATCAACTCGACAGCACACAATAACAACATAGATTGAAAATTCAATTTAAAGCCATGTCTGAAAGCTGAACTCAGCTCACGGAACATCATTAACAACATATGCTTCATGTATGTTGTTTTAAATCCTCACACTAGCCCTCTAACAGACATATTGTTTTCCCACGGAATGAAGGCTTTCAAGTAGAAAACTGGAAAATGGGTAATTTTTAAATGAGTTGTGAGACTCAAACTCAAATCCTCTTCCCACAGGAAAAGCCATTTCTTTCATGCCCAGGAATAAACTTTGGGAGATTCTCAGATACCTTTATATTTCAAAGAAACTTTTTTTTTCCACTTAAGTTTAGACATTTGAAAATAAAATGAAAGAAAACTTGACCAAATGGGCGATCTGGAGAAAATCAAGGTCTCCGAGCCATGAACGCAGGCACTGGCAATGCCCACGGGTATGTGCAGGTTCAGAGTCCAGGCTTTTGGTCTGATCAGAGCATGGCCTGGCCCTGGCCCACCTGTTGTCACACTACTGTCTACAAAATGGCAAGTAGGTACAGGTGGGACAAACCCCTTACCTGAGTCAACAAGAGACATCACTAATCATTGCAGCTGTCTCTCTCCAGCTGAGCATGGGTGAGGCCTTACAACTTTCTTAGCTCTGCTCTCCAGGCAGCCACTGCTAGCTAACAGATCAAAGTTGGCATGCAAAATGAAGCCCGTTTGGCACCTCTGCAACAAACTGAGTTCTTCGTGAGGAACAGAATCATGACCTATCTTTCTGCCCCTTGCTGTTGTTTGTAAAACCGGGATAAGTAAGGGCATCCATACCCTCTGATTCTTAGACCAGTAGTCTTAACGCTAAACTTCCTTTCCACTATTGAAAAACTTGGACATTATTTATTCACCTTCAGCATTTTAAAGCAACCATTATTCCTCTAATCAGAAAAGTTGGAGAACGAGAATTGTTATCTATTAACCCATCTTTATACTGATTTATGAAGTTGGTTTTCTTTCTTTTACGTTTACTCCTAGCATTCCAAGTTCACTTGGTTTGGAAAACATCTCAGTAGGTATCGTTAGATTTGTTTCCTAGATTACTTTCTAGGCAAAAAAGTAGAGACTTTTCTAGGGTTTTGGTTTTCAGTGCCACATTATTTAAAACAATGGAATGTCCCTCCCACCTGCCACCCCCTCCACACAAAACCACCATTAGTTACCAAAATGGAACATTTCTGCAAATTGAGGATTGGCTTAAAGCCAAAGAATAGGGAATCCTGGGTGAAAGGCAATGATCAATTGTCCCCTTGAGGAAATTAAGTTATAAACAAACTCTTTGAGAGTAGATATTTACTGCCTAGACTTTTTAAATGGACCTACTCCAATCATGTATAGTCTTGGAGGAGGGAAAAACTATATGCTGATGTTTTGATATCTAGTCAGATCTTCCTTGGGTTTGTACATTCTGTTTGACCTATAGCACATTTATAATATAAGACAGCAATTATTGAGCATAGGGTTAGTATAGGCTTAAATAAGATACTCTATGTAAAGTTGTATAACAATGTATTCCCATTAATGATGAAACTGTGGCTCAGGATTGTACAGCTAAGTGACCAGTACACTTACGGATTAAGCCCATGTTTCATTTATACAATAAATATTTATTGAACATGTACCATGAACTAAGCACTGTTCTAGATGCTCAGCTTGAACTGCGTTTGGTAGCAATCCTAATGTTCACTCCAGGACCAAGTACCAAGACATGTAAGAAACACTCCCAGTGCCCATCCTTTCCTCCTACTATGGCCCCATGGGTCTGGCTCAAGCTTTTCTGCCTCCCCATTAGGAAATGGGAATCACCTATCCTATCATTGTGTATTCTCCAGATTGTCTAGCAGTTCACTGATTTCTCAGCTTTCTATACAAAGGGGTACCTACACTTGGGTTTCAGGGCCAGATGATAATTATTTTTTGTTATATCCATGTCATCTTTATCCAAATGCACATTGAGTTTCTGCAATTTGTAAACTGTCCTATGAGACACTTGGGATGATTAAAATATAGTTCCTAACATGAAGGAACTTACATTTGTCATGGTCCCCATCATGTAGAATTCTGCTTTGCATAGTAGATTCTTGATTCTGTTCCCCTATGAAGTACTATAAAAAGTAAATGGTTTACAAAAACTATAAATAAAAAAAAAAAAATTCAAGACCAGAACAATACGACCAGGGAGATAATAAAAGTTCTGGGCTAGTATTAGATGGTTGAGTTCAATTTCTGCCCCAGTACTGCCATATGATACATGAACTTGTACAGTCACTTTTATAATGAAGTATTTTAAACACACCAAAGCATCAGAATAACTCTTGCTTTAAAATGAGGATGACAATAATTGTCACCAGTTGATTTCACATGAATGCTGTCTAGAATGGATTATTTGAAGCCTTCTGGAAACTATATATA
>NW_004444057.1:3319291-3379496 GCF_000243295.1 Trichechus manatus latirostris | reverse complement strand
AATAGAGAGAGAAAGTCAGAGCCCCTGGGTAATGCAAACAGTTAAACGCTTATCTTAGGCTGGGTCTTCTAGAGAAGCAAAACCAGTAAAGTGTATAAATATATATAGAGAGAGATTTATATCAAGGAAATGACCAATGTGATTGTAGAGGCTGGAACGTCCCAAGTCCATGGGTCAGTGTCTTAGTCTTCTAGTGCTGCTCTTAACAGAAATACCATGAGTGGATGGTTTTAACAAAGAAAAATTTATTCTCTTCACAGTCCGGTAGGCTACAAGTCCAAATTCAGGGCATCACCTCCAGGAAAAGGCTCTCTCTCTCTCTGTTGGCTCTGGAGGAAAGTCCTTGTCATCAGTCTTTCCTTGGTCTGGGAGCTTCTCTAAGCAGTAACCTCAGGTCCAAAGGACGCGCTCTGCTCCCGGCACTGCTTTCTTGGTGGTATGAGGTTCCCATGTGTCTCTGCTTGCTTCTCTTATATCTCAAAAGAGATTGGATTAAGACACTATCTAGTCTTGCAAACCTCATCAGTATAACCTCATCACAGTGATAGAATTTACAACACATAAGGAGATCACATATAACCTCATCATAGTGATAGAGTTTACAATACATAAGGAAATCACATCAGATTACACAGTCATACAATATTGGGAATTATGACCCACCCAAGCTGACAGATACTTTTGGGGGATGCAACTGAATCCATGTCAGTCAGGATAGAGGCATCTCCTGATTCACGTAGCCGCAGGAGCTGGTGAACCCAAGATCGGCAGGTCAGCAAGCAGGGCTCTTGCTCACAGACTGTGAAGATCAATGAATCCCAAGATCGCCAGGTATGCTGCTTGCTCAAGTCCCAAGAACTGGAGGTCAGAAGAACAGAAATCAGCTGCAGAATCCAGAGCAGGCAAAAGCCAGAACGTCCACTTATATTCTGATGCAGGCCACACGCCCAAGGAAACTCCCTTTCATCTGATTGGCTACTCACGGCAGATCCCATCATGGGGGTGATTACATATAAACACTGAGAATCATGGCCCAGCCAAGTTGTCACAGAATCTTAACCATCACAGTGCTGGACTACTAGCCAAAAGTTGGCAGTTCCAACCCATCCAGAGGCTCCTTGGAAGACAGGCCTGGCGATCTGCTCCCAAAAGATCACAGCCTTGAAAACCCTATGGAGCAATTTCACTCTGCACACATGGAGTTACCATGAATCAGAATAGACTCAATGGCAACTAACAACAACAAATATGTGTGTGTATGTGTGTATGTTTTAATCTAGGAAAATACTGTCATTGAATAATTTGACTTATTTTATCTGTCTTCATTTTTAAATATATGTCCTATAAGTACAATGGAACAGTTAGGGGAAAAACAGAAAAATAGAACCACTATCTATAAATAACTGAGTAGCTGAGGAGGATATTCTCTGAATAATCCAAAGAAAATCACCCTACAATTGGAGAAGAGCAGTGATGTGAGGCTGTGGTCTGAATTAATTTGAATCAGTGATGTACATTGAATTAATTTGTCTGAAATTCTTAGTTTAACACTTAACCTAACTTGTACAAATCCTGTTTTATGTTATGTTCCTTTGTTAAATAGATGAATTGAAACTACTTATCTCATTTACTCTTTAAAGAAAAGACAACACAGTTGTGTGTGTTTGTGTCTTTGCTGAATTTAATAACATCCACTGCAGTGCCCTAATGTGCGACAGGCCCTAATTTACAATGTTGAGTTATGTGTGTGAACTGTTTGAATTCAATGACTAAGCTGGAATCCTTGTTAATTTTGATGCCTAAACTGAGCTGTGCCCACTTTAGTTCGAGGCTAAATATTTAGGAAGTTGCACATCTACTGATTTAAATCCCCATCTAGAAATCATTGAACTGAACCGAATTTGCTTTTAATGTGTTAGAGTCTGATATTAAGAACTATGTTCCTTGACACTATAGGTGTCAAGGGTCCAGCAATGAACCAGACAGAAACAGCCCTTGTTACCTTCAATACTCTACCTCGTACATCTGATAACTAGAAGCTCCAGAATACAAGGGTGGGTCTTGGTAGAGGCTGATGGGGAATGTTGATGCTTTTGTGATTCTGGAAGAGACTAGCATGTGGTCTAACAAAAAGTCTCAAATTTAGACTTTCAATTATCTCCAGATGAGGTTATGCTTATTGTCCCAGAGGATCTCTGAAAAGATTAGAAAAGAAGGACATTCAAACCACAGCTTTAAACTCATTTCCCATTACCAGATCCTTCTGTTAGGCATTATGTGTGCATTTAGGGGAGAGATCAGAGAGGTGGATATATGAAACATATTTATTTGCAAAATGTAAACATTTAACTATGCTCTAATTTTTGTAACCTTGTATTGGAATTATTTATTTTTCCATGGCAGGAGCCTCAAAAAAATGAATGGCCTAGATTTTTCTTGGCCTCCAAGAGGTCTGTGTTCCAGATGGTATATGCTGGGAGCAGGAAATGCTAATTGATTCTGGAATTCTTCCTAATAAGAGTGGCAGAGGACAGTGGCTTAAGTCGTCCTAAGCCCCCTTCACCCATTAAAGAACTGTAGGTTGGAAATAGAAGGTGGTCCCATCTCCCCTCTACTCTCCAGAGGTGGTGGTCCACCATCCACCCTATCATCCATGATCAGATCCAGAAGTTGTCCAGGGTCTATTTCTAGGATGATGATTAGCAGATGGAGGGAAGACAGGAGGAATCACTAGCCTAGCAGGGATGACCTTTCAGCAGGATGATCACGGAGAGGGAGAGCATAGCTAACAAGGTTGGATGTTTTTAGCTGCAGATAACAGAACAGAAACCATGACTCAAACTTCCTTAAACCACAAGAACAAGTAGTCTCTCATATAACCCAAAGCCAAGAGCAGCATGAACTCCAGACACAGCCCTTCAGGCCCTGGCTCTGTTTCTCTGCAATACTGTTTGCTCGGTCCTCCTCTGCTTTTCTCCTGTGTTATGGCCATAGGAGTTCCAGGAGTCATATCCAGCATCATGGATTGAATTATATCCCCCCAAAATATGCATCAACTTGGCTAGGCCAAGATTCCTAGAATTGTGTGATTATCCACCATTTCATCATCTGATGTGATTTTCCTATGTGTCCTAAATCCTACCTCTATGATGTTAATGTAGCAGGATTAGAGGCAGTTATGGTAATAAGGCAGGACTCAATCTACAAGATTAAGTTGTGCTTTAAGCCAATCTCTTTGGAGATATAAAAGAGAGAAGCAAGCAGAGAGACATAGGGACCTCATACCACCAAGAAACAAGAGCCAGGAGAATAGCATGTCCTTTGGACCCGGGGCCCTGTGCTGAGAAGCTCCTCAACTGGGGAATATTGATGACAAGAACCTTCCCTTAGAGCTGACAGAGAGAGAAAGCCTTCCCCTGGAGCTTTCCCCTGAATTCAGACTTCTAGCCCCCTTGACTGTGAGAGAATAAGTTCCTCTTTGTTAAAGCCATCCACTTGTGGTATTTCTGTTACAGCAGTACTAGATAACTAAGACATCCAGAGACACTCATGTCTAGGGCAGAGGACTATCTCTTCTTGTGTCTACCTGTTAGGAGGGAAGAAAGCTTTCTCAGACACGTCTGGCAGAGATGCCTCCATGTCTCCTTGGTCAGAACTGGGTCGCATGCTCACTCCTAAACCATCGTAAGCAAGAGATATATGAGATTGCCGTGACCTCCTCAGTTCAGAAGGTTGAGAATCTGGTCTCACTCATTCATGGAAGGGGTGGACCATGGCCTAGAACCAGGGGTCTGTTAGGAAGAAAGAAGGGGGAGATGAACGTCAGAGACATAATCCTTTCCTTTAGGCCAATGTGAGACTTGATAAATTCTAGCATACTCCCCGGTTCTCTTGTCGTGTAAGTCTGCATCTTGGGTGGGGTATGGGTGGGAGGCTGGCAGTCGTTTGCACTCAAGCAGAACTCAATAAGATCCTCAACGGTAACAGATTCCCCCTCAGGGAATCCGGTGACTTGGCAGAATTAAGGTGGTGAGGCAGTCATGGCACTGAGTTAAACAGAACATCCAAAGGAATCCAAAGGAATTAAGAAAGTCACTGTATTTCTTTTCCCTCTCTTCCGTAGCACAGCCAAGTGAGAAGCTACTGGTGGGAGGAAAGGTGCAACTCCCCACCCCCATTCCCTAACATGTAAACACACACAAACAGTTACACACTTCTGTCCCCCTGCACAGTTTTCCCAGAACTTCCAACCTATAAGAAAGAAGGAACATACTTTCTCCTTAAAGTAAGAAGCCTGCCCTCTTGAGAGAGAGAGGAAAAAAAAAGTGCTCAGGACCATTTTTACTGGAATGTAGATAAAATTAAGAGGGGTGTGGAGCAGTGGTTAAGCGATATGGTTGCTAACCAAAATGCCTAGTTCAAATCCACCAGCTGCTCCTTGGAAACCCTATGAGGCAGTTCTACTCTGTCTTCTAGGGTCTCTGTGGGTTGGAATCGACTTGACGGCAACTGGTTTGTTTTTTCTTATAGAGGGGAGGAGGGCTAGAATGTTAGGAAGGGCATGTGTCAGCACTGGTAGACTGAAAACGGAAAGAAAAAGGACAAATTAACCCACAGGCAGAGGGAGAATCTCCCCACAATTGGACAAGAATGATTCTGTGAGGAGAAAGACAAACCAGGCTTTAGACTGAGGTCATTGACTTAGAATTATCGAAGACTTTAGATAGACGAAGAGTCTTAGACTGGGTCTCTGTGAAACAGTCTCACTGTTGCTGGAAAAGGAAGACTAGGTAGGTAGCCCCTAGGTATTCCAGTTGGGTGAGGACATAATCCTCTTTGCCTTTGTCCCTTCTCTGTTCTCAGAGAGGGGAGCAGAACTTGTATAGTAGGGAGGAAGATAAATGAGTAGCCCCCCTTTCCTGCCTCTCCATCAAACTTCCCTGGATTCTAGTGTGCACAGCAGTAACATGCTTAAGGGTGAACGATGGAGAATTAGACGGTCCCCTGTGGAGGTCCCTGATTTGGTGAGCGAGGAGAATAGTGCCCCCCACAACAGGTCTAATGGCTGGAAATACTTGGAGTAGGGTTAAATTCCTTCAGAGGAAGGAATTTTGATTAGGTAAACAGGACATGAAGCAGAATTCATTCGGGAAATGTTTCTTGAGTACCTACTAAGAGCCAAGGCTTTCCTAGGGATGGAGGTCTGAGCACTGCAGCTAAGACCCTGCTTATGCAGCCCTTATAAACCGAGGGGACAATCCTCCCCTCTGTAGATAAGCCAGATGCCTCTGTACAGCTGAGCCAAGTACAACTCTGCAGACCTATTGCTGCCAGGACAATCTGATGTGAAGACGAGCACTCACTTTGGGACTTCTGCATCGAAAGTTCATAAACTTTCAAGCCTGATGTGCTCAGTCTCAGAACTACCCAGGTGCCTCTGTGTCTGCCCCCAAACTCCCACCATCCCCTTGGTGATAAGATACACAGAGGTGAACAATAAAAGATGGATTTTATGACAAAACTTTGGTGACCAGACAGTCCAGGGTCAGGGCTGCCTCCAGGATGAGGGTCAAAGCCAGGATGTGTCATTGAGGGGCCCCAGCAGGCAGGTCAGGGAGCCCCTCTGAGCCAGAAGTCTTTGTGAGCTCTGGCCATAATGGACCACTGGGAAACAGAAGATATGCCCAGAAGCAGAAAGCTGCAGTGACTCATTTCCTCCATTTTCGTGGACTCTGTCAGTATCGTCAGGAGAGTGGCAGGGACAGTCAGTGATAGAATAGTGCCACACCACTGAGGTAAGCCCCCAATGCCTTTTAGTGTTCAAAATATAAATAGTTTTTATCTTGAGATTCCTCACCCTCTGGCAAAGCAGTTTTTGAAACCTGAAGTGACTCTCTATGGGGGCTGGGAGTGTTCCTATGACTGACTCGGGGTGAGGTGTGGTATGGACATGTGTCTGTCTTAGGCTAGGTTCTCTAGAGAAGCAAAACCAGTGAATTGTACATATGTACATATAAGTATTTATATATGTGTGTGTGTGTATGTGTATACATATATAGAGAGAGAGAAAGAGAGAGAGATTTATCTCAAGGAAATGGCTCACACTGTTGTAGAGGCTTATAAGTCCCAAGTCAGTGGATCAGGTGTCGGGCTGGAGGCTTCTCCTGACTAATGTAGCTGCAGGGACTGAAGAACCCAAGATCGGCAGGTCAGATGGCAGGCCACTAGCTCACGGGCTGCAAAGGTTGATGAATCTCAAGAACAAGAGGTTAGATGATGATGAGCTAGATGCAGGATTCAGAGCAAGCAAAAGCCAGTGAGCTTTGCCACAATGTCCATATATATTAGATGCAGGCCACACCCCTGAGGAAACTCCACTTACAACTGATTGTCTGATTGAGTCAGATCACAGCGTGGAGATAATTACATTATATCACAAAATGGAGGATAACTACATCATTACATAACTGCCAAACTACATCATTACATAACTACCAAACCACTGAGAATCATGGCCCAGTGTAGTTGACACACAACCTTAACCATCACATTCCACCCTTGTCATCTTGGCACCTGTACACATCTCCTAAAACCATACACAATCTTCAAGTAAAGACAATTACAAAGTTATACTTGCACCTAACAAGATTCAACTACCATGTGTAAAACTGAAAATGAATTAGTCCCGTTTATATCATCTATTTTATAAGTAAAGAAAACAAAAATATTTGATGCACACATACAAAGAAGGAATATTCATAACAATTACAGTCCTAGTTTCTGCAACTGGTCACATGGTTGTAACTAGTATTTAGAATGACTTTCTTCCAACACCAATTCCGTATTCCTTTGCCCTCAGCAAGCACCTCAGCTGGTCGTGGTTCTTTACCTAGTGGGGTGACTCATTCCTGAAGGGTCTGGGCCATTACTAGTCAGGTTGGAATTTGGTTGCTGTACTTTCCCATTGACTTTAATCACAGGGCATATTAGTACTAAGAGATGTTCTAAGGGATCTCCTGTATTCCAGACATCCTCTTCTTTACCTCCATTATGTAATATCAATCTGATTTCCCTTTGGTAGTCAGGATCAATTGCTCTCTTCTTTGCCTGTTGATCCAGAGGCACGAGGAGACCCAAGTGGCCAGGAGGCATTCTTAATTTCGAGTTCAATGGTATCCGTGTTGTGTCTACTAGTGCAAGCATTCCTTCTTTTGGAACTAAGACCTCTAAACCTGCAGAGCATAGGGTCACCGGGAAAGGATTCAATAATTTTGTGAGTAGGACACTGGGGGTAATAGTGAGTAGTGTCATTCCAGTTCCACCACTTCATTCCTGGATCCATGAATTTTGGGTATGAGAGAAACAGCATCATATATTGAACACTGGTTTAGAGCATATTCAACCCCCTGGAAAACATTGCCCCAACCCCGCAAGGTATTGCCACCTGTTGTTGTTATTAGGTGCCATCGAGTCAGTTTAGACTCATAGAGACCCTATGTACAGCAGAATGAAACACTGCCTGGTCCTGTGGCATCCTCACAATCGCTGTTATGCTTAAGCCCATAGTTGTAGCCACTGTGTCAATCTATCTCCGTTGAAGGTCTTCCTCTTCCACGCTGACCCTCTACTTCACCAAGCATAATGTCCTTCTCCAGGGACTAATCCCTCCTGACAACATGTCCAAAGTATGTGAGACACAGTCTTGCCATCCTTGCTTTTAAGAAGCATTCTGGTTGTACTTCTTCCAAGACTGCTTTGTTCGTTCTTTTGGCAGTCCATGGTATACTCAATATTCTTCTCCAACACCACAATATTTAAAGGTATCAGTTCTTCTTCGGTCTTCCTTATTCATAGTCCAGCTTTCACATGCATATGAGGCAGTTGAAAACACCATGTCTTGGGTCAGGTGCACCTTAGTCTTCAAGGTGACATCGTTGCTTTTCAACACTTTAAAGAGGGCTTTTGCAGCAGATTTGCCCAATGCAATGCGTCTCTTGATTTCTTGACTGCTGCTTCTATGAGTGTTGATTGTGGATCCAAGTAAAATGAAATCCTTGAAAACTTCAATCTTCTCTCCGTTTATCATGATGTTGCTTATTGGTCCAGTTGTGAGGATTTTTGTTTTCTTTATTTTGAGGTGTAATCCATACTGAAGGCTGTGGCCTTTGATCTTCATCAGTGCGGGCTTCAAGTCCTCTTCACTTTCAGCAAGCAAGGTTGTATCATCTGCATAACGCAGGTTGTTGATCAATTTCCTCCAATCCTGATGCCCTGTTTTTCTTCATATAGTCCAGATTCTCGGATTATTTGCTCAGCACACAGATTGAATAGGTATGGTGAAAGGATACAATCTTGACACACACCTTTCCTGACTTTAAACCAGGCGGTATCCCCTTGTTCTGTTTGAACGACTTCCTCTTAATCAATGTCCAGCTTCCTCCTGAGCACAATTAAGTGTTGTGGAATTCCCGTTCTTCACAATTTTATCCGTAATTTGTTATGATCCACACAGTCGAATGCCTTTGCATAGTCAGTAAAATACAGGTAAACATCTTTCTAGTATTCTCTGCTTTCAGCCAGGATTCATCTGACATCAGCAGTGATAGCCCTCGTTCCACATCCTCTTCTGAATCCAGCTTGAATTTCTGGCAGTTCCTTGTGGATAAACTCCTGCAGCCACTTCTGAATGGTTTTCAGCAAAATTTTACTTGTGTGTGATATTAATGATATTGTTTGATAATTTTCACATTCAGTTGGATCACCTTTCCGGGGATTAGGCATAAATATGGGTCTGTTCCAATCAGTTTGCCAGGTAATTGTCTTCCAAATTTCTTGGCATAGACGAGTGAGCACTTCCAGGGCTGCATCCGTTTGTAGAAACATCTCAATTGGTATTCTATCAGTTCCTGAAGCTTTGTTTTTTTCCAGTGCCTTCAGTGTAACTTGAACTTCTTCCCTCAGTACCATCAGTTCTTGATCATATGCTACCTCCTGAAATGGTTCAACGTCCACCAATTCTTTTTGGTATAGTGACTCTGTGTATTCCTTCCATCTTCTTTTGATGCTTCCTGCATTGTTTAATAATTTCCCCACAGAATCCTTCACCATTACAACTCGAGGCTTGAACTATTCCTTCAGTTCTTTCAGCTTGAGAGATGCTGAGCGTATTCTTCCCTTTTGGTTTTCTATCTCCAGGTCTTTGCAAGTGTCATCGTAACACTTTACTTTGTCTTCTCGAGCCACCCTTTGAAATCTCCTGTTTAGTTCTTTTACTTCATCATTTCTTCAGTTCACTTTAGCTACTCGACATTCAAGAGCAAGTTTCAGAGTCTCTTCTGACATCCATTTTTCTTTCTTTCTTGTCTTTTTAATGACCTTTTGCTTTCTTCATGTATGATGTCCTTGATGTCATTCCCCAACTCGTCTGGTCTTCGATCATTAGTGTTCAATGTGTCAAATCTATCAGATGGTCTCTAAATTCAGGTGCCTTATACTCAAGGTGGTACCTTAGCTCTTGTGGACTTGCTTTAACTTTCTTCAACTTCAACTTGAACTTGCGTATGAGCAATCGATGGTCTGCTCTGCAATTGACCACTGACCTTGTTCTGACCAATGATACTGAGCTTTTCCATTGTCTTTTTCCACAGATGCAGTCAACTCGATTCCTGAACATTCCATCTGGCAAGGTCCACGTGCATAGTCACCATCCATGTTGGTGAAAAAAGGTATTTGCAATGAAGAAGTCATTATTGCCACCTAGTTGGTGCCATAACTGTGTTTAGAAGGCCATTCCATCGTTTATCAAGCCAGCTGCTTCAGGATGATGGGGAACATGATAAGACCAGTGAATTCCATGAGCATGAGTCCACTGCCACACTTCATTTGCTGTGTTGTGAGTCCCTTGATCCAAAGTGATGTTGTGTGGGATACTGTCTTAGTCATCTAGTGCTGCTCTAACAGAAATACCACAAGTGGATGGCTTTCACAGAGAGAAATTTATTTTCTCACAGTCTAGTAGGCTAGAAGTCCAAATACAGGGCATCAGCTCCAGGGCAAGGCGTTCTCTCTCTGTCAGCTCTGGAGGAAGGTCCTCGTCATCATCAGTCTTCCCTCGGACTACGAGCTTCTCTGCCCAGGAACCTCGGGTCCAAGGGATGCGCTCTGCTCCCAGTGTTTCTTTCTTGGTGGTATGAGGTCCCCAATTCTCTGCTTGCTTCCCTTTCCTTTTATCTCTTGTAAGGTAAAAGGTGGTGCAGGCCACACCCTAGGGAAACTCCCTTTACTTTGGATCAGGGATGTGACCCGGGTGAGGGTAGTGTTACAATCCCACCCTAATCCTCTTTAAGGTAAAATTACAGTCATAAAATGGAGGCCAACCACAAAATTCTGGGAATCATGGCCAGCCAAATTGATACACACATTTTTTGGGGGACATGATTCAAACCATGACAGATACCATGATGGTGGATAAGGCATTCTGTAATTCCATGGATGGTAGTTTTGGCAGAAGCATTGCTTGCAGGGAAGGCAAATTCGTATCCAGTATAAATGTCTATTCCAGTAAGAACAAAACCCTGCCTTTTCCATGATGGAAGTGGTCCAATACAATCAATCTGACACCAGGTTGCTGGGTGATCACCTGGAGGAATGGTGCCACCCTAGAGACTCAGTTGCTGGCAAACTGGGAACTCAGCAGTGGCTATAACCAAGTCAGCCTTGGTGAGTGGAAGTCCATGTTGCTGAGGCCATGCATAACCTCCATCATTGTCACTATGGACACTTTGTTCATGAGCCCACTGGGCAATGATCAGAGTAGCTGGGAAAAGAAGATGACTGGTTTCAATAGAACGTGTCATCCTGCTTACTTAATTGTTAAAATCCTCTTCTGCCAAGGCGACACTTTGGTGAGCACTCACATGAGACACAAATATCTTCACTTCTTTGGCACATTCATAGAGGTCTATCTACATACCTCTTCCCCATACCTCTTTGTCTCCAATTTTCCAATCATGTTCCTTCCATATCCCTGATCATTCAGCCAAAGCATTGACCTCAGCCCATGAATCAGTATATAATCGTGCATCTGGCCATTTCTCTTCCAAACAAAGTGAACAACCAGGTGCAGCACTTGAAGTTCTGCCCACTGAAGGATTTTCTTTCACACTGCCCTCAGGGAGGTCTCAGAAAGGGGTTGTAGTGCTGCCGCTGTCCACTTTTGAGTGTTAACTGGGAACCTTGCAGAACCATCTGTAAACCAAGCATGAGTTTCCTCTTCCTCAGTCAACTGATCATAAGAAACTCCCCATGAGCCATAGATGCAGACTGGGAAAGGGCAGGTAATGTGACAGGAGTAGAGACCATGGGCATTTGGACCACTGCCTCATGCAACTTTCTTGTGCCGTCAGGTCCTGCTTGGGCCTGATCTCATATACACCACTTCCATTTAATGATGGAGTGCTTCTGTGCGCGTTCAACTTTATGGCTCTGCGGGTAAAACAACACCTAGTTCATGATGGGCAGCTCAGGCTGCATAGTGACTTGGTGGCCCATGGTTAAGCGTTCAGTCTCTACTAAGGCCCAGTAACAAGCCAAAAGCTGATTCTCAAAAGGAGAGTAGTTATCTATAGAGGATGACATGGTTGGCTCCAAAATCCTAAGGGTTTTCACTGTGATTCACCAATAGGGGCCTGCCAGAGATACCAAACAGCATCTCTATCTGCCACTGACATTTCAAGCACCACTGGATTAGCCGGATCATGTGGCCCAAGTGGCAGAGCGGCGTGCATGGCAGCCTGAACTCGTTGCAGAGCTTTCTCCTGTTCTGGGCCCCACTCAGAACAAGCAGCTTTTCGAGTCACTTGATAAATAGGCTACAGTAGCACACCCAAATGAGAGATATGTTGCTTCCATATAGGAGGGGCCAGATGCAACAACTTTTTAGTTATAGGAGGGGCCAGATGCAATAACTTAGCCCTCACTTTAGTTGAAATATCTGTACATGCCCCACACAACTGACCTCTAGAAATTTCACTGAAGTAGAAGGAGACTTAATTTTTGGTGGATTAATTTCCCATCCTCTAGCACACAACTGTTTTACCAATAAGTCCAGAGTCATTGACACTTCCTACTTACTACATCCAATCATTAAAATGTCATTAATGTAATGGCCCAGTGTGACATCTTTGTGGAAGGGAAAGGCGATCAAGCTCCCTGTGGACTAAATTATGACATAGGACTGGAGGGTTGACATACATCTGAGGTAGGACAGTGAAGGTGTATTGCTGGCCTTGCCAGCTGAAGGCAAACTGCCTGTTGTGTTCCTGTGAAACCAAAATTGAGAAAAAGGCATTGGCCACAGCAATAGCTGCATACCAGGTACCAGGAGATATATTAATTTGCTCAAGCAATAAAACCACATCTGGAACAGCAACTGCAATTGGAGTGACCACCTAGTTAAGTTTTTGATAATCCATTGCTGTTCTCCAAGATCCATCTGTTTTTTGCACAGGCCAAATAAGCAAGTTGAATGGGGGTGTGATGAGAATCACCACCCTGCATCCTTCAAGTCCTTGATGGTGGCAGTAATCTCTGCAATCCCTTCGGGAATGCGGTATTGCTGTTCGTTTACTATTTACCTAGGTAGGGGCAGTTCTAATGGCTTCCACTTGGCTTTTCCTATGATAGTAGCCCTTACTCCACTTGTCAGGGATCCAATGTTGGAGTTCTGCCAGTTGCTGAGTATATCTATTCCAATTATGCTTTCCAGAACTGGGGAAATCACAACAGGATAGGTACAGGGACACACTGGACCCACTGGGTGATGAATCTGAGCTAAGACTCCATTAATAATCTCACCTTCATACACCCATCCCCGACTGGTGGGCCACAGTGTTGTTTTGGGTCTCCTGGAATTAGTGTCTCTTCAGAGCCAGTATCCAGTAATCCCCGAAAAGTCTGATTATTTCCTTTTCCCCATTGAACAGTCATTCTCATAAGGCTGTAGATCGTTTTGGGAAAGGCTGGGAAGAAGATTAACAATTTAATTTATGGCAGTATAGTGGGGTCCTTCCTCAAGGAAACCCAGCTTCCCCTTCATTCAAGAGGTTGTGGGTCTTTAAACTCGCCCAAGTCTGGGAATTGATTGAGGTGCTGTGACTGTTCATTCTAACAATTTAAGTTAGATTGCCATTCTCTTGATTCAGAATTCTTCCACTTGTTCATATTTAGTAAATATTTAGTGGATTTCTAAACTATTTCACTCCTAGGGACACCATGATTAAATAGCCAATGCCATAAATCCATACGAGACAGAATATTCTGATTATTGCTTTGACTCTGCTGTCCATTATGGTAACTACACCCACCTTGTCTTTGTTGATTGAATGCGACTCTTGGCCCCTACCACCATGAAATCCAATCAGCCCCACTGTAGTTAGGTGTCTTAATTCAGTTAGGGCAGTTTCTACTTTAAAATCTGACTTACATGAAATAGCAACCACAGCAGTCTTCAAGGATGGTGGGGCTCCCTTCACAATTTTGTTCCTCACCATTGTGGTAAAAGGTGTGTCCTTTGGACGCTACATGTGTGTGTGGGTCCAATCTGATAAATCCACTCTAACTTGTGAATTTCCCTAAGCCTTTGGATATCTTCTTCTACAGTACACCAAAGCAGGTCTGGTACTTCCACTTGAGTTAGTGTAGGCCACCATGTAATCCATGCTTCAGTGAGCCAGCCAAATAAACTATTAGATCCTTTCCTAACCTCTTGAAATATTGATTGAAGAATCTGTGTTTAGTGGACCCATATCAATAAACTCGGACTGATCCAACTTTATGTTCCTTGCACCATTATCCAACACCCTTAATAGCTAGTCCCACACATATTCTCCAGATTTCTGTTTGTGCATATTAGAAAAGTCGAGCAGTTCTTTTGAAGTGTAGCTTACTTTCTCCTGGGTCACATTTTGTACTTCACCTTTTGGGGCTCACTGGGATTTCAGTCTAGTTACAGGTCTAGAGGCAAAAATGGGTGGTTGGGATGTGTTCTGAGAACATTCTGCAACGTCTTGTAAGGCATCTGCCTCAGGTGATGCCCAGGCAATGATCCAGATACCTCCCCAGGCAATGACTCACATGCTGTCCCAGGTGATATCTCAGACAAAGGCTCTTCAGACACAGCTGTGTTAATCTCATCAGATGGAGGTGGAATGGCTAATGGTTTTAATGGGGAGGATGGCTTAACAGACAAAGATGGAGTACTCTCTTCAGACTGGAGTGAGAGGACTGGTTATGTTGGCAGGAGTGATTCAATGGAATTTAGGGGTTCAGTGTCTCCAGCTTCATGATTATCTGCCTATATGTTCTCATCTCAAGATTCAAGATCTCATTTCTTCCCAAATCAATGCCCTCACTTTAACTTCAGATACCACTGGAGGTTGGAATTGAGTTTGCTCTGTAATTCAGCCACTGTTATGATAAGACTCTGTGTTTGGTTTTTGGCGATATCAACTCTGTTACTACAAGAAACAAGGCTTTCTTTCAAGGCACAAGTGGCAACTTTGAGGTCATTTATGCAGCACTTGAACTGTGACTCTGAAGTCCTGAGCTCATCTCTTTCTCTCACCACTTTGTCTAGTGAAACTAAGACCAATTACCAACTTTCTCATACTTCTCATTCTGACAAAATTGCAGAAAATTATCAAACATGCAATCACCCAGAGCCTTGACTCTCACCAATACTTGATTTATTTTTGGTGATATTTTGCAGGTTTCTATTGCCATCTCAAACCATGGATCAGCAGTGCCCTCTTTACTACTGGAAGCAGAGTCATCAACATCTTTAAGACTAACCAGACTTGAGCACCAATTTAGAAAACTCATTCTTGCAATTTTGTTTCTTTAGAACCACTCTCAGTACCAAGAAAGCATCTTAGCCTGGGTTCTACAGAGAAGAAAAACCAGTGAAGTGTATGTATATATATGTATGGGGGGGGATTTATGTATGTATGTATATATATGGGGGGTGGATTTATCTCAAGGAAGTGCCTCACATGGTTGTATAGGCTGGCAAGTCTCAAGTCAGTGAGTTAGGCACCAGGCTGAAGTCTTTTCCTGACTCACATAACTGTAGGGGCTGATGAACCCAAGATCAGTAGGTCAGATGGCAGGCAGCTGTCTCACAGGCTGTGGAGGCCAATGAATCCCAACACCTGGAGGTCAGATGATGAGCCAGAGCCAGCAAAAGCCAGTGAGCTTTTCCAGAAAATCCATATATATTGGATGTAGATCACACCTCTGAGGAAACTCTCCTTACAACTAACTGGCTGGCCGCATCAGGTCACATCATAGAGGTAATTACATTATATCACAGAATAGAGGATAACTACATCATTACATAACTGCCAAACTATATCATTACATAACTGCCAAACCACTGAGAATCATGGCCCAGCCAAGTTGACACACAACCTTAACCATCACCGTCACCAAGCAGCATTCTCAAAGTCAGCCAGAGTGCCTTCTTTTTCATCAGTTCAGGACTGGAAATTGATGAATTAATATTGAATATGAATGCAGTATCTTCTGGAGGGCCAAGTATTTCTAATATCTAATCTTATCTTTATGTTGCTCCACAGGCCACTGAAGCTTCCTTGTGATCTTTGTCCACTCCTGGTTGCAAACTGGGCTCACCTGTGTGCTCTTGCTTACCAGCGCCACCATGTCTTCATCAAAGATTTGCAAGTTGTAAATGACAGAACCCTATTCAAACCAACTTAAGCAAAACAGGTATATTTAATGTAAGGATCAGTAACCAGTTGCTGCTGAGTTGACGCTGACTCGTGGCGACCCCATGCATGTCAGTAGCCATAGGGTTTTCAGTAGCTGATTTTTAGACATCGATTGTCAGGCCTTTCTTTCAAGGTGCCTCTGGGTGGACTTGAACCACCAACCTTTCTGTTAGCAGCAAAAATCTTAACTGTTTGCACCACCCAGGAACTCCAATGTAAGGATAGAGGGGTTCCTATGAGAGCAAGGTGAGAAGTGTGTGCAACATTCAAGTGGGCTAGCACTGAGACCTATGAAGGCTTCAGGTACCTTGGCAGCTTCTCTTTCTATCCTTTTCTCTCTCTCATTCATCATGACCTCTAGTCTCTGCTCTCTCCCCTCTACTACCTCATTCTTTCTCTTTTTTCACACTAGGTCCATCTGATTCTCCAAACACATGACCTTCTTTGACAGGCAGAGCTGTCTGTCATCTTTCAGTTCCAATTCCAAATTCCCAGGAGAACGGATGGAAGTGGCCTAGCTTGGGTCCAGTGAGCCAGGAGAGTCCTGAGGTATAGTATAAACATGATTGCCAGGGCCTGTCTTGCTGAGGGAGTCGTGGCTAGGCCAGGTAGAAGTAGCAACAGGTTGCTAAGATGGCTGCTATGTTTGGCTTCTTTTGGCCAGTCTTACTACATTCTGTGTCTAAGGAATATCGATGGCCAGGAACAGAGGCCCATTCAAACCAGCTTAGTTACAAAGAAGGGTTATTGAAAATGTATAAGAGGTAGCCTCATAATATCCAAGGATAGGAAGGGAATTACAGTCAGGTCACAGTGACAATGTCTGGAAAACTCGTAAGTCTCACATAATCTCTCTCCTCTGCTTCTCTTGGTGGGGCTGTTCCATTCTTCTGCTTCAGTTGACAGACTGCCTGCTTTCTCCTGCTCATGGCTTCCCTGCTCCTGTAATGGAAAGTGGCTTAGGATTGCTATGGAGCTGACTCTGGCCCATATTTCACCATCATCTAACTGACCTAGACTCTCAGTTCGTACTCTAAATTCCTATTCTAAATGAGATGGACTTCTGTCCTTGGAATAACCAAATGTGGCTACTCCAGACTTGGGAAAGCTGGGCCAGACTTACAGAACCTAGGACTGTCCCTCCAGGAGGTTGTTAGGATTTACAACACATATTTTGCAGGGGAGGACGGCATAGTTCCATCCATAACATCAATACATAGTCAAGCAAACTGTCTCGTAGTCGTGGAACGGAAAGCTCACGTTCCAAATTAAGATGCATATATCATACATTTTACCGAAACAATTTAATTTAATGTATACATTGAGAAGCAGGTATAAAGACATGGAATGAGTTAACACACTTAGACTGGGCTACAAGCAAATGGAAGGGCCATACTACCTGATTTCTGTGTTACATGATGTTCATATGTCCGGTATCTTTCTACTGCACCAATCTTCCCCACTGATGGTGTGATGCGAGGGCCAGTGTATAGGGTAAGGAAGATGAAAGACGCCTGGAGTCAACACATGCTTGCTCTTGGAGAGCTTGGCCAAGAGCTGTAGCATTAAACTCATGAGCAGCTTTAGACTTTATTTGTGTCTCCAGGGCAGAGGGCAGGTGGGGCTCTGCGTGGGTCTCACCAGTGAGTGGCTGAAACAAGACCTCATGGATACTGAGTGCCTCATAACCTCATGTATATTTAGGATATAATAAATATTCAGTGCTTCCTGTGTCTCATATATATTAAGTGCATCATTAATATTTATTATTTATTTGGTTCTTCCATTCCTTTCTATCTAGGTTCACACATACATGCTCTACTTACTTTTTCTGTCTGACATATCTCCCAGGTAAATAATTTGATTATCTATGCTTAACACTTCTAATGATTTGCATTACTCTCATTTGTTTTCTTGTCTTTTAAAGGAGAATTGAATATGCTCAATGCGGCAAATGCATGTTACATGAAGTCCAAGAGGTGTATGTGTGTGTTTGGGTGGTGGAGGAGGCGTATTAACTGGGGTCTTAATAAGCTATTGTAAGGCTTTTGCTTTTACTGTAAAGGGGAAGAAGGAGCTGTCTGTTTAAACGAGCCTAAAACTTTATTACATGCACAGAAGATCTTAGGAAAGGCAAGTGGCAGAAAAAATTATCAAGTAGGTGGCAGCTGGTTCTTTGTAGAGGGATGTAGTATAAAAAGTGTTAAGAATATGGGCTATGGGTGGGGGGGGGCGGGGGGGAGGCAAATTGTAGCTATTAATTTCACTTGTTTGCCTACAGCTCTTTCAATCTTATCATGGTGGCAAGGTGTAAAGAAAGTCCGGAATGAGATAACCACCCCAGGATGTGCAAGGAGAGCCTGGGTGCAGAATGCTCAGGGGCTAGCTTTGGAAATGAATACAGCCAGCTCTGGAAGGAAATTTAATGGGAGAAGTTTGCAAGGTCGGAGGAAATAAATTAGAAGGCACTGCTGCTTTCTAATTTATGAGGCACTGCTGCTTTTCACTAATCATTCCATCTTTTTTATTTCTTTCCCTGTTGCTGTTGTTTGCCGTTGAGTTGATTCAGACTCATAGTAACCGTATAGGGCAAAGCAGAACTGCCCTGTAGGGTTTCCAAGTCTGTAACCTCTACAGGAGCAGCTCTCCAGGTGTTTTCTCCCCAGGAGCCCTTGGTGGACTTGAACCACCAACCTATCAGTTGGCAGCCAAGCATTTTAACCATTGTGCCACCAGGGCTCCTAAGATGTTTTATTTCACCTGTTCCTTATATTTGACCTTCTGCCCATTTGAATGGATTTTGAATGATGCAATATTATATTCTTCAACTATACCATTTCTATGATTTAAGCTAGCTGGGGCAGAATACTATCATGTTTACTACTTTGATCAAAATGTTGCAGTATTTGTTCATGAAGCAAAAGGGCATAGGAATTTCAATTGATACATAACTCTGAAAGTCAATTTAAACTCTACTGGAAAAGGGTCATTTAAAAGTGTTTTTTGTAGAGTGTAATTGGTATCACTTTTTTTAGGAATCTCTCTTGTTAAAAAGATCATGGAGCTTTGGGGAGTTATTTTTTTCTCATTTTCTTGGAACACAGAACTCACAATTGTGTTTTATTTTTAAATTGCAGGACACACTTCTTAAAGAAATATATCATAAAGCTTATGAAATTACTGTAGTGTACTATTAACATTTCTGAGAAGTAAAATTAATACATGAAAACATGGAAGTAATTTTATCTTTATTTGTAATAAAACAATGCTTGCCTAGGAAATATGGTATACTATTGCCTTGAATATATACCTTGACACACTGATTAGCCATATGGAAAAAAAATTAGCCTGAAACTCTACATAACACCTTACAACAAAATAAATCCTAGATGGATCAAATATTTAATGAAACTATCACAATACTAGAAGAAAACGTGGCAGTCTGCTTCCGTAAAGATCACAGACTTGGAAACCCTATGGGGCAGTTCTACTCTGTTACAAGGGGTCACTGTAAGTCCAACTTGTCAGCAACATGTTTGGTTTTTGTTTTTAATCTTTACAGAAGCAGACTGACCCATCTTCCTCCTGCTGAGCCGGTGGTGGGCTGGTAGGTTCGAACCACAGACGTTTTGGTTAACAGCTGAGGGCTTTAACCACTGTGCCACCAGGGCTCCCCATAAACATTACAGCCTTGGAAATCCTATGGGACAATTCTACTCTGTCCCTATAGGGTTGCTATGAGTCAGAGTTGACTCAGTGGCACACAACAACAGGTTTAGAGTATAGGAATACAACCCCATTTCTGTAAATAAATGAGTTTATATTTATATACATGTGTACAGTATGTTTGTATTTGGATAGAAAAACCTGAAAAACAAGTCTCTCAAGCTTTTAACGATGGATACTTCTGGTAAAAGAGGAAGGGACTTTTATTTTTAGTTAATATAATTCTGAGCTATTTTATTTTTTAAAAAATAATAGGCATGAATTACTTTAAAAATAAATGGATATTTCTTTCACCAAGAATATGTGGCAATGATATTTGCCTAAGTCTCTCTTATCTTTATCTTTCTTGCTACCACTATCTCTATTTAATTTATCTGTATACACACACACACACATATGAATGTTTATTAGCTAATTATGGAAATTTATTAGGCAAAATTTGTCCTTGGCTATTTGTGGATAATATTTTATTTTAGCATAATATTATGTGCATAGTCCTACAAGCTTAATGAGGAAAATGATCAAACGGAGTAGCAAACAAACGTCTTTATTATTAATAGGTTAAGTACCATCTTATGGCACGTAACATGTCAGAAATAGAATATATTACTTTTGAAGAAATCTATATAAAGTTCTTTAATAGAGGTCTTATCTCAATTTGAAATGATGGCCAGAGAGTTGCATCGTTTTAAGAAACCCGGTTGTGATGATCAGTTAGGAGTAAGTAGTGCATTATGTGCTGCCACTTTGAAAAGGGTGGTTTAGAACTCTTGGAGACAGAGGACACACAGTGGCTTAGATGTTTAGCAAGAAGTGAGTTTAGTGAGGAGGTGTTAAGGGTAGTTAATGCCCAGAGTAACGGAAAGGCTCCCTCTTCCTTTTTCTTCTGCATAGCATCTAGGGACAGGCAGTCAATGATGAGACCAGAAGCTATAAACATGCTTCAGTTGTACTGATTACATTCTTCAAGTTATGCAACAATTCTTGCTATCCTTTTTCAAATCATTCCACCATCATTAACATAAACTGTCCCCGAAGCTTTTCGTCTAACCTTTTGAGTTGCTATTATCAATTTGATCTCACATAGATGAAAGAACTCAATGCTCAAGGCAGACATACACTAATTAAGCTAACCTATTGCTTGGCCCAAAGAAGACTTCAGGGGATAATTTTGGCTTAAGTTTAAATATTATCTTAATGCAATAGTTTCCAGGGTGGATTCAACCTCAACGGCTCCAGAAAGTCTGGATTCCACTGAGAATTTGAGATTCTGTTGCTCATTTTTTTCCCCTTTGGATTAGGATTCTTCTGTAGAATCTTTGATCAAAATGTTCCGTAATGGAGCCAGACACTATCCAGTTCTTCTGGTCTCATGGCAAAAAAGCAGTTGTGCATGGTGGCAAGCAGACATGCATTCCATTTCCTCCTCAGATTCCTGGCTTTTCTTCTTCCTCTGCTGCTCCAGGCAGGAGACCTATTGTTCTCCCTTGAATTGTCTCTTAAATTTAGTCCATTTTTATTTATACATATGAAAGGTATGCTTCTTTCTCTTTTGTCACATTACTTTATATTTTCTTTTTGCTTATTTTAATATCGTAATTCTTACGGTATTTGGAAAGGTTTATATTTTTATATAAACATTTTGTATTATATAAAGGTATAATTACCTCAAAGGCTACCTTATACATTGGCTACTGTTATACAATAACCTCCATCCTCTTTGTTCCTTACTATTATCAAGGATAAAATTAGTTTATGTTCTCTTCCTTTCCCCTGTCTTCTCTCTCATTCAACTTTAGATTATCTTTTTTGTTGTCACCTTTATAGTGCTAATTATGTTTTCACTTCTACCATTTGTTTTGTAAATATTAAATAGTGTTTTTTGTTCTATACTATTAAAGATGAACCTTTTCTATTTCACACCTCCCCTTTCCCTTCTCCTCTCAATTTTTATTATTTTTATATTATAATAACATTTTTCAGAATTAAAAAAATCTCATTGTAAATGACTTAATCTGTTTTTAAGGTTTGATACTTAAAAAAAAAAAAACATTGTGCTAATTATGTTTTTCATGATTGAATGGGTTAGATTCTCCTGGATCATCTGTTTATGCTGTTGTTTTTAGGTGCTGTCAGGTTGGTTCGGACTCATAGTGACCCTACGCCCAACAGAACGAAACACTGCACAGTCCTGCACCATTCTCACTATCATTGTTATGCTTGAGCCCATTGTTGCAGCCACTGTGTCAGTTCATCTCCTTGTGGGTCTCCCTCTTTTTCACTGGCTCTCTGCTTTACCAAACATGATGTCCTTCTCCAGGGACTGATTCCTCCTGGTAACATGTCCAAAGTGTATGAGATGTAGCCTTGCCATTCTCACTTCTAAGGAGCTGTCTGGCTGTACTTCTAAGACAGATTTTTTCGTTCTTTTAGCAGTCCATGGTATATTCAATATTCTTCACCAACACCACAATTGAAAGGCATCAATTCTTCTTCCGTCTTCCTTATTCATAGTCCAGCTTTTGCATGCATATAAGACAATTGAAAACATCATGTCTTGGGTCAGGTGCACCTTACTCTTCAAGGTGACATCTTTGCTTTTTAACACTTTAAAGAGGTCTTTTGTAGCAGATTTGCCCAATACAATGTGTCATTTGATTTCTTGACTGCTGCTTCCATGCGTGTTGATTGTGGATCCAGGTAAAGTGAAATCCTTGACAATTTCAATCTTTTCTCTGTTTATCATAATGTTGCTTATTTGTCCAGCTGTGAGGATTTTTGTTTTTTTTATGTTGAGGTGTAATCCATACTGAAGACTGTAGTCTTTGATCTTCATCAGTAAGTGCTTCAAGTTCTCTTCACTTTCAGCAAGCAAACTTATGTCATCTGTATAATGCAGATTGTTAATGAGTCTTCCTCCAATCCTGATACCCTGTTTTTCATACAGGATACAACCATACAACCATACAACCCTGACACACACCTTTCCTGACTTTAAAACAGTCTCCCTATTTCCCCTCCCAACTGTGAAAAAATAACCATTATTTATTGTTTGGTATATATCTTTCTAGATATTTCTCTAAGTATGTATATTAAAATTGATAGTATATATTTATTAATTCATACTTTAATCTTGTCCTTTGTTAGCACTTGTTTTTTTTGTCTTTAGTCCCCTATCCTAGCCTACCATTAACTTTGTTCTTATTTTATAGTTGT
Organism: Trichechus manatus latirostris; assembly: GCF_000243295.1. Taxonomy (NCBI): domain Eukaryota; kingdom Metazoa; phylum Chordata; class Mammalia; order Sirenia; family Trichechidae; genus Trichechus; species Trichechus manatus. The sequence continues at coordinate 3,356,766 of NW_004444057.1, read as the reverse complement.
AGAACTCATTGATAAATTGTTTTAAGAATTACTGGTTTTGAAATACAGAAAATCCTTCTATCTTCAAGGACAAAAGTCAGCTCAGTTGAACATTATGCTTGTGGTGATTTTTCTATATCTTTAATCTGAGCTTTTATTTAAACCGTTCTCTTTTCCAAAATCTGAAAGCAAGAACCAAAGTCATGCACTCTTGTGCTCTCTCTCTCTGTCTCTCCATCTTTCTTCTTTATTCCTAACAAAGTCTAAGATCCTGTCTTGCAAACATGGGATAAGACCTCTTTCTGTGAAAATTGTTCAGGAGCAGTACTCAGTTTTTTTGCTAAGAGTGTCTTTTTTTCCCCCCTCTTGTGCAGTTATCTTTCTTTTTTTAAAAAAATATTTTACTGTATTTTTGGTGAAAGTATACGCAAAAAAACAAGTTCCCATTCAACAATTTCTATACATATTGTTCAGTTACATTGGTTATACTCTTCACATTCTCATTATTTCCTTTTTAGTTTTTCCATTTCCATTAACTTAGTCTCACTGACCCCGAACTTCTCATCCATGTTTTAGAGTAACTGTTGACCATTTGGTCCCATATCGGTAATATTTTAAAAGAGCACAGTACTAAAGGGTGATATTCTTTACTTTTTAAACTAACCTGCTATTTAGTCAAAAGGTTACTTCAGGGGAAAATTTGAAGAGTCTCTCAGGGCCAATAGTGTCAGGGATTCCTCCGGTCTCAATGGGTCCAGTACGTATGAGTTTTTTTGAGAATTTGAAATTCTGTTTCCAAGGAGCTCTGGTTTGGACATCAATTTTTACATATTCAAAATGACAATATTTTTTGGAATTTTTATTATTAAAAATTTCAGACACCTTGGAAGAAAGGCCAAGTGATCTAGTTCTGAAAGGTCATAGCCATGAAAACCTTGTGGAGCAGTTTTACTCTGCACACATTGGGTGGCCATGAGTCAGAATCTTTTGGACAGCAGCTGGCATTGGGAAAAAAGCACACTTTTTTCCAGTGGAGTTGGTAAAGAGGTAGAATATAAATCTGAGTCTGCCAGAGGCCTCCATGTGGTAAAGGATTTCCTAAAAGTGAAGCTAACAAGAAATAAAGTCAAGCCAAGAAATGGAGGGAGACGGTTCTGATACCTTTTTAAGTCCCTGAATCTAGTAGTTTCTAAGCAGCCAACTTGTGGACTTTTTTGTCAGCTGGACCAATAAACACCCCCATTCTTTTTGTTTGTTTGTTTACTTAAACCAGTTTGAACTGGGATTTTGTCACTTGTAACCAAAAGAGTCCTGTCCAGCATCTCTACTCAGTGCATACATATGGTTTTTTAATATCTGTGGAAAAAGCCTCTGTATAATCTGGTGTAGCATAGCAATGTACTAAGAGTCATTTGAAGGTTATAATTTACCATTTTGCATATTTAAGCCTTTTGACATTAAATATTTTTTAAGAGCTAAGAAAACAAATAACTCCTTGTTTTCCTAGCCTGTATTATGGCTTATGTTTTGTTCTTGGCCTACCAGGTTTTGCTCCTGAAAAAAAATTGCAACCTGCCAAAAATGATTCTTATGTTAATTGGTCTTCATCTGATATTTTAATCGGGGTGCATGGATGCTCCCATTGTACCCTGTGATCCAAAGAGGAGAGAAGAAGAAACAAGACAAACTGCAGGGCGCTCAATGGTGGCCTCAGGATTTTTCTTATTTCTTTCATTTAGCAATAAGTAAGAAGCAGTGCTTGTTCTATTCAACCTAACGTAGTTAGGAGAGAGGACAGAGAATAATTTTTAAAAATCTAGTTTAACAAAATGAGTTCTTTTATCTAAAGTTCAGTCACAATAAAGATGGGACAATTTTATATATGCTCAAGTATCTTTTCAGTTTTTGAAAAAAAATGATGCTATATTCACACTAATGTTTGCTTGTATAAAATATTGACTGTAGACAAGTTCCTTTTAGCTCTTACGTAAAATGGCCAATCTTAATCATCAGATGGGTTCTAATTGTTTCCCTCCCCTCTTACAGAAAGAGTAATGAAAGGAAAGCTAAAAGCAGAACTATATAGTTATTTTATAACTGGCACTAACAAATTTCGCCAATTACAGAGTCCATTCTGTAAGCAATGAATGTGTGGCTCCCAATTAATCTAGTGCACCTCCAGGCAAGGTCTAAATCAGCTGGATACAACTAAAGCAATTTGTACACAGCTAAAAGCAAATTGGAAAATAAGTGTTCCACGCTGCTGCCTATCTTTCCAAACCAAAGACACAATCAGTATTCTGGCAGCAGCCCTCTGTCATGTTATTTGCAGCTATCAATTTTAATTATAACAATTATTGATTAGTTAGGAAAGTGAATAATCTCAAGCTCAAATGAATGACTCTGCTGCTTCAGGTCTCCTTGCCTCTTAAGACAAGTCTTTGTTGTGAGTCCTACTTAAAGATCCCACCTGGATGTCTGGACCTTATTCCTTCCTGCCCCTCTCGACCGCACACACACTGTTAGTTCTGCAATTTTGCTCAAGGACTGCTCTGACCTGAAATGAAGCTTGGTCAGCATCTTATTTCTAATCAGAGAATTTAGAGACAATTAAAGAGAAGTTACCTTGATTTTGGGGATTTGGAAATCATTAAACTATTTTTGTTCAGTTGAATGATGAAGAGGCGAGAAAAGAAATTCAGTAAGAGAAAGGAATATAGAACTATAAGAAAGAGAAGATTAAAGGGCCACTAGATTGTTAGACCAAGCAAGCAAGACAACATGGTATTGTTTAAAAAGAAAAAAAAAGGTAGAATTTGGGATTAAAAAGCATGAAAGAAATCATTACCTTTACACTTATTAATTTAGTGATTTTGGGAAAATCAAATAACATTGTTGAGCCTTTATCTCTAATCTGTAAAATAGGGATGAGAATAATGAAAGAAAATAATGGTGTCTCTATTTTCTTCATTAGCTGGTTTTATTTTTTAGGTAGGAGGGGTAGGAATGTGGAGGCGATTAAATGATGCACTCTATTTGATAGAATTCTGCAGTGAAGCCATCTGGGCAGGGCTTTTGTTGTCTTTAGGAGGTTTTTTTTCTTTTTGACATCTTCAATTTCTTCTTCCATTGTGGTCTATTTAGATTTTCTACCTCTATTTGTGTTAGTTAGGTAGGTAGTGTGTTTGTAGAAACTTGTCCATTTCTTCTAGGTTTTTAATTTGTTGGAGTACAATTTTTCATAATATTCTGTTATGATTCTCTTTATCTTTGTTTCTGTTGTAATGTCACCCATTTCATTTCTTATTTTGGTTATGTGCATTTTCTAATTTTTTTCCTTTGTCAATTTGGCCAGTGGGTTGTCAATTTTATTGATCCTCTCAAAGAACTAACTTCTAGTTTTTTTGATTCTTTCTATTGTTTCTCTATTTCATTTATTTCTGCTCTGATCTTTATTATTTCCTTTCTTCTGGCAATTGTGGACTCCTTTTGCTGTTCCTTTTTATTTGTTCAAGTTGTCAGGTTAAGCTATTGATTTTAGACCTTTCCTCTTTTTTAATGTGTGTATTTATTGCTACAGATCTAGAATGTTGTATCTTCATTTTCCTTTGTTGCTAAGAATTTTTTAATTTCTTCCATGACCCAATAGTTTTTAAGTAATCTGTCATTCGATTTCCAGGTATTTAATTTTTCCCTTGCTCTTTCTGTTATTGATTTGTAGTTTTATAGTGTTATGGTCAGAGAAAATGCCTTGTATTATGATGATGATTTTTAATTTATTGAGACTTCCTTTACGGCCTGAAACATGATCTATTCTGGAGAATGATCCATGTATGTTGGAGAAGAATGTGTACTGTGCTGCTGTTGGGTGTTGTGTTCTATATATGTCTATGAGGTGCAGTTGATTGACTGTATTATTTAGATCTTCTGTATCTTTATTGAGTTTCTTTCTAGTTGTTCTTTCTATTGTTAAAAGTGGTGTGTTGAAGTCTCCTACTATAATTGCAGAACTGTCTCTTTCTCTTTTCAATTCTGTTAGAATTTATTTTGGAGCTCTGTCATTTGGTGCATAAATATTTATTATTGTTATGTCTTCTTGGTGAATTGACCCTTTAATTATTATATAATGCCCTTCTTTGTCTCTTATTTTGACTTAAGTCTATTTTATCTGAAATTATTATTACCACTCCTGCTCTCTTTTGGTTACTGTTTGCTTGATATGTATATTTTTCCATCGTTTGATTTTTAACTTATATGTCTTTGTGACTCTTATAGGCAACATATTGATGGACCATTTTTTAATTTCTCCATTCTGCCACTTTCTGTCTCTTGACTCCTGCATTTTATCCATTTACATTAAGTGTGATTAATGATAGGTATGAATTCATTGCTATAATTTTATTATACTAGTAATTTTGTTATAGTATTTTTTGTGGTTTACATGATATTTCGTTTTTCATGAGCAGCTTTCAGGATTTTTCTTTGTATTTTGTTTTGGAAAGTTTGATTATGATATGTCTTGGTGAATTTTTTCTGGGGTCTATCCTATATGAGGTTCATTGGGCTTCTTGGATGGCAACATTATCTTTCTGATATTTGGGAAGTTTTCTGGTGATATAGCTTCAAAAATTCTATCTGTACTTATTTTTTATTCTAGTCTGGAATTTCTATTATGTGTAATTATTCCTCTTGATAGTGTCTCATATAACTCTTAGGCTTTCTTCATTTTTCTTCATTCTTTTTTTCTGATTATTCCTCAAACAAATTAGTATTAAGGGATTTGTCCACTATTTTGCTGATTCTTTTTTCCATTGATTCAGTTCTACTTCTGTGTCCTTCCATTGTGTTATCTATTTCTAATATTTTACTGTTAATCTTCTGAATTTCTAGGGTTTTTTTTTGTGTGTGTGGTTTCTAATTATCTATTGAGTCTGTCATTTTGTTCTTGTATTGTTTCCTGAATTCTCCTAGGTGTTTTCCTTGATCTCTTTGAGGACCCTAAATATAAGTCGTTTGAATTCCTTCTCAGGTAGTTCTATTATCATTTCTTCCTCAGAAACGTTTTCTTTCCCTATATTTTGCTCACTTGTTTGAGCCATCTTATCCTGTTTCTTCATACGATTTGTTATTGTCTGCTCTCTCCAAGACGTTAAGGTGTTATTTGTTTATGTATTTATTGATTGATTGTATTTTTTTTTTTTTGTCCTGATTTTTTTGTTTTGTTTTGATATATCAGGGCAGGTGGTGCAGGCATGCTTTGCTGATCACCAGTCTGGTGACACAAGAGTGCTTGCCACCTATCACTGGTGGATGAGGCGGTGGTGAGGGGTGAGTGGGGCAGGCATGCACTGTCACCAGTTGTTGGTCCAGTGGTGAGGGAGCACACGCTCCAGGTGGGGAAGGTGGTGGGGTGGTGGTGGGCAGGGTGGGGGAATGCACTGCGGCCAGTTTTTGGTCTGGCAACATGGGAGTGAGTGCTTCTACTTGCTGGGTAGGCAGGGCAGGTGGGGGGTGGTGGGTGAGGTGGGCACTCACTGTTGCTGGTAGTCTGTCTGGTGTTGCAGGAGCATGCACTGCTGCTCATTGAGTGGGCAGGCGTGGGGGTGGCAGGCAGGGCAGATGTGCGTTGCTGGTCATGGGCAGGGCGGGACAGGGCAGTGGGGGAAGGGGAGCTTGTACTGCTGTCCCTGGACAGGTGGGGTGGCAGAGGTGTGTGTGGGGGGTCTCATGCCACTGGTTCCGGGGAAGGCAGGGCAGGGAGGGAGAGCTTGCTCTTCTAGTCACTGGGTTTGGATGCTGGGGCACTCCCTTTAGGTTGCAGCCACCAATCTGGACGTGGCCCCAACCAAATGTGAGGAGGGGTGGCTTCCTGGAGTTTGGTCTCGTGGGGAACCTCCTGCTGACACACTATGTATCTACTACTACTACCACTACTACTACCACTACTGCTACTACTACTCCTCCATGTGCGCCACCCATTGTAATGGTTGGGGGCTGCTGCTGGTGAGTGGTCCTGTCTCTGAGTCCTAGCTCCCTCTCTGCTCTGTCATTGTCAGGATCCCTGGAGCTCACGCCCTCCTTCCTGTACTTTCCCTTCTTAGACCCAGTTCATGTCCGGCTCACCTTACTTCATTCCAGGTTTGTCTACACAGTTTCTCTGTCTCCTATTGGTAACTCTGTGAAGCTGTCTTCTTAAGCTTCTCACCCAGGGTAACTACTCACTTTGTCTCAGGATGGCCAATTGTACCAGGCCGACTGGCAGGGTACCTCCAATCTGTAACTCTCCTCATTTGCTGTTGTCATTCAGTTTCTCCTTCCAGTCTTCATCCTTCCTTTTGATGGTCAGGGTTCAAGGATTGTCATCTGTATCAGTTTCACTTGGTTTATTGGGTCTTTGCTGTAGGGGGATGGCAGGGTGTGTCTGACTAAGCCACGATCTTGGGAAATCTCTGTACTCTATTTTAAAGATGCAAGATGCTTATAAATGTTATGTCAAGCTCTCCTAAACAAGGTCTATCATATTTGTTGAATTAACCACATTCCCCTCTGACTCAATTTTCTCCTGTCAAATTCTGCATGAAGGAAGCTCCAGAGAGATAGGTAGATATAGAGATGGTAGATATGCACATAAATAAATCTCTCAGTTTATGAAATAGATGCATGCTAGCAAATTTGGCTATAAAGTGAATTTCTGTAAAGCAAATCTCATTTCCTGATTGATGTTTATTATAAAATTAGATATAAATCCATAGAAAAGAATTTCCCAAGATACTAAGTCAAAAATTGTTATAGGACAGCAGCAATTACTTTGAAGCATGTTCAGAATTTCGAAGTCTTTGGCATGATTTTCCCGTCTCTGGGATTCTGGAGACTATCTTTCCAGGAAAGGTTGGCTAATGCCTGAGAAAGATCAACAATTATTGGAATTATGCTTCCCACTCCTTTTGTCTAGGTGTTTACAAAGTCCATGGACCTAAGTTATAATATTGCATGTCGTTAATAGGTGCTGTAGTTCAGTATGCAATGTAATCCAATTCCTTAAATTTCAGAGGAGATCATGGAAAGTGGATAAATTCTGTGCTTTATCACTTCTTTAATCTAAAAATTCAGCATACTGAGCTTATTAAAAAAAAAAAGACTGGATTGAACTGGGTATAGTCGTTCAATGTGGTATACATGGATATCACAACTGAAGCCCAGGGGGCTGAGGGTCTTCTAAAAAGTTCCGGAGCAGAATATAACCCAAGAACTAAAGGAAGGTCAGAGGCTTGTTATTCTTAGCAGTTCTTACAGATGCACAGTTAAAACCTCATATAATCAATCTCCACGTGTTTCTTCTTCCAGGAAGAATCATACTTGTGGAGAAGCATGTTTGTAGGATTTAAACCTCATGGAGGAAATAGCCAAATAGTTTCATGAAGATCAATTTGCTCAATAGATTTCTTAGAAATGACTTTAAATTGAGAGATACAATCTACTTTTACTTTTGTCTCACTCTAATTTAAGAAAAGGCATGACCTACTTAGCTTGCTGTGTACCAGAGAATATGATTTTACAAAAAAATATGATCATGTAATTATTAGCAAGTCTGTCAGTGTATTTCAGGGGAATCTATTTATTACCTTAGTAAACATTTAAGGCTACCACCTGTCTGTTGGTTTGTTGCAGTGTGGTGGCTTGCGTGTTGCTGTGATGCTGGAAGCTATGCCACCAGTATTTCAAATACTAGCAGGGTCACCCATGGTGGACACACTTCAGGCGGAGCTTCCAGATTAAGACAGACTAGGAACAAGGTCCTGGCAACTCACTTCTAAAAAATTGGCCAGTGAAAACCTTGTGAATATCAGTGGAACATTGTCTGATATAGTGCCGGAAGATGAGCCCCTCAGGTTGGAAGGCACTAAAAACATGACTGGGGAAGGAGCTGCCTCCTCAAAGTACAAAACCAAACCTGTTGCTGTTGAGTTGATTCTGAACAGTAACCTTATAGGACAGAGTAGAACTGACCTATAGGATTTCCAAGGAGCAGCTAGTAGATTCAAACTGTCGACTTTTTGGTTAATAGCTGAGCTTTTAACCACTGTGCCACCAGGGCTCCCCTCAAAGTAGAGTTGACTTGATGACATGGATGGAGTCCAACTTTCATGATCTTCATTTGCTAATGTGGCACAACTCAAAATGAGAAGAAATAGCTGCAAACATTCATTAATAATTAGAACTAGGAATGTACGAAATATGAATCAAGGAAAATTGGAAGTTGTCAAAATTGAAACGGGACACTTGAAGATTGCTATCCTAGGCATTAGTGAGCTGACATGGACTGGTATTGTCCATTTTGAATCTGATACTCATATTGTCTACTATGGCGGGAGTGATAAATTGAAGAGGAAAGGCATCACATGCATCTTCCAAAAGAACATTCCAAGATCTATCCTGAAGTAAAATGCTGTCAGTAATAGGATAATATCCACACGCCTACAAGGAAAACGAGTTAATATGACTATTATTCAAATAATATTATTCAATGAATAAGGAAGACTGAAGAATTGATGTATTTGAATTATGGTGTTGGTGAAGAATATTGAATATACCATGGGCTGCCAAAAGAATGAACAAATCTGTCTTGAAAGAAGTACAGCCAGAATGCTCCTTAGATGTGAGGATGGTGAGACTTCCTCTTATGTACTTTGGACATGTTATCAGGAGGGATCAGTCTCTGGAGAAGGACATCATGCTTGGCAAAGTAGACGGTCAGCAAAAAAGAGGGAGCCCCTCAATGAGATGGATTGACACAGAGGTTACAACAATGGGCTCAAACATAGCAACGATTGTGAAGATGGCATAGGACCAGGCATGTTTTATTCTGTTGTACATAGGATCACTATAAGCTGGAACCGACTCGATGGCACCTAACAACCACCACAACAAACATTTAAGTTAGACACCAGACTAAATATAAAGCTACAATGGTGACATGAACAGAAATTTTTAACTATTCAAAATCATAATTTTTTCAAGCATACTATTCAGATGTGCAAGATTAATCATATTAGACCTATTTTAGAATATCAGACTATTTTCTAAAGGACCCCATAGTATTTTTGCCTTTGAATCTTTCTTTTACTATGAATTATAAAACACACAAATGGTGATTACTGAGCAACATGATGAACATAATTAACATCATCGAACTGTAGATGTGAAGTTGTTGAAATAGCAAAAGTTTTGATACATATATATTTAACACAATTAATAAACAGATTGAAGAAGAACACAGTAATATATTTCGAAGTATCACATTTACTAAGAGGTATTGAATTTCTGTTTGGCGTGATGAAAAATATTAGGAAATGCATGGTGGTGATGGTTGCACAACCTGCTGAATATAATTAATGTCACTGAATTGTACAATTAAAGGTTAAAATGGCAAATGTTTTGTTATATATATTTTACTATAATAATATTTTTAAAAATCCTAGAACTTAAAATGCTTTAAAGATTTACCGTATTTGGGAGTCAGTTCAAATTCTTCTATGAACGAAATGGGCATAAAAATTTCCTTATTGATAAAAGGTTACTCAGCAAGGGCTGTACTTGTATCAGGAATATCCTTAGGTTATACCAAACCAAAACCAAATCCATTGCCATCGAGTCGATCCTTATACAGTTGCTATGAGTTAGAATCAACTCGTTGGGTTTGGTCCTTGGATTACGGTATGTTTAAAAACCATATGACTTTCATTGTTGAATGTGAAGTCATATGACAGAATCAATTGAAAAATGTCTATATTGTAACTCACAGGCATGAGTCTGGCCTTAACTCTTTGTAGAAGCATGAGATTTGGTATCAGAACAACTGAAGCTGCCCCCTCTAATTCTGTGTCCTTTGGCAAGTTACTTAACTTCACTGAGTATCAATTCTCTTATCTATAAAATGAGTGTAACAAAACAAAATGGGTATTAAAGAGAATTGAATAAGATAATGAATTATAATGTGCATAGCAGATGCTCAGTAAATGTTATTTTGTCTTTTCCTTTCCTGTCTCAAAATAACATTAAAGAGGTGCAGGAGGGATCTCTTCAGCTGCTAGATGAGATATATTTACAAACTTCTGATTTCTCTGTACTCAAAATCAGTCAGGAAATACAAAATTGAGCTGGAATAATTTCATTATTTTTCTTTTAAAGTCTTTATTGCAAGAAAGTCTCTGTCTAACCAAATGTCTTTAAAATCCTAAGCTTCAGCTCACACATTTTTAGCAGTATTTTATAGAATCACAGAACCTCAGCGTTAGAAGATATTTTAAGTGTCATCTGGTTTAATTGTCCATCTACTGCTCTCATGCCCTCTATCATACAACAGGTTCCTATCTGAACCAAGGAAGAGAACAGACCACAGAGGTGGGAGATTCACTGGACTGGAACTTCATCTGTGGAGCAGAATCCTGGCTACAACCCATATAACCTTATTGTAGTTTGTTTCTTCTGGAATTGGCTGGATCTAGAAGACTTTGGATTCCCTTGGTATTATGGATTGAATTGTGTCCCCCTAAAATGGGTGTTGGAATCCTAACCTCTATATCTGTGGATGTAATCCTGTTATGAAATGGAGTGTTCTTTGTCATGTTAATAAGGTCTTATCAGTGTAGAGTGTGTCCTAAACCTAATCACTTCTGAGTCAGAAAAAAAAGCAGATTAGACACAAAAGTGGCACATACTGGGGAAGACAGACACAATGTGAGGACCACCAAAAACCAAATAATGCCCGAAGCTGCCAACAAGGAAGGAATCGACAAGGCCAAGACCTGGATTTGGGCTTTTATCTTCCAGAGCTATAAGAAAATGAAGTTCTATTCTTTAAAGCCACACACGTGTGGTATTTCTGTTACAGCAGCACTAGGAAACTAAGACACTTGGTAAATTAAGATAGCATTCCCCGACTTGTCCTGTGTAATTACTTCTATACCTACCCCAGGGGACCCAACTGGCTGCTCAGGCGGCTCCACCAGGGTAGCTTTCTTCATTGGTATATCTAGAGTCTAGACCATTTGCTGCCCTTGCCCTTCTGTCTTTAACTGTCCTGGGTCTAAATTTCCCAGCTAATAGGCCAACTAAGTTGCTATACCAGTTCATAAGGTGTTAACGCTCACCTCTTCTCAGGTTATTTTCATCCTAAAGGTGACTTGTAAAACTATGGTGGTCTTATCTACAGGGAGGAAATAGTAAGGCTATCTGGCACAAGGGCAACCTCATGAGGGAGATATTTTGGGACAGGTAGGCATTGGGAAACCCTCCCTTTGAATCATACAACATGTTTACTTTCTGCCTATTTGTAAGCTCAGTGAGAAAAGGTGTTCATGTATGTCAGAAACAGAGATGAGCATTTTCAACTTACATGGTTGCTCAATGCATATGTTTTAGTATAAGATTTTAAATAATCTAGTAAAAGCTGAGTCCTAGCACATTGACTTCAAAATGTCTCAGCTTTTCAAGGTTTCTAAAATAAAAAAGCCAGTCCAACTGCTTTATGATTAAATCTGGCACCTTGTTAAGTGGCTAAGAACTGGTAAGGAAGCCCTACTGAGTGAACATCTCTGACAGGAAGCCAGGAATAGTCATCACTGTTAATACGAAGCTTTGCTTTTCCAGAAGCAAATGTCTGAGTAGCTTTTTTTTTTACATGCTATTTTTTGAATAATGTTTGTTGTTGTTGTTTGTACATTCTGTTTCTTTTCTTTTTTTTTTTAATTGTGCTTTAAGTGAAAGTTTACAGTTCAAGTCAGTTTCTCATACAAAAATTTATACACATGTTGCTATGTGACCATAGCTGCTTTCCCTATAGTGTGACAACACACTCTTCCTTTCCACCCTGGATTTTCCGTGTCCATTCAACCAGTTCCTGTCCCTTTCTGCCTTCTCATCTCGCCTCCAGACAGGAGCTGCCCATTTAGTCTCATTTATCTACTTGAGCTGAGAAGCACTCCCTTCATGAGTATCATTTTATGTTCCATAGACCAGAATAATCTTTTTCTGAAGAGTTGGCTTCAGGAATGTTTTCAGTTCTGGGCTAACCGACAGTCTGTGGGCCATGTCTTCTGGGGTCCCTCCAGTCTCATTCAGACCATTAAGTCCGGTCTTTTACTGAATTTGAGTTCTGCACCCCACTTTTCTCCTGCTTCATCAGGGACTCCCTGTTGTGTTCTCTGTCAGGACAGTCATTGGTGGTAGCTGGGCACCATCTAGTTCTTCTGGTCTCAGGCTAATGAAGTCTCTGGTTTATGTGACCCTTTCTGTCATTTGGGCTAATACTTTCCTTGTGTTTTTGGTGTTCTTCATTCTCCTTTGCTCCAGGTGGATCGAGACCAATGGATGTACCTTAGATGGCCGCTCCTTAGTTTATAAATCCCAGACACCACTCGCCAAAGTGGGATGCAGAACATTTTCTTAATAAACTTTGTTATGCCAATTGACCTAGATGTCCCCTGAAACCATGGTCCCCAGACCCCTACCCCTGCTACTTTGCCCCTTGAAGTGTCTGGTTGTATTCAGGAAACTTAGCTTTTGGTTTAGTCCAGTTGTGCTGACTTCTCGTGTATTATGTGTTGTCCTTCCCTTCACATAAGATAATTCCTGTCTATTATCTAGGTAGTGAATACCCATCTCCCTTTCTTCTCACCCTCCTAACCATCAAAGAACGTATTCTTCTGCGTTTAAGCCATTTCTTGAGTTCTTATAATAGTGGTCTCATACAATATTTGTTCTTTTGCGACTGACTAACTTCACTCAACATAATGCCTTCTGGATTCACCATGTTATGGGATGATCCACAGATTCATCGTTGTTCCTTATCGTTGCATAGTATTCCATTGTGTGCATATACCATAATTAGTTTATCCATTCATCTGTTGATGGGCACCTAGGTTGTTTCCATCTTTTCGCTATTGTGAACAGTGCTGCAGTGAACATGGGTGTGCATATATCTATTCGTGTTATGGCTTTTATTTCTCTAGGATATATTCCAAGGACAGGGGTTGCTGGATCAAATAGTACTTCTATTTCTAGCTTTTTAAGGAAGTGCTAAATCAATTTCCAATGTGGTTGTACCATTTTATATTCCCACCAGCAGAGTATAAGTGTTCCAGTCACTCCACAACCTCTCCAACATTTATTATTTTGTGTTTTTTGGATCAGTGCTAGCCTTGTTGGGGTGAGATGGTATCTCATTGCAATTTTGGTTTGCATTTCTCTAATGGCTAATGTTTGTGAGCATTTCCTCATATGTCTGTTAGCCACCTGAATGTCTTCTTTGGTGAAGTGCCTGTTCATATCCTTTGCTCATTTTTCAGTTGGGTTATTTGTCTTTTTGTTGTTGAGGTTTTGCAGTGTCTTGTAGACTTTAGAGATTAGACACTGATTGAATTTTTTGTAGACAAAATTTTTTTCCTAAGTCTCTAGGTTGCTTTTGACTCTTTTGGTGAAGTCTTTTGATGAGCATAAGTGTTTGATTTTTAGGAGCTCCCAGTTACCTAGTTTCTCTTCTGATGTTTCTGCTTTGTTACTTATGGTTTGTATTGTGTTTATGCCATGTATTAGGGCTCCTAGCATTGTCTTTATTTTTTCTTCCATGATTTTTATTGTTTTAGATTTTATATTTAGGTCTTTGATCCATTTTGAGTAAGTTTTTGTGCATGGTATGAGGTATGGGTCTTGTTTCAGTTTTTTGCAGATGGATATCCAGTTACGCCAGCACCATTTGTTAAAGAAACTATCTTTTCCCCAGTTAACGGACCTTGGGCCTTTGTCAAATATCAACTGCTCATAGGTGGACAAATTTACGTCTGGATTCTCAATTCTGTTCCATTGGTCTACATATCTGTTGTTGTACCAGTACCAGGCTGTTTTGACTATCTTGGTGGTACAATAGGTTCTAAAATCAGGTAGTGTGAGGCCTCCCACTTTGTTCTTCTTCACTAATTCTTTACTTATCCAGGGCCTCCTCCCTTTCCATATGAAGTTAGTGATTTGTTTCTCCATCTCGTTAAAAAATGCCATTAGAATTTGGATTGAGATTGCATTGTATCTGTAGATCGCTTTAGGTAGAACTGACATTTTCACAATGTTGAGTCTTCCTATCCATGAGCATGGTATGTCTTTCCACTTATGTAGATCTCTTCAGGTTTCTTGCAGTCGTGTCTTGTAGTTTTCTTTGTATAGGTCTTTTATGTCTCTGGTTAGATTTATTCCTAAGTAATTTATCTCCTTGGGGGCTATTGTAAATGGTATTGATTTGGTCATTTCCTCTTGGAAGTTCTCTTTGTTGGTGTAGAGGAATCCAACTGATTTTTGTATGTTTAGCTTGTATCCTGAAACTTTGCTGAAATCTTCTATTAGTTCCAGTAGTTTTCTTGTGGATTCTTTGGGGTTTTCTGTGTATAAGATCATATCAGCTGCAAATAGAGATACTTTTACTTCTTCCTTACCAATTTGGATGCCCTTTATTTCTATTTCTAGCCTAATTGCTCTGGCTAGGACATACAACACAATGTTGAATAAGAGTGGCGATAAAGGGCATTCTTGTCTGCTTACCGTTCTCAAGAGGAATGCTTTCAGATTCTCTCCATTTAGGATGATGTTGGCTATTGGTTTTTTCTAAATGCCCTTTATTACGTTGAGGAATTTCCCTTTTATTCGTATTTGGCTGAGAGTTTTTATCACGAATGCGTGTTGTACTTTGTCAAATGCCTTTTCTGCATCGACTGATAAAATCATGTGGTTCTTGTCTTTTGTTTTATTTATGCAATGGCCTACATTGATTGTTTTTCTAATGTTGAACCATCTCTGCATACCTGGTATGAATCCCACTTGGTTATGGGGAATTATTTTTTGATATGTTGTTGAATTCTATTGGCTGGAATTTTGTTGAGGATTTTTGCATGTTCATGAGGGATATTGGTCTGTAATTTTCTTTTTTTGTGGTGTCTTTACCTGGTTTTGGTATCAGGATTATGCTGGCTTCATAGAATGAGTTTGGGAGTATTCCATCCTTTTCTATGCTCTGAAATACCTTTAGTAGTAGTGGTGTTAACTCTTCCCTGAAAATTTGGTAGAATTCTCCAGTGAAATCATCAGGACCAGGGCTGTTATTTGTTGGGAATTTTTTTTATTGCCTTTTCAGTCTCCTCTTTTGTTATAGGTTTATTTAGTTGTTCTACCTCTGTATTAGTTTAGGTAGGTAGTGTGTTTCCAGAAATGTGTCCATTTACTCTAGGTTTTCAAATTTTTTTAGAGTACAATTTTTCATAGTTTTCTATTATGATTCTTTACATTTCAGTTGGGTCTGTTGTGATATCACCCATCTCATTTCTTATTCAGGTTATTTGCTTCCTCTCCTGTTTTTCTTTTGTCAGTTTGGCCAATGGTTTATCAATTTTGTTGACCTTTTCAAAGAACCAGCTCTTGGTCTTGTTAACTCTTTCAATTGTTTTTATATTTTCTATTTCATTTAACCCTGCTCTAATTTTTATTATTTGCTTTCTTCTGGTGCCTGAGGGCTTCTTTTGCTGCACTGTTTCTACTTGTTCGAGTTGTAGGGTTAATGTTTTGATTATGACCCTTTCTTCTTTTTGGATGTGTGCATTTATTACTATAAACTGACCTCTAAGCACGACTTTTGCTGTGTCCCAAAGGTTCTGGCAGGATGTGTTTTTGTTCTCATTTGGTTCTGTGAATTTCTTTATTCCATCCTTAATTTCCTCTATAACCCAGTAGTTTTGAGCAAGGTAGTGTTCAGTTTCCATGTGTTTGATTTTTTTTCCTTACTTTTTCTGTTATTAATTTCTACTTTTATGGCTTTATGGTCAGAAAAGATGCTTTGTAATATTTTGATGCTTTGGATTTTGTTAGGTCTTGGTTTATGGCTAATATATGGTCTATTCTGGAGAATGTTCCATGTCCTTTGGAAAAGAAAGTATACTTGGCTGTTGTTGGGTGGATTGTTCTGTATATGTCTATGAGGTCAAGTTGGTTGACCGTGGCATTTAAATCTTCTGTGTCTTTATTAAGCTTCTTTCTGGATGTTCTGTCCTTCACCAGAAGTGGTGTGTTGAAGTCTCCTACTATTATTGTGGAGCTGTCTATCTCTCCTTTCAACGCTATTAGAGTTTGTTTTATGTATTTTGGAGCTCTGTCACTGGGTGCATAAATATTTATTATAGTTATGTCCTCCTGGTGTATTGACCCTTTGATCATTATATAGTGTCCTTTCTTATCCTTTGTGGTGTATTTTACTTTAAAGTCTATTAAGTCAGAGATTAATATTGCCACTCTTGTTCTTTTTTGAGCATTGTTTGCTTGATATGTTTTTTTCCATTCTTTGAGTTTTAGTTTGTTTGTGTCTTTAAGTCTAAGGTGTGTCTCTTGTAGGCAGCATTTAGACAGATCATGTCTTTTTATCCATTCTGCCACTGTCTGTCTCTTTATTGGTGCATTTGGTCCATTTACATTCAGCGTAATTATTGATAGGTATGCGTTTAGTGCTGTTATTTTGATGTCTTTTTTGTGTGTGTTGTTGACAGTTTGTTCCACTTAATTTTCTATGCTGAGTCGTTTTTCTTTATGTATTTTCTTCTCATCTTTTCATTGTTGTTGATTTTATATTTGCTGAGTCTTTATGTTTTTCTTCTTTTATTTTGATGTGTAGGATTGTTAGTTTCCTTTGTGGTTACCATGATATTTACCTCTATTTTTCTAAGTTTAAACCGATCTTTTATTTCTTTATATCACCTTGATTTCCTCTCCATAGGAAAGATCTATGTCTACATTTTTTATTCCCTCTTTTTTCTTTTAGGGTTGTCATCTTTTACATATTGACATCTGTGTTTCCCTATTTTCAGCATTTTACCTTGATTTATTTTTGTGACTTCCCTATCTGGGCTTATAGCTGGTTGTTCTGCTCTGTGTTCTAGTCTCGGGTTGTTATCTGATGTTATCGATTTTCTAACCAGATGACTCCCTTTAGTATTTCTTGTAATTTTGGTTTGGTTTTTTTGAATTCCCTAAACTTCAACCGTTCTCCCTGTATTTTCTGTTATCCCTCCCTGTTCTGGTACTCCAATCACTTGTAGGTTATTCTTCTTCTTAAAGTCCCACATAATTCTTAAGGTTTCTTCATTTTTAGAAGTTCTTTTATCTGATTTTTCCTCAAATAAGTTATTGTCAAGTGCTTTATCTTTGATCTCACTAATTCTGGCTTTCATTGCCTCAATTCTTCTCCTATGATTTTTCTATTGAGTTATCTAATTTCTGAAATTTTATTGTTAACCTTCTGGATTTCTGTTTGCTGTCTTTCTATAGATTCTTGCAGCCTGTTAAATTTGTCATTGTGCACTTCTATAATCTTCTTAAGTTCCTCTATTACTTTATCTGTGTGTTCCTTGGCTTGTTCTTTGTTTTGAATGATATCCTTCCTGATCTCTTGAAGAGTTCTGGATATATTAATCTTTTGTATTCTACCTCTGGTAATTCCAAAATGTTCTCTTCCTCTGGAAAATTTCTTGATTCTTATTTTGGGAGCTTGCTGAAGCCATCATGATCTTCCTGTTTATGTGATTTGACACTGACTGTTGTCTCCGAACCATCAATAAGTTATTATATTTATTTATTTTATGTTTGTTTACTGTGTCCTAGCTTCTTGTTTTGTTTTGATATGCCCAGATAGGCTGCTTGTGTGAACTAGTTTGATTATTGGCCCCTTTGAAGCTCTAATGTCCTGTCACCAGGTAGTTAGATCTGTTACTAGCTATAGGAACCCAGGAGTCTGTTTACTTTCTTGTATGGATTCAGCTCAGGTGTTCAGATAGTCTGTCACCAAGTGTGTGGTGCAGGCTGTCACCTACAGTCCTAGATGGGCGGAGGTGATTGGAGTAGGCACAGGTATCTAGCTGCAGTAGTGGGTTACATACTGAGCAAGGCAGGGGGCTGACGGCTGCCCCTGAGTGTCTGGGAGGAAACCGTATCCCTGTTCCCTAGAGTGCATAGATGTGTGGGTTTTACAGCTGGACTATGGGCACCCAGTGCTGTTGGCTGTAAGGACTGGGAGGCACCACTTGCTCTTGGACCACTGTTGCAGGTGGCTAGGTGGCGTAGGTGGAGCCTCCAGTCCTCAGGCCCCTGTTGTGGTTAGGTGAGGACCTTGCTTAATGGGCAGAGCAGTATCAAATGTCAGGAACATGCCACTCCACCATACAGCTGATACAGTGAAGTTAGGCTTCAGGAAACATATCCTGTTGTACTGTGGTAATGAAGGCCTATGCTGTTGAAACAGGCCCACACAGGTCTATTCAGGGGTAAAAGGCATTCAAAATCCATGGACCCCTTATGCCTGTGCCTAGGCAAAGAAGTTGTACCTGCCCTGAGTTCCTGGCTTACAGGAGCTGGCAGATTATTTTTTCCCTGTTTGTTAATTTGTTCCCTCTCCAAGGCTGGTAAATGACTCAGGGCACTTGACAAGTCCTACTTCCTTCGTAGGTGACTTGATAATCACTGAAGACAGCCTGGGACCTGGTGCAGAGCAGGGGGAAGCAGGTAAATGGGAGAGAGTTTCTTCCCAAACAAGGTGTTTTTTGATCTGTGTGGTAGGTTAAATGCATGTACTTATCTTTTGCCAATTGAACACCTCTTTTCACTGGCTCTGGAGGCCTGAGCAGTCTCTCCGCTGCTCGGTCTCTCCTGACATGGAAAATGCATGCTGAGTGTCACTGTTTCCCTCACAGCACACACCAGCCGATCAGGCCCGCAGGGCACCGGCTCCCGCAGGATCAAATCTGCCAATTCCTTGCTGCTTCTGAACTGTCTCTCCGTCTGCCTGCCACTCAGTTTGATTCCTCAACTTTGCCTTCAATGTTCAGGGCTCCTAGATTGTCATATGTAATCAATTCACTTGTTTTTTTGAGTCTTTGTTGTAAAAGGGACCACTGGAAGCATTCTGACTACTCTGCCATCTTGGCCCTGCCTCCTTGAGTAGCTTTATAGGGGTCTTATTTAGAAATATCAGATACAACTATAGAAAATCTGTGTGCAGAGAGCTCAACCCAATGTCATGAGAATTAGGACAAATTATTCAATAAAGTGGATTCCTGAAGCAATTGTGCTATTACCTGTGTCAATACCCCAATACCATTGTACCCATGGAAAGCAAACCTTTCCATGTGTTTTATCCAGCCACAACTGAGAGCATGAAGAGAAAGTCACAATTTTTTTTAATTGACTCTGTTGCTGTTTCTACCAGTAACTATGAAATTAGTCTATGTAACGTTTATCTATGCTGAGAAAACAAACAAAAATTTGATGTGTTATCTCTATGTGGCATCAAGTGCTTATTCCTCTGAATGTACTGGTCAGTTTTCTCATTGGTCAGTATGCTTTTACATGTCATGTATCAATTCCAACTCACAGCTCCATTCTTAATCATCACACTCAACATATGACTTTAGACACTTTTTTATTTACTAAACACTGATTTGTCCACTATGTGGAAAGACTTTAGTAGGAAAATAGGGGCTAGTGGACATGAATACTTTCGATTTTTCTCCTCTCTTCACTCTCTTTCCTCACACCTGTCTTTAAGAAAGATCATTTCCTTTTCACCGGATTTGCTCCCTCTTGATCTCTTGTTCCTCTCTCCTACCTCTTTGGGAGTCCTTGTCCTCTTTTAGTCTATCTTGCCAACTCCATCTTCTTTAGTGTGTTCTTCCCGTCTCACATAAATATGATCAGAGCAAGCCTTCATTATCCTAACATATTGCATTTACTCATCCATTTTACTCCGTTAAGACATAATGTTATTTCCCTTCTTTTCACCATCAATCCTTAACCTTTTGAAGTCTGGCTTATTCCCTCACCTTTCTACTGAGAGTGCCTCCTTGAAGGTTACTGGCAGTCTGATGACTGATAGATTAAATGATGCTTCTCTGAGGCATGAGGTACCTGGGTGTTGCAAACAGTTTTCACTCATTAACTAACCTAAAGTTTGGTGGTTCAAACTACCCAACAACACTTTGAAAGAAAGGCCTGGCAATCTGCTTCTGTAAAGATTACAGCCAAGAAAATCCTATGAAGCAGTTCCACTCTGTCACATGGGGTTGCCATGAGTTGGAATCAACTCTACAGCAATAATTTTTTCCCCCCTGAGGCATATGTCCCTGATCATTAGCCATTTCCACCAAGCCTCTCCTCCTTGGCTTTTGAGATATGGCCCAGTTGTAATTCTCATTTTTGTCTTTTGAACTTTCTGTCTCCTTTGTGGATGGTCTTAGTCCTTTTACCCCCAAGCAGATTTTTTTCCATAGGCCACTTCTCTCTTTCTGCTCTCTTTCAGGTGTCTTCCATCCTCAGGACTTCAAGTGCTATTGTCTGTGTTACCACTTCCAAACCTGAATTTCTAATCTCGATCTCTCTCCTAAGTTTCAGACTTATATTTCTAAACTCTGGTTATCTCCATCTGTATTGTCTTTTCAGAGTCTTAATAAATTAAAAAACCAAGCCTCTTCTCCTCCCACTAAATGAGCTTTTTCCCCTGAATTCTCTGTATCTCTCTAATGACTACCCATGGTCAAACCTTGAAACTTGCTGACATCTCCTAAAAGTTCAGGAGTTTGTTAAGTCCTGTAACTTCTTCTTCTTCTCTTTTTTAAATACTATTTTATTGTGTTTTCAGGGAAGGTTTACACAGCAGTCTAGGTTCCCATTCGATAATTTCTATACAAATTGTTCGGTGAAATTGGGTGTGACTTCTACTCTGCAATTTCTCTTGTAGCCACCTCCTACTTTCTTGTCATCATCTTAGTTCAGGTTCTCATTCCTTCTTGCTTTCACTGAAATAACTTCCTGAATCTTTTCTCTGCTTCTCACTCCAGGGCATTTTACACACTACGGTAGAAAGTTCTCTTATTTGAAGTCATCGGAGTTGGTAGCTTGTGGGTTTTAAAAAAAAACAAACAAAACAAGGAATCATGAACTATGGTCCACACATACCTTAAAAAATTTAACTTAAAGCATGCAAAGTGCATTGTTAACACTTTTTGTTGTTGTTCTGCATCTGATTTTTCACATAGCATCTTATCAACATAGTTTATTTGGTTCTGGGCTTCTTTTAAATGGAACAGAAACTTAAAGAAACTTTTGAAGTAATGTGAGAACAAATTCCTCCAAAATTTTTACGTTATCCCCCCCGATCGTTTACAACTTTTTTCATCTATCTTTAATTTGACAGTATTAAAAAAAAAAAAAGGTATTATACTTTTATAGATGCTGTCTAGTTACCTAGTACTGCTATAACAGAAATACCACAAGTAGATGGCTTTAAGAAAGAGACATTTATTCTCTCACAGTTTAGGAGGTTAAAAGTCTGAATTCAGGGTGCCAGATCCAGGGGAAGCCTTTCTGTCTTTGTCCGTTCTGGGAGAAGGTCCTTGTCATCAATCTTCCCCTGTTCTAGGAGCTTCTCAGCTCAGGGACCCCAGGTCCAAAGGACGTGCACTCCTGGCTCTACTATCTTGATGGTATGAGGTTCCCCTGTCTCTCTGTTCTCTTCTCTCTTTTAT
This sequence comes from Trichechus manatus latirostris, assembly GCF_000243295.1. Classification (NCBI taxonomy): domain Eukaryota; kingdom Metazoa; phylum Chordata; class Mammalia; order Sirenia; family Trichechidae; genus Trichechus; species Trichechus manatus. The sequence continues at coordinate 3,335,188 of NW_004444057.1, read as the reverse complement.
ATCTCAAAAGAGATTGACTTAAGACTGCAACCTAATCTTGTAGATTGAGTCCTGCCTTATTAATAGAACTGCCTCTAATTCTGCCTAATTAACATCATAGAGATAGGATTTACAACACATAGGAAAATCATATCAGTTAACAAAATGGTGGACAATCACACAATACTGGGAGTCATGGCCTAGCCAAGTTGACATACATTTTGGGGGAACACAATTCAATCCATGACAGATGCTTCTTAACATTCAGAGAAAATACAAATCTCTTTCTTCTGCCACTTTTATTTTATCAGTTTATTTAAAAGTTAAATGAATTCCTAATCATACTAACAAAGACAACTTGTATAAAAAGGTTCTGGAGCAAACACAACCTTGTTTTGGTGAGTATACAACTGATGGGAGCAGAGGTGTTCAGATATTCTCTCTAGAGAGGAGTCTTTTAGTGATGAACTACCTGTGTGTGGTAGCCAAGAGTCAGGGCTGGAAAAATGTCAGCTAGTCTGGGGATTTGGTTATTTGGAGGTCAGCGAACAAAGCATCTACTGTATTGTCAAATTACTTTGTTGTTGTTGTTAGGTGCTGTCGAGTCATTTCCAACTCATAGCGACCCTATGGACAAAAGAATGAAACACTGCCTGATTGTGCACCACCCTCACAATCATTGCTATGTTTGAGCCTACTGTTGCAGCCACTGTGTCAATCCATGTCGTTGAGGGTCTTCCTCTTTTTCACTGACCCTCTACTTTACCAAGCATGATACTAGGACTGAGAAATCTTTGTTTCTGAAATCCTAAGGAATACCACTCACAGTTTGTAGAGATATCTAATCTCATGGGAACCTTGCTTTGAGGTGAGGGTGTTGGAGTAACATCCTATCACCCTACCAATAACTTTTGCCTTTCTAGGTATGGCTACTTATCTGACATCTAGTGAAGAAAATATTTTTTGAAAAACATTAAAAGAGATTTAAAAAATAAACTCATATATGCAACAACCGAAAAAAAAGACATTTATACACATCTGATTTTAATGTAGAATTTCCATAACAAAGTATTACTCATTGTTTAATGTTCAATAACTTAGAGGGCGATTTGCCCATAAAGCAATTGGGTAATGTGATTCAGATTTAGATTATAGGACCTCATTCTTATATAAAATATTATGTTCTTGAGTCTTTCAATCTACCATGAGTTAATGCCTACTCTGGGAATTGATGTCATATTCCCTAACTAGAATCACTCCTGGAGAGCAAAAATAATTTAGTGAGAAAAAAAATCATAAAAGAAATCGAGTGTACTAATCCATGGATTAAAATGTAATGTAAAAAACTCTTTCTGACTTCAAGTTCATCTCTGAAGTGATTTTACTGAGTCTCATCCTCTACGAGTGCTGCCACTGCCGAAAACCAGAATCATTTCCCTTTAATATTTAAAAATTTATCACCGAGTCCAAAGTCAACCCAACACCATCTTGATATTCTTGAAATAGTACTGTCCTTCAAAAATCAAGCCGATTCATTAAGCACATGTTTCCAAAAGTTCAATGACTGTTGGATAATCAGAAGTTCAGATTTCATTGACATGCAGAAAGCGACTCTATGAATTCTACAAGGCCCATAGGCCAGCCCTAGAAAAGCCTGCTTGAACCTGTCCCTTAAAGCTATGTCAGTGCTGGCGCTGTGCATTTGGAAACATTCTATAATGCAGCCCTGAACTCTGGTACACGGATGACTTGTTTTTCCGAAAGGAAAGAAGGCCAGCATTGCTATGTAAGCAGAGGAAGTTGACATGATCTCATTCGTGGGCCTTTCTTCTATTTGTATCAGGGAAATCAGCCTCTGCAGAATAGCAAGGCTTTCTTTTAGCTACGCATGGTTGTCTGCCTAATTTTCCTCATTCTTAACCTTTGCCTCCTTCTTGGAATGAAGTGTGAAATACTGCCGAGACTCTGCATTCTTTCTGTATATCCTCCTCACAGTAGTCAGAAGGTGCAGGGTTAAAGATGTTTGCACACCCAGAAAATAATTCCAGCACACAGGACCAGGTCTGAACAGGCAACTATGAATGGGAAGAGGCTATACATTAAAATGGGTTCGAAGAAGAATATTTGTTTCTGTCTTATACTATATACATGGAAGCAAACTAGTTAAATGTTGTCTAATTTAACTTAATGATAAAAATATCTTCTAAATAATAAAAGTCCCCAAAGAAAAACTTTTATTTAATAGCACTGATTGCCTTTGAGTCAGTCTTCCCTTTAAAATTGCTTTAGTACAAGCAGCACATTAATTATTGAATAGTATTTAAATCCTCATGAAGTAAGTAATAATTTAATTTGCCTTATTTTATATGGTGATCTTTTATTTTCTTATTCTTTTAGTTGCTATACATGGTGCATAATTATGAATAATTCTATAGATAAGATTATTCTGAAAAATAGTGATAATGCTTTGACTTTGTTATCAACATCTAAATACTCAATTATATCATGCTATACTCATCAGGCATTTCAGAAGGCTTTTATCATTGTCGCTGGCCTGATTGATCAGAAAACATTTTATTCTTACTGGTTCACTTAAAAAGGGACTGAAATAGCTTTGTTCCTAAAGGTATGGTGCTAATGGTAAGCAGTGATCTTATTTATAGTATTCTATTTTGCTGACTTCCTAGTCTCATTCCCAAGAGAGGAAAAAAAAAGGAAAGAAACCCTAGGTGTTTGAGAATAGCATATGGAAGATGGAGTTTGATGATCCATATCCAAGAACTACAACTCAATGAGGTGTCATGCATACATCCTTCTTCCCATTCTCTATCCTCTTTTGATTGCACCATCATACAGGAACCAAAGACGACAAAATCATGGTAGAACTTAGTTTTCATTCTATGCTATCGTGGCTTTGGCAGTTTTAAGACTTCTGGGAACCTTCACAGCACTCTGAGCCTCCATGGGATCTGTCAGGAAGGAAACCAGTCAGGGCCACTTGCTTACTTATTAACATTGTCTTATATGTGCTACTACCCTGAACGATGTTTACCTGTGTTTTACTGACTATGCAAAGGCATTCAACTGTGTGGATCATAACAAACTATGGATAACATTGCAAAGAATGGGAATTCCAGAACGCTTAATTGTGTTCATGAGGAACCTGTACGTAGACCAAGATGCATTCGCTGGAACAGAACAAGGGGATACTGCGGGGTTTAAAGTCAGAAAAGGTGTACGTTGAGGTTGTATCCTTTCACCACACTCATTCAATCTGTATGCTGAGCAAATAATCTAAGAAACTGGACTATCCGAATAAGAATGGGGCATCAGGATTGGAGGCAGACTCATTAACAACCTGTGTTATGCAGAAGACACAAGCATGCTTGCTGAAAGGGAAGAGGACTTGAAGCACTTACTGACGAAGGTCAAAGACCAGAGCCTTCAGTATGGATTACACCTCAACATAAAACAAAAATCCTCACAACTGGACCAATAAGCAACATCACGATAAACGGAGAAAAGATGAAGTCGTTAAGCATTTCATTTTACTTGGATCCACTATCATCACACATGAAAGCAGCAGTCAAGAAATCAAACGACGCATTGCATTGGGCAACTCTGCTACAAAAGACCTCTTTAAAGTGTTGAAAAGCAAAGATGTCACCCTGAAGACTCAGGTGTGCCTGACCCAAGCCATGGTGTTTTCATTTGCCTCATATGCGTGGGAAAGCTGGAAGATGAAAAAGAAAGACTGAAGAAGAATTGATGCCTTTGAATTGTGGTGTTGGCGAAGACTACAATGGACTGCTAAAAGAACAAGCAAATTGGTTTTGGAAAAAGTACAACCAGAATGCTCCTTAGAAGCAACGATGGCGAGACTACTCTCACATACTCTGTACATGTTATCAGGAGGGATCAGTTCCTGCAGAAGGACATCATGCTTGGTAAAGGGTCAGCAAAAAAAAGGAAGACCCTCAAGAGATGGATTGACACAGTGACCGAAACAATGGGTTCAAGCAACAACAATGATTGTGAGGATGGCTCAGGACCGGGCACTGTTTCTTTCTGCTGTACATAGGGTCTCTGTGAATGAGAACTGATTTGATGGCACCTAACGACAATCCTGATAGCCCAACGGCTAAGCACTCAGCTGCTAACAGAAAGGCTGGTGGTTCGAACTCACAAGGCAACTCCCAGGAAGAAAGACCTGGTGATCTGCTCCAATAAAGATAACAGCCTAGAAAACCCTGTGGGGTTGTCCTACTCTGTCACATGGAGTCACTATAAATTGAAATTAACTCGACGACACTTAACAGCAGCTTCGTTTTAGAAATCTGCTTTTAATCCACTTTCCCCCTCAAATGTTTAGTAATTATAAAAACGTCGTATTATTTTGAAGATTTAAAATAGAGGAAAACCTTACCTCCTTTAATAAAATTATTCCAACACAGCTGGTATTATTAATTTTCCGATCTATTATCTTCCAGTCTGGTTCATATGAATTTTTTTTTACATAGTTTGTAATCATGGTGCCTATTTTGGGTCTAATTTTTTTCCATGTAACACAGGAACACTGTTGCACGTTTCTACATGATCTTCATAATTATAATTTAAAATAACTGCATAGTAGTCCATGCAGTAGATAGTCCATCATTTATTTACACATTTTACCTATTTTTTTCTTAAATTTAGATGTCTCTTTATTTTCTTTCACAAGTATAAGTCACACTACAATAATCATATTAACTTACACCAATTTCTCCTTATTTTTAAGAATGTTCTTAGGCTAGAGACCCAGAAGTGGGTCAAAGGGTCAATGGATATGAACATTCTATGGTTCTTAATACATATGGTCAAATTGCTTTCCAAAAGGACCGTGCCCATTTATACTGTCAGCAGTTAGGGATGCAAATTCTAGTTTCAGTGCAGTTTAACTCCTACTTCATGCGTCTACCCTATGCTACAGCTTAAGGAAAGAACCACGCATATAGGACCAGTGTGTTCTATGTTCTGTGAATAAAAGAATATTGGTTGCAGGAATCAGCTGCAGGTGATTATTAGGAGAGAAAATTGACATGTTCCTCTGATAAGGCAAGTTGGATACCACATTATGCCTGTGTGTTATGTTATTTAAATTCTTAGTCTTTATTATATTTCTATTGCTTATTCACATTTTATAGGTATGCATTATTTTATTCCTAAAGCTATCTTGATAAAGTCATATTTTTATAGGAAAGTTATTCAAGTGTGGAAGCATGTGTCAGATTCCAACTCAGCTGATTATATCATTCCCTGCTCAAAAACCTTCACTAGACTCCATTACTGACAAAATAAATTCTGAATTCTTCATTCTGACATTTCAAGTCCTTCATTCTCTGGCCTCAAACTTCCTTCCATCCTTATCTCTCACTACAAGTTTCTCTATACTCCTATCAGCAATACTTGCTGTTCCCCAAATAGTCCTCACTGTCCTTGCTCACAGTATTTCCTGCTCTCTAGCATGGCTTCATCTAGTCCCTGGGTGGTGCATATGGTTAATGCGCTCGGCTGTTAACTGAAAGAATGGTGGTTCGAGTCCACCCAGAGGCACCTCAAAACAAAGGCCTGGTATCTACTTCTGGGAAATCAACTATTGAAAACCCTATAGAGCACTATACTGATACACATCTACTCTGATGCACATGGGGTCACCATGAGTTGAAATGGATTCGTTGGCAACTGGTTTTTTTTTTCAATTTTTTTAATTATGATTTCAACTTTGAAAATTCTACTTGAATTTCAAGGTGTTTAGGGTCACGCTTTCTCACATCCTTCCCTGATTTCTGGAATGCTTTTCCTCCCAAACACCTGTCATTTCTTCCTCCTCTGGATCACGTTACATGTTTTTACTTCTCCGGCATAACATTTATCATATTCTATCTCATACTACTCATGATGATCAAATCTCATTCAGATGCATTGTTTTTGAAGGCAGGGGAACTTTTTATTCAAGTGTTAATTGCTCACAATACTTAGGAATGCTCCTTATATAAATATTAATTTAACTGAAGTCTATAAGTTGGGTCCAAGAGACCCTACACAGTGTCATCATTCTAACATTTGGTAGCAGCTATTAGAATACAGGCCTAAAATTTCAAGAGAAAAGAACTAAACATCTATGCTCGTATGACAACTGATGTGAATAACTCAGATCCTTGAGTGTTTTAAGATCTTTGGGTGCTTTCTGAATCATCAAAGATAAAATGATGCTGTGTTAGACTCAGTTTGCAGAGTAGTTGGTATATATTTAAGTTACTTCAGTTATGGTGTTTATTATAAGGATTCATACGGAAATAAAGAATGATTAGAAATATTCTCATTTACCACATAGCCAGAGCTCCTGAAGACCAGAATTTTCAGCTCTGTTGGCCTAGTTTCCTTATCCCCTCAACACTGGCCTCTGACGCTCCTGACTTCAGAACTTTGCCATTATGGGACCTTAGCTTCTTTTGGTCTTTGCTGCCACTGCTCTGGACAAGGCTGACTTTCCCATTCAGGTGGAAGATTTGATTGGTTGGCCAGTCCCGACCTATTAGTGTCCTCCAGCCATCTATGAGTTGGACCACAGTCTGCAAGGTGACCATATGCCAGAGCTTACAGACTGGGGTCCCACCTGTGTCAGGGAATGTGGCCCAGCCAGTGTACTGGGATGACTGTGAAAATCTGGCCACTTTTTCCATGAGAAATTATACATGTGACCAATACTCAGAGCACTGTATCTCATAAAGAAGTTTAGTATTCCAATGTTACATTTTTTTTTAATTTTAAAAAGTTGATAATCCACATGCTATATGTAGATTGTATTAACCTAAATGATAAGTCAGTCAGAACTTTGCATTATCCAATTATGACAGGTGCTGGGAAATACTCTAATAATAAGTGCTGACTTTATCAAGCCTTCACCATTGCAAATATATCTCCTTTAATTTCCACCAGAATTCTGTGAGTAAAACATTTTATCCCTATTTATGCCTTAGTTTCAGACAAAGAGACTAACACTCAGAGAAGTTTATTAACTTGTCTAGAGTCACATGATTAATAAGTCACAGAATCAGGATGTGAAGCCAAGTTGGTCAGATCTCAAAGCCTGCACTTGAACTACCGTATTTTTACTCAAATAATGTGCAGCTTCTACATTTGTTTGCCGACCGCACCCTCCTGCTGCAAGGTATTTTCATAAGTGCGCTATGCTAGTTTTTTTTTACAGCAATGTAAAAAAATTTTTTTTATAGCAATGTAAAAAAAAATGGCATAGCAGTGTTTATGAAAATAACTTGTGGGCGGAGGGAGCGGTCAGCAAACAAATGTAGATGGTGCGCATTATTTGTGTAAAAGCAGTATTCTCAAGCATGGACAATGTAGAGTTTAGATTATTTAACCATCATTTTTCTCTATCTAAAAAAAAAACAAAAACAAACTCGTTGCCGTTGAGTCGATTCTGACTCATAGCAACCCTATAGGACAGAGTAGAACTGCCCCAGAGGGTTTCCAAGGAGAGCCTGGTGAATTTTAACTGCTGACCTCTTGGCTAACAGCTGTAGCTCTTAACCACAATGCCACCAGGGTTTCTCTAAGTAGGAACCATATTAAGGTTTTATATAAACTTCGGCTTCTTCATAGTTCAGGGTAAATTTGAATATTTTGCAGGTGAAGTCAAGAGCAGCAAGGCTGAAGGAGCATGCCCTGAGTGCCAGCACTGTTGATGTTCCTGCTCATTCCACTGTGGAAAGTTCCCCTTCACATTTCTATTCTCAAATGTTAGGAAATGACCCAGAACACCTCATCAATGAAAATGAAGGTGCACCACACTGTGACAGAGCTTTATGTTAAAATGCTTTCAAAAGGGAGTTAACTCAGTGATGTGGCATCTTTACGTTGTGTTTAAATAGCTTTCCTGAAGACAATACAAGCATTACGGGGGGGTGGGGTGGCGGCAGATAGCCCTGGTGGTGCAAAGAGTAAGCATTTGGCTGCTAACCAAAAGATTGGTGGTTCGAACCCACCCAGTGGCTCTGTGGGAGAAAGACCTGGCGATCTGCTCCTGTAGAGATTACAGCCTAGAAAACCCTATGGGGCAGTTCTACTCTGTCCTATAAGGATCTCTCTGAGTCAGAACCGACTTGATGGCACCTAACAACAGTGTGTGTGTGTGTGTGTGTGTGTGCAAAAACAATTGGCTCAGGTGAAATTAAAGTTTTTTTGCAGAAGAAAAAATAAAACATGATCAGATGTATTTCTTCTCTATTTTTTCAGAAAAAGCTGAATTGGGTTCACAAGTGCATTGCTAAATCAATTGTAATTTTTAAAATTCACGATAGTTTCTTTTTGACAAAGTTATATTTCTGTCATCTGGAATTTCAGGTTTCACTCTTTTGCTTCCTGGGATTTGCAAAGCAGCAACAATCAGCCAGTTTACATTTAAGATATTTTGATTCTTTTCTCAGCCTCTTGCCAGCGTATTTAACACAGAATGATTAAAAGCTGTGCGTTCTGTTAGAACTGTTATAGTGTTTAAACAAGGAAGTCTGTGTTTGTTTAAGAGAATGGGGAAATGGTTATCTTGACAGATTAGACTGAAAAAACAGGACAGCCACAGTCTCGCACAGATGTCCACATTTGCTACTTGGCTGGCTTTTGGAGGTTCTCTAAACAAAACTTGCTTGTGTGTTTGTGCCTGTGCTCTGTTTGACACCTGACTGAGGAATGTGATTAAGAGCTACTGCCAGGGCCTGCATGTCTCTGTGGGCAAATGTTCCCAGGTCTGAGATTTCTCAGAGTTTGTTTAACTATGTCATAATTAAACTAATGGAACACAAGAGGAATTTCTGTAAATGGTTTAAAGACCCTGTTCAGATGCCATTTCATCTCACATCACACACAGTTCCTGTGGCTTCACTGCAAAGTCAAAAGGAGCTGAGCAGAAGCTGTGGGGAATACCACATTAATCAACCTCTGAAAAATGGGATCTTACAGACAGAATGAAACATCAGTGGCAGCTGTGGTTTAGGGGAAATAACACACGACAAAGATTCACGAAACCTTGATGCAAGCCCTAACTCTGCCAGGTGCTAGCTGTTTGACCCTGACTGAGTCATCACTTAACTTTTCTAGGATAATGAAGTTGCTGATGTTGATAATACTGATGACGGTGGCTCACATTTATTAAGCCCCCAGTATGTGCCTGTAGGGCAGTTCTACTCTGTCCTATAGGGATACTAGGAGTCAGAATCGACTCGACAGCACACAACCAGAAGTATGTGTCAGGCACTATGTTACTGGTTTGACACGCAGTGCTTCATCTTATCCTCAAAACAGCCCTATAAGGTGGGTATAGTTAGCATGGCTATTCCCTACTGAGGCTCAGAAAAGCTAAGAGGTTGGTTCAAAGGCAGAGTTAGTATAGCACATCCCAGCTAGCATATTTGAACGCATGTCTATTACACTTATTGAATCTGGTTTTTTCACACAATAGGGTCTTCAGGGTAACTTCCCGCTGTGAAATTCAATGATTGGGAAATCTGAACACATCGACATCACTTTAAATATGTCTACGTATAAATAAAAAAAAAAAGACTTAACATAAGTTGGTTATAATTGTGACTATGCATAGATGTTTATTTCTGTTTCCTGGTACCTAGTTTGCCATAAGCACTAATATAAAATTCTTGTATCATAAACTTTTTGAAAGTACGAAATATCTTCATTAAGTGGTATTTGTTAAATCAAATTCTGAAAGCTTGAGACCCTGGCAAGTGTGATAATAGTGTTTTAGAGGAAAAGCTTCAAAATACGTTGCATATACAGAATATACGGGATCTACTTGTTATGTCATATATACAATTGCCAATTTCACTCTCCTCATTTTATTTTTTATATTAATGTGTACTTTATTTATAATATGGGTGCTATTTGAAAAGTAATCACCCTGAATTTAGAATTTATTGTAATGTAGTTTTATTGGTAATAAAGGTTTCTATTGCCTTATTCTAATAAATAAGATTTTGATTTATCTTTAACATATTTATACATGTGGTGAGTGGCTATATTTTCTGAAAGCCCTGAGTGAATAGTTCTTATTGAAAATATAAAATGCAAAGTGTCAAAGTAGCTGGTGACAATCTACTGGCTGTTTGGTTGATGTCAGTGGGATTGCCCAGGTCTTAGAGAGACCAGACTGGATTACAATCGTAGATTCATTCTACCAGCTTATTCTTGTTGTTCTTAGTTGCTGTTGAGTCGATTCTGACTCATAGAGGCCCCATATGTTAAAGAGTAGAACTGCTTCATGGTTTCCAAGGCAGTGACCTTTCAAAGCAGATCACCAGGCCTGTCTTCCAAGGTGCCTCTAGGTGGGTTTGAGACACCAATCATTGGCTAGTAGTTGAGCACTTAACCATTTGTGCCACCCAGGGACTCCTTACCTTATTCTTAGATACCACTAATAAAAGTCTAGGCGGTTGGTTTGAAGAATGAAATCTGTACCAGTTCTGACACATCTTTATATATTTATTAATTAAACAAAATGTGTTTTCTAGTCAACTTTGTGTGCTAGTATTTAAATTATTTGTGGCATTGTGTCAGAGCTCCTACAATCTTCACCTGAGACAATTCCAATCCCCCCCTTCTCCCGGTGGCTTCATTCCTTCTTTTCTTGCCATAGTCCTCTTCATTTACTACTTTTGGACATAACCAGACTACTTTGTTGATGTCAATTTGGAACCACATTTTCCCCTACATGTGCTGGATTTTTCTCCTACCAGTTCTGTTTAGAATAAATTTCTTGGAATTCTAACCTCAATCATCAATCTCTTCTGCATCCTTATCCGAAGATAACAGGACTCACTAGCCAAGGCACCGTTTTGTTTACCACAAAAGTAAGAGCCTGCTTCTCCCAAAACGGGAACCTATTGTTTTATCTTATCTCTGCCAGAATGTGAGAATGTTAAGAAGTGATTAGGGCCACTTGTTTATCTCCATTCTGATAGAATGTCTGGCAATTGATATCGATAGACAACAATGGAATTTTAGTATAATTATTTCTTACATACACTCTTGTCAATGTGTCATGCAATTGCCTTGGTTTAATTTTCCAGGAATGCCTAAAGGCCAGGAATTTAGATTAGTTTCTGCTAACATGTTGTGCTGGTTAATGTTATGTGTCAAGTTGGCTAGGTTATGATTCTCAGTGGTTTGGCAGATACTGGACTGACTGCTCTTCCACAATGTAATATAATGTAATCACCTCCATGATGAGATCTGCTATGAGCAACCAATCAGCTGAAAAGAGTTTCTTGGCCTGCTTCCAGTATATAAATGGATGTTTCAGTAAGGTTCACTCTCAGTCTGGATCCTGCATTTGACTTGTCGTCATCTGACCTTCGGTTCAGCAGCCTGCTGCTTGAGCTGCATATTTTGGAATTCGCCAGCTCCTGCAGCCCTGTGAGCCAGCAGCCTGCTGTCTGACCTGCCAATTTTGGGTTTGTCAGCGCCAACAACCACGTGAGTCAAGAGAAGCCTCCAGCCTGACACCTGCACCATGGATTTTGGGACTTGCTAGTCTCCACAACTGTGTAAGACATTTCCATGAATTAAATCTCTCTATATACATTTATGGAGCCCTGGTGGCACAGTGGTTAACAGCTCAGCTGCTAACTGAAAGGTCAGCAGTTCGAATCCACCAGTCACATCTTGGAAACTATATGGAGCAGTTCTACTCTGTCCTGTAGGGTCGCTATGAGTCAGAATCGACTTGATGGCAACGTTTGTTTTTGTTATTATATATATATTTATATGTATATGTTCACTGGTTTTGCTCCTCTAGAGAACCCAGTCTAAGACACATTTAAACTGTCACCAAATGGCTCAAAAAGTGAATAGAAATAAGGAGCTTGGATATGTTGAGTTACGTTTAGGAAAAGTGAGGTCCAAGTCTCTGGAATCTAGTGGGCCTAAGATGAACCATATGGTTTGCCCCTTCCCTAAACTAGCATCTTTACTTGGGAGAAAACAGGGTAAACTAATGACTGAAGACAAGCCCCAGAAGGGCAGTCTGTAAGAAAGGGTATTGGTGGTGGTTTATGGAGGACTTACATACATGGAGTCACCATGAGTCGAACTCAATCCATGGCAACTGGTTTAGTGTTTTATGCATTTATGAAACGTATGTTTTGTTTTCAGCCTCAAAGTTCAGGACAGCTCCTGCTTCCTGCTGCCTTCCCCTTCTCTCCAGAATTAGTGCCAACCTGCCCATCTTTGATCGGATTCTAAGCTCCAGGCCAAAGGTGGTTGCCTGAGTTTAGAGATGAAGAATTTTAACAAGAATATCTTTTAGAGCATTTCCCACACTTGAGTCATTTGTGGAACAACCTTTCCAAAATTTGCTAAATCTGAAAATAAAGAAGTTGACTTACTTTTTTATTTAAATGAATGTATTATAAAAGGAAGTAGGATATCATATGCCATAGGTAAGAGACTTTACACAAAACCCGTGAAGACAATAGTTTTTAGGCTGTAAAGGCTAAAAAAAGGCTCTGAGCCAAAGGCTTGTTTTCTTTTTCTCAAAAAGGAGATCTTAATAAGTGCTTGAGAGGTGCTAAGGACATGCTGGTGCCAAACTAAAAATTTCTTCTTGATTTATTTGGAAGGATAGAGAGAGAACTGAAAATAGAATCGCTTTCTCGCTATGTTAGTGTTATTTAATGCTGTGTTCATGAACTATTTCATCTCACCACCTTCAGTAGTATGCATCCCACATGTTTGGAAGCATTGTTTTTAACCATCACTTGGACCAGATAGCTGGCAGTAAATTCAAAAAGTCAGTATGGGCTTATTGAATGCCAGTCATGTGTATCATTTGAGTGAGGCATTATGGTAATACAAATAAAACACAATAACCTGAATTATTGGGCTAGAAGGTATGTGTGTGTGAATTTGAGTTTTGAGACTAGGACTAAGTTGTGATGTATGATACAAATGCTAAGAATCAAGGGATTCAGAAAAAAAGAAACTTTATTCCGAGATGTAGTTGCCTTGGAAAAGCTTCATGAGAATTTTTCTGGTGTTTGAAGGACATACATGTTGCGGGTTGGCAGGCAAGTGGAACAAGTACATTCCCAAAGAGATAAAGTGTAAGTCAAAGCTTTGTTGTGGGTTTATACACTGAGCCCATAAAGCACAAGTTAAATTTATGGAAGTGAGAGATTGGATAGAGTGGGTTAGGGGAGACCAGGTGTACAAACTGGATTGGGATTTGATGTTTTTAGAAGAAGGCAGATGTTTCTGGCACTTGAACTGGTGTCACTTTAACTAAAGATGTTAGGAAGATGCACCTGGCAATTGGGTATAGGGTATACTGAAACAGGGAGCACTGAAGAGTATTTGGTGGTCATAGAGAGGTAAAGCGGCCTTAGTAAATATCAGGGAGATAGAAAGATTAGTCTACAGTCTGCAAAAACATAATCACCAGGGTCTGGGGGAAGCACAAAGGAGAAAGAGAAGTGAAACAGAACTTCATATTTTGGGGGCAGGGTCAAAGGGGAATCTGCAAAGCAAGATGGTTTGGGTGAGGGAGATTTTTGTGTTCTTGTTTAAGAGTGGATTTGAAGGGTTATGTTCAATTTTGTCTGCTAAAATTAGTTTTTGCCCTCATATGAAAAGCCAAACCAGAAATTTAAGCCTCCATTCTGTAGAAGGGCAAATACTGGAGAAAGGAGCCTCATACTCCCTCAGTATATAAAGGGGAAAAGGAGAGGGAGGTAGCATTGATCAGACTCCTATTCTCTGTCTTGTCCTGTCTGGTTCTGGGAAATCTACATACACTTGGTATTCAATTATTGCAACTCTGAGAAATAGATGGTACAGGACCTGTTTTACAGGTAATGATACCAAGATTCAGAAGTCTTAGGGGATATTTATAGTTAGGATAAAACAGAACATAGGAGAGAAGTGTCCAGAAAGAGAGAAAGGAAAAGAATTAGGAAAGAGAGGCTTCAGGGATGCTATTATGGAAGAGTATTTCAAGAAAGAGGTACTTTCCTACTGTGTCTCACTACAAATCTTTTGGAGGATTAGATATTATATTGATTAAAACAATGAGGCAGTGTCCAGTGAATTGGATTTGATCTTTGACAGTAAAAGAATATTAGATTTGGTGACGTGACTGGTGTATTTGCTTTTTTAAATATAGCCTTTCATAAGAAACAAAAATGTCACATTTCATTTGGAACTTTAAATTGTTCTAAAGGGGATCCAGGTGAGGGAAGGGGTGCCAAGTGGCTCACTGTTCAAGGGTGGTTTGTCCACTCTGATCTCACTCATTTCAGGGACGTTATAGTTCAAGCACGGGCACAATGTTAGCTTTCTGAACGGAATGTGATCAGAATAAATGAACTATCTGGAGAACACTTCTTAGATACATACTCAGAGATGCCAGGATTTCAATCATGGAATCTGGAAGTCCTTATCCATTTTAATGAGGAGTTCTCCTTCCAGGCTCCAGGACACATACCATGCCTTTCAGAGGCCTTGGAGGTAAGACTGCTTTGGGCTATGCAGGATAGTTGGGACATAAAGAAAATGAAGAGGCTAGAGAGCTCTTACACCAGCCCTGGGAGTGTGAGACAACAGGTAGCTCCTAGGTGTGTCTTGTCTCCTACCCTGCCCTTACTGAAGTAGACAGGTTACTTCAATAATCAAGAAACTGGACTCCTGGTTGTGTCCTGATCTGTTTTTACTCCATGCAGTTTAGTACCATCAGACTTTAATATTATACTGAGAATTTAAAATTCACCTTAAACTATCCTTTGGGACAGGTATGTGTATGTGTATGCACGTGTGTGTGTTTCAGCAGCGTCTGACCCTGGGTCCGAGCCATAGCTTTGAAGTGGAATGGTGTTTACATGTCCAACAGTTAGAATGTGTTCCTCTTTTGCATTGCTTCCCCTTGCTTGCTCCTCCTGCCTCCTTCTCTGGTTCACTTTCTGCTGTCTTTGCACCATCTCTCAGCACCATTTCTTGTTACGAAGCAACTGTGAAATAGTGTACTGTATTTTAGCAAACAGTTGTTATCCAGAATCATTTGGGTTTTTTCTCAAAGGATCCCATTTGGCAGAACCAGTTCCCTTTTCAGAGTTGGGGAATCCTAACCTTAAAAGTTCATTCATTTATTCAACAAATATTTACTGAGTGCCTAGCATGTGCCAGGCACTGTACTAGGCAGGCACTTAAATAAATAATACATCATCAGTGCTCTTAAGCTTGGAGTCTAGTGGGAGGAGACAAGCAAGTAAATCAATGGATACTTTATATTATAATAAGAACTATGATAGATCTACTCATAAAGAACTGTGAGGACAAGGAGACAAAACACCTGTTGCCTTCTAGTTGATTTCGACTTATAGCAACCCTATAGGACAGAAAGAACTGCCCCACAGAGTTACCAAGGAGCAACTAGTGGATTCTAAATGCCAGTCTTTTGGTTAGCAACCAAGCTCTTAACCACTGCACCATCAAAGCTCGTGGGGACAAGGAGAAGAGGCATCTAAATCAGATACTCTGAGTTCTTATGGCTCCCTTACTTGCTCTCTCATTACAAAGATCACTCTGTGTCATTATTACCTCCCTGTAAGAACAGAGCATGGGAGCAGGACTGAAACACAGCTGTTACACACTGGTACGCTTGGTTCAATTGCTAAAATATTGAAATATTTCTTTTCTGGTTGGTGAGTGACCTCAGAGCACTGCTTTTACTCTGGATGCCTCAGTTTTTCCCCACAGACCCAGCAACTACAGGCAGAAGAGGGCCCTCAGGACACTGCTCCAGCACTTTGGCCTAGGGTCCATTCTGCTTAGTTATTAACCAAAAAAAAAAAAAAAAAA
>NW_004444057.1:3291497-3319191 GCF_000243295.1 Trichechus manatus latirostris | reverse complement strand
GATTCAAACTGCCAACCTTTTGGTTAGCAGCCACGCTCCTTAACCACTATGCCACCAGGCTTCATGACACCAGGGCTCCATTTAGTTATTACCTGGGCCATAAAGATTGTTAAATATTTTGAATATCCTTTCTGGGTATTGGACGTGTTCGGCATTGTATCCTCAACACCCAGCACAAGGCTACCACGAAGTCAATGCTCAATAAACAGTAGTTGAATGTTTAATAAATACATTAATTACTAGGGGCTGGGTATGGGAGGAGCACCGGTGGCACAGTGGTTAAGAGCTTGGCTGCTAACTAAAAGGTCTGCAGTTAGAATCCATCAGCTGCTCCTTGGAAACCCTATGGGGCGGTTCTACTCTGTCCTATAGGATTGCTATGAACTGGAATTGACTCAATGGCAACAGTTTTGGGGTATGGAAGGTTAGTAGATCAGGCTTTTTAGAGGAAGTAAGACTACAGCCAGAGTTTTGGGAAAAAAAAAAAATTAGTCTGCATGGAATAAATGTACATCATTGAATTTTATGAAAATTTCAAAAAGTATAAAGAAGAAAATAATAATCAGTTATAATCCTACCATCTAGAGATGACTATAATTGACATTTTGAGGTGTTTTCTTTCAAACTTTTTTCTATATGTATATTTGCTGGTATGTGTGTGTTTGTATAACTGGGTAAAGATTTTAACATATTAATGTGTAAGTGTTCACAGCTTTCTGTCCTTCCTCAGCTGTCCAAGGAGGACTTCAAGTTTGCCTACTGGCTCCTGGTCCTTTAATGTGCTAATTGGTTATGGGGTGGGGGTGGGCTGGGGAGGAGCCAAGAAAGGCTGTGTTGCTTTACATGTGAAAGAGCATGCAGCTTTACATGTGAAAGAGCATGCAGCAAAATCCAAACATTTTGAAACCCAGACTCTGAGGGGGTTGATAATGAAAAGAAAACCAAAAACCAAACTCGTCCCCGTTGAGTTGATTCTGACCCATAGAGAACATAGAGGACAGAGTAGAACTGCCCTGTAGGGTTTCCAAGGAGCCTCTGGTGGATTTAAACTGCTGACCTTTTGGTTAGCAGCTGTATCACTTAACCACTGCACCATCAGGGCTCCGTAATGAGAAGAGAGCCTTGAAAAAACACAAGATTGGCTGGAATTTGAGGAAAAGAGAAATGGGGAAGCAGCTGCCGTGCCAAGAAAGACACTTGGGAGATACAGCAAAGAAGAAAAAATTTAGGATGTGTCATGGTTTGAATTATGTCCCCCCCAAAAATGTGTGTATCAATTTGGCTGGGCTATGATTCCCAGAATTGTGTAGTTGGCCTCCATTTTGTGATTGTAATTTTATGTTAAAGAGGATTAGGATGGGATTGTAACACCACCCTTACCCAGGTCACATCCCTGATCCAACGTAAAGGGAGTTTCCCTGGGGTGTGGCCTGCATCTCAAGAGATGAAAGGAAAGGGAAGCAAGGAGAGAGTTGGGGACCTCATACAACCAAGAAAGAAGCACCAGGAGCAGAGCGCATCCTTTGGACCTGAGGTTCCTGTGCAGAGAAGCTCCTAGTCCGAGGGAAGACTGATGATGACGAGGACCTTCCTCCAGATCCGATAGAGAGAGAAAGCTTTCCCCTGGAGCTGATGCCCTGAATTTGGACTTCTAGCCTACTAGTCTGTGAGAAAATAAGTTTCTCTTTGTGAAAGCCATCGACTTGTGGTATTTCTGTTAGAGCAGCACTAGATGACTAAGACAGAATTTGGTACCGAGAGTGGGGTGCTGCTCTAACAGATACCTAAAATGTGGAAGTGGTTTTGAAACTGTGAATGGATAGAGGAGCAGCAGTGGCCGAGAACCAACAGCAGCAGAACTAGGAGACCAGCACGACATGGCGCTGGAGCCCACCCATGGAGCAAGAGAGCCAAATGCCTGTGCGCTGGAGGCTTCCTAGCGGAGTGGGGTGCCTCCAGGCACTTATCGGTGGAGCTAGGCTTGCTGACCCACAGAGCAAGGGAGCTGAGTGTCTGTGTGCAGGAGGCTTCCTGGGGGAGTGGGGTGTCTCCAGGAACTTACCGATGGAGCTACAGAGCTTTGGAACACTTGCCCCAGCAGGGCAGATGCAGGCGTGAGGCCCAAGGAGCCGAGAGGCCAAGAAACCAGGAAACAAGCTGAAGAGACAAGGGACACAAGAGGCCGAGCTGCCTCCGTCTCAAAAGGTATGGCCATGACCTCAGGGGTTTCAAAGGGTGGAGCCATAGCCTCTGTGTTTCTAAGGGTGGAGCTGTCACTCCAATGGAGTAGGAGAATGGTGCGCCTAAAGCCAAGGGAGCAGAGTTGCTGTTCCAGTGGGCCTGGAAGGCGGAGCTGAAGTCCAGGGCCAAGGGGCGTCCTCTCAGAATCCAGAGACTGTGGCTAATACCTAGAGTCTGTAGGGCAGGGCTATTCTGTAAATTGTCTCAGAGAACAGAAAATTATTTTCAAAGCCTTGAGGGCTAATGTAATGTGTTCTGCTGACTTGCTTGGTGCCTGTTATCCCTTCTTTCCCTCCAGTTTCTCCCATTTGTAATGGAAATGTCTAGCTTGTGCCTGTTCTGCCATTGTACCTTTGGTAGCAGATAACTTGTATTCTAGATTTCACAGATGAAGAAGAAGTTTTGGATTTTGGACTTGGAGTTAAGACTTTTGCTATGATATGACAGGGTGAATACGTTTTCCATGTTGCGAGGATGTGATTTTTTGGGGGCCAAAGGGTGGAATGTCATGGTTTGAATTATGTCCCCCCCAAAATGTGTGTATCAATTTGGCTGGGCTATGATTCCCAGAATTGTGTGATTGGCCTCCATTTTGTGACTGTAATTTTATGTTAAAGAGGATTAGGGTGGAATTATAACACCACCCTTACTGAGGTCACATCCCTGATCCCATGTAAACGGAGTTTCCCTAGGGTGTGGCCTGCACCACCTTTTATCTCTCAAGAGAGAAAAGGAAAGGGAAGCAAGCAGAGAGTTGTGGACCTCATACTACCAAGAAAAAGAACCGGGAACAGAGCACGTCCTTTGGACCCGAGGCTCCTGAGCAGAGAAGCTCCTGGTCTGGGGGAGGACTAATGATGAGGAGGACCTTCCTCCAGAGCCGACAGAGAGAGAAAGCCTTACCCTGGAGCTGATGCCCTGAATTTGGACTTCTAGCCTACTAGACTGTGAGAAAATGAATTTCTCTTTGTGAAAGCCATCCACTTGTGGTATTTCTGTTAGAGCAGCACTAGATGACTAAGATAGGATGTTTTCTTATCTGTCATGGATATAATCACTCTTTTGACTCTTCTTAAAATGTTTCAAGGCCTTTTTGCAAGTGGATGTGTGAGTTTGGATGGAAGTTTACTGCGATAGACTTTAAGTTGTTGAAACAAAAATCATATTGAGCCAATAATAGAAACTGATCGAAATTTATTTACTGTACAATTCCAAAGAGAGGTAACATTTCGACTAGGGAGTCAAAAATGTTCCAAGGATGAAAGAACCTCCAAAAATGCTTATACACTATCTTATCGACATTGCCACGGAAAAGGGACAGAACAGTTTTTTCATAATAACAATTTACCCTAAAACACAACTTCTAGTCCAACCCTGGAGTTTCTGTTTCTGGAAACTGACTGAACTCTTCAAAAGAGCACAATGCCCAAGACAAACAATAGCAAGACTATTGTTTGACTTAAAGGTAACTTTTAGGCTCACAGTTCAAAAGATCACTTCAGGGCAAGGGTCAAGGTAGGTCACCCAAGTCCATGGACCCCAGAAATCTAGATAACAGGAGAATAAAAACTGTGTCTCAGTTGGGAGTAAGAAGGGCCAAGTTGTTCAGATTGTGTGTGTGCGTGAGTGTGTATGTATGTGCATTGGTTTGTAGGTATATGTGCATAACTACCTATAAGGGGAGTGTGGTGGTAGTAATAGTTTAAAATTGATTAATGTGGTTTCTTTTGTTTTTCTAAACACTTAACCTTGGCCTTATTTCTCTTGAGGCACCCACCTGTCTGCCTGCCTGCTGAATGCAGAGAGGAAAAAATAGAGGTAGTATTCAATTTTTCATATTCAAAAATAGGATTTTGCCTTGAAAACCAGGATATTGCTTTGAGAAATAAATTTCTAAATTCCTTAGTCTCCTTACTTTAGCATATCAAACTCCAGGCTTAATAAGCTAGACTGTAGGGGGTTTCTTAATGGAAGGCTAGACAGGAAGAATATGATTCTTTTCCAACCCGGAGGACCTTGCAGGAAGAAGACAGAGAGAGAAGTCAGGGAGAGAAGTATTCAAATGCGTGCCCTGAGGTGAGTTAGAAAAGTGAGACTAGCACTGATGGGTTCTTGCCTACCTCCCCCTTCTGATCTGGTGTGGGATTTTGTGGGGAGGTTGTCAGGCTGACTGCATCATCAGTCAGAAGTGAAACCATTGCATGCAGAGGCAGGTAGAGATCCTCAAGAGCACCTCTCTGGAGCTGTTTCTGGTTCCTATATGGCAAAACAGGACCTAGAACTAACTTAGAATGATTGTGGAGATTGTCAAATAAGGTTGCCAGAGTGGGGGTAGGATACCTCTATCACAACAGATGTAGAGCTGACAGTACAAGCCGGGGCTCGATGGGCATTTGTGAGGCTTCAGAGGGGTCTAGAATGCCAACCTTATCTAAGCTGAGAGAGACTGAGTCACCACCTCCACCAACTACAGAAAAAACACCATGGATGGCATGGTGGCGAGTGACATCCGGGTGGTGAGGGTCATTGCTCCAGCGGCACCTTGAGGCCATCACATGAAGGAGCCTGACTCATCTCCTCTGTCCTGAGGACAGTGAGCCTCATCCCTCTCCTCCTCCGCCACCCATACAACCAGCTCCACTTACGGCAGAGAAGCTGAGGGAGTTCTGTCCAATACTCCTTAAAGAGGTGGTTTGATTTTGTTGTAGGGGAAAAACATCATAAAGTTTAGTAAAGCAAAAAGAAAGTTTTATTCGGCATATATTTAAAAAGGCAAAAGTGGGAAGCAGACAAGCATGCTGTCAGAGCTAGAATGTCCGCTCGAATCCTAGGAAATATTACAGAACAGACAAAAGCGGGAAAACGGACAAGCATACTGCCACAGCCGTGTCTGCCCGAGTCCAAGGAATATTACAGAATAGGCAAGAATAATAACTCCAATATTATTTCCTAACTCAATTTATAAGATCAGACCAAACGTTAAATCCCATTGGACATTTAGTTCCTGTTTTCCCAACTAACGACTTCTGGGTGCTAGAGCATAAAAAACTATCATCTATAGACAGAAAAAATAAATCACATTTTTTCTCCATGTGCTTGAATTGTTTTATTTAGAATCACACTCTCTCTTATACACACATACATATTCAGTTAAGATCATCATATTAGGTATAGAGCTGTTGTTGTCAAAGTTCTTTTGTTGGCAAAGATCAGAAACCCTCTAAAATAAACTCGGGCAACAGGTAAAGAATAATGTAAGGACTCCAGAATGCAATCTCACAGATAGCCACAGACTAGAGGAAAAGAAGAGCCAGAACTCATGGAAACTAGAAATGGAAGTTCAAGACTCAAGGTTATATTCACCACCTCCTCGTCTATCTGGTACAACATGACGACCATCCTGGATCTGCAACAGGATCTTTCAGCTTAGAAGTCCCCCATCAACTGACAACTTCCCTCTGACACTCTTAAGTTGAAATTCCAGTGAGACATCTTTTATACAAACTAACTCAAAGTGGATCATAGATGTAAATCTAAAGAATAAAACTTTTAAATTTTTATAAGAAACCATAGGAGAAAATCGTGCCCTTGGGTTAGGCAAAGAGTTCTTAGATATGACACCAAAAGCACAGTCCATATAAGAAAATAATTGGTAAGTTAGGACTTTATCAAAATTAAAAGTCTTTGCTCTGCAAAGGACACTGTTAAGAGAATGAAAAGATAAGCCACACACTGGGAGAAAAGGAGAAAATATCTGCAAAATACATACCCACAAATACTTGTAGCCAGAAATATAAAAAATTCCCAAAACTCAATAATAAGAAAAGGAACAAACTAACTCAAAAATAAACACAAGATTTGAAGACATTTATCAAAGAATACAAGGAGCCCTGCTGGTGCAAATAGTTAAGTGCTTGGCTGCTCACTGAAAGGTTGGAAGTTCAAACCAACCCAGCTGCTTCACGGGAGAAAGACCTTGTGATCTGCTTCTGTAAAGATTACAGCCAAGAAAATCCTATGGGGACAGTTCTACTCTGTGTGACAGAGTCGCTATGAGTCAGAATCGACTGGAAGCACCCAACAACAATCAAAGAATATATACAGATGACAAATAAACACTTGAAAAGATGCTCAGCATTATCAATCATTAGGAAAATGCAAACCAAAACCACAAGGAGATACCAATATACACTTATTAGAACAGTTTAGATAAAACTGGCAAGGATGAAAAGCAACCCAAACTCTCATACATTGCTAGTGGGAATGCAAAATGGCACAGCTACTTTGGAAAACATTTTGTCAGTTTCTTATAAAGTTAAGTATACACTTCCAGGATGACTCAGCAATTTCATTTCTAGATGAAGTAAAAAACCTGTACATGAATATTTATAGCAACTTTACTTATAATTTCACCAAGCTGGAAACAACCTACATGTCTCTCAACTGGGAATGGATAAATGAATTGTAGCACATGCACACAATGAATTACTACTTGGTAATAAAAATGAATGACTAGATACCCGCAACAAGGTGGATGAATCTCAGATGCATTATGCTAAGTGAAAGAAGCCAGATTCAAAAGGTAACATACTATATGATGCCATTTAGAAGACATTTTGGAAAACGCAAAACTATAGGGATTGTGAGAACGGCGCAGGAATGGGCAGTGTTTCGTTCTGTTGTACATAGTGTCGCTGTGAGCCGGAACTTCTTCGATGGCACCTAATAACAACATAGGAATTAGTGGTCGCTAGGAGATAAAAGAGTTAATCAAAACTGAAAGAAATTGAAACATAAGTTTTATTCTGATCAGTTATTTTATATGCTTATAGGGAGGTCATTCTGATTCCAGTAAAAAAAAAAAAAAAGCAAATGGCTCCAAGTAGGCTAGTTACAATGAAGTTTATAAAGAGAAGAGGAGGGAGAAGAATAAAAGATCAACGACTGGCTAATTTTAACATGATTGAACCCTGCCGCTTAGTGGTTAGGAGCTCTGTCAGTTAACCAAAAGTGGGCAGTTCGAATCCACCACCTGCTCCTTGGAAACCGTATGGGACAGTTCTACTCTGTCCTATAGGGTCACTATGAGTTGGAATTGACTTGATGGCAACGGGTCTCTTTTTTGTTTATAGGGTTGCTATGAGTCAGAATTGACTAGATGGCAATGGATTGTTTTTTTGGGGAGGAGGTTCCCTCTTTTGCTGAGATTGACTGATACCAGGTCACAATGTGATCTCTGGCCCTCCACCCACTGGCAGCCATACCTTTTTTGAGATTTAAATTAGGAGAGCCTAGATTCTTTTTCATTTAATCAGGAGCTAATTGTTCTGTTGACTATTCTTTTCTAGCAAGGAAGAACAAATTTACATTGCTGTAGAGCAGCTTCTGGCAGGCTTCTGCAGTTTGGGTCAGGCTTTTTACGGTTAATATTTGGTTTTGTGGATAAAAGAAAAAACCTTAAAATTAAAGTAAAATGCCTGTTATTTTCCTCTTCAACATGTTGCACAAGGGAATTTGGGGGACGTGATGAAAATGCTCTGTATCTTGGTGTAATGGTGGTGGTGACATGATTTTTATGCATTTGCCAAAACTCATAGAATTTTAAATAAAAAGGTGATTTTACTGTACATAACTTTAAAAATAAAAAATTTAAAAGGAAGTGTAAAAAAAATCCCAGTGAGAGAGAAAATATCATTGGCATTCCTTAGGTTAGGTTCCAACCTTGGTGCAGTCAATGATTATCCTGAACAAACAGAGCCCTGAGTTGTTTCTCTGGGCTTGAGTTGGGCAGTAACAGTGGAATTGAAAGTTGGACATGGTTTGCAAATTAACAGACTTGTCTAGGAATTAGTTTTACATTGTGATATCATTGGTTAATATTATAGTCATGAAAATTGTTTTGTATGCATTAATGGAAAATGTTACTATTGACCCACTCTACCTATAGATGCATCTGCTGAGTTTTTGAAAAATTAAAAATAACTAGATAAAGAAGTAAGGAAGGGAGGTAAACAAGCAGTTGTTGTGTGCTGTTGGGTCCATTCCGACTGATAGCGACCCTATATGACAGACTAGAACTGCCCCCTCGGGTTTCCTAGGCTGTAATCTTTTAGAGAGGAGCCCTGGTGGTACAGTGGTTAAGCACTCGGCTGCTAACCGAAAGGTCGGCAGTTCGAATCCACCAGTGGCTCTGCAGGAGAAAGATATGGCAGTTTCCTCCCATAAATATTACCATAAAATAAAAAACCAAACCTGTCACCATAGAGTCGATTCCAACTCATAGTGACCTTATCGGACAGAGTAGAACTGCCCCACAGGGTTTCCAAGGAGCAACTGGTGAATTTGAACTGCTGACCTTTTGGCTAGCAGCTGAGCTCTTAACCACCTGGGCTCACCCATAAAGATTACAGCCTTGGAAACGCTATGGGACAGTTCTGCTCTGTCCTGTAGGATTGCAATGAGTTAGAATTGACTCGACGGCAATGGTTAATCTTTAAGAGAAGGAGGAGTCCTGGTTGCACAATGGTTAAGTGCTTGGCTGCTAACCGAAAGGCCAGAGATTAAAACCCATCAGCAGCTCTGTGGGAGAAAAGATTTGGCGATCTGCTCCTGTAAAGATTACAGCCTATGAAACCTTGGGGGCCTTTCTGCTCTATGAGTCAGGATCAACTCAACAGCACACAACAATAACAACAACGATCTTTACAGGAACAGGTTGCCAGGTGTTTTCTTGTGCAGAGCTGCTAAGTGGGTTCAAACCACCAACCTTTGGTTAGCAGTTAGGCGCTTAACCACGATGCCACCAGGACTCCTCAAACAAGCAGTGGAAAGTCTAAATATCACCTGGCCTCAGAAGAGGCAGAACCAGCATCCATTCCATCAAGAACTTCTTATGGAGAACTGGTTTTGAATATAATATGGTGCTAAATGGTTGTGCATGACATAAAATATATATTAAGACTATTCAAATTCAAACTTCTATATGCCAAAGAAGCTCTCTGGTTAGAATGTAAAACTAACAAGAAAAAGCTAAAGCTATTTGTATTTTCTGCTTAGTATATGTTCCTTACATTCCTTTTCTAAACCTTTTAAAGGTATATTACATTAAGTATAAAAATAACCCCATTGGAAGAATAAAGCTTTGAAGTATCAAAATCTATAAATCTTCTTTGAAATGTACAAACATGCCTTAGGTAATCTCTACCTTGTTGATACAAGGCAGACGTGCTACTTTTTACTATTGTTTATAGTTTTGGAATAGCTTCCTTGATTTTTATAATCAAGTATCTTTGTGCAATTGCTGAGCATCTTGAAAACACTTCAAAATCAACACGACTACATATTCAGTACGAGCATCAAAGCAGCAGCAATTAAGCCCAGGGCTGCTAGCTGATATTTAGGAATATCAAGTCACATTTTCCACACTATGAGAAACTGTCCAAACTTTGGTTTACAACTTAAAACTGGGTGAACAGTGTTGCATCAGGAAACAAACTAGCATGCTTCATGGCTACTTTTCCGAAGGGAAGAGACACATCACTAATGTCACTGAGTTTAATTCTCTTATCTCTAGGAATGACATTTCTAGGTTAAGACAGGCTAGTGGCAAGATCCTGTGTGTGTGTAGGGTGTGTGCGTGTGTGTGCGTGTGCATATGCATGTGCATATGTGTGTGTGTTGGAGGCAGTGGTTGGAAGGGGGGTAGATGAGGAGTTGGGGAATAGCCCAATCACTTTTTTACGAGTCCTTTATTGTAGCAAATATTAGAACGTCCTCATACTTCATTTTTCTGATGAGCAAGTACAGTAATCATCCAGAAGGCTCTTTAAAAGAAAAATAAGGAGATTTTCAGTCATCTCCTCTTGTCAGACCTTGCATAACATAAATGTCGGTGGAAGATTAAGGGCCAACTCATGAAAGTAAAATAGAATGAGTTGAGGTGATTCAGGGAGAAAGGAACACAATCATTGTTGGTAAATGAAGGTTAATGATATCCTTGTACCAGTTGCAATTTTGCGGCATGCATATTTTGATGAATTATAGCAAGGCTGACTCATAATTTGTGACCTATATGTACAAAACAGTCCAAGTGAAGTAGTTATCTGATTTTATTGTCAGCAAAAGATTTTTTTTCCATATTAAAGGCCTCCCCCCAAAAAAAACCCAGAAGACTTAAAAAAAAAATTCAGAATAATAGTTGCCCCATAGATTTGAGGTAACACTGAACAACTAAAAAGTGATAAAGGAGAAAGAGACAGCTGATCAGTCACCTACACACGCCAATAGGGATGAGGTGGGAGGGCTTGAAATATTTTAAATTTAGACTTATTTACTTCAAAAATTGTCAATAGAAGTTTTCACATCTCACCTCAAAAGACTGTACGAGAACACTGCTGACAGTACATTTACCCAGACTGACTTTATGCTAACAAATATGCCGTTCAGATTGTCAGCAAAACTAAAATGAATGAGCTTAGCACAATTCAAATGGATCTTTGGCACATCATCCATCAATTAAATTCTTCCCGGTACTCTTAGGTTAATATCAAAGTATACAATACAACGTCGTCCATTTTATTTAGCATTCTTTGTGCGCAGTCCCATAAAACATTCTATACAGTTTCCTTATACCTCCCTTCTAGACTAGAATGACTATAACAGTGTTAAAGCAAAATCTTGGGAGATATGAGCAAGTATTGTTCCTACACCTTCTTTTGTCTCTAGGTAAAAGGTGACAAAATTTAAAACAACCAAATTCAAGGATGAAAACCTGAAAGGCAATGAGAACTGGAGGGATGAGAAAATGTCAGAGATGAAGTAAACAGCCAAGAAAGTTCAGCTTCAAACTCTGGTGATTCAGCAGGCGTTGACTTCAACAGAAGAATGAGTGGAGAGAAATGTGGTGGGGGTGACTCTAGATACATTTCTGAAAGCTGGAAGGACATTGTTATGGATTGGATTGTGCCCACAAAAGTATGTGTTGATACTCGTAAAGAGTGTGCTTCTTAGCTCATGTAGATACTTGAGATTAAATGAGCAGCTCTCGTCCAGAGGAGACATGAGAAGGTAGAGAGGGTCAGGAGCTGGTTGAACAGACATGGGAAATCCAGGGTGGAAAGGAAGAGTGTGCTGTCACAGTATAGGGAGAGCAAGTAGGGTCACAAAACAATGCATTTATAAATTTTTGTATGAGAAACTATCTTGAATTGTAAACTTTCACTTAAAGCACAACAATAAAAAAAAAACTTTGTGTTGTAAATCCGAACTCCCAATACCTGTAGATATAATCACAATCCCCATTAGGAATAGGATTTCTTTGTTATGCTAATGAGATCACATCTGTATAGGGTGTGCTTTAAGCCAATCACCTTTGAGATATAAAAAGAGCAGATTAGACACAGAGAGGGAAGCGCAGAGGGGAAGATACATGCCACATGAAGAGGAACAGAAGCTGAAAAGAGATAAGGACATTCCCCCAGAGCTAACAGAGAGAGAAAGCCTTCCCCTAGAAACAGCACCCTCAATTTGGATTTATAGCCTCCTAAACTGTGAGAAAATAAATTTCTGTTTGTTAAAGCAGCCCACTTGTGGTATTTCTGTTATAGCAGCACTAATAACCTAAGATAGTCATTCTGAAAAAAAAATTCCATCATGGATTCTTACTCATCCCTGATTTGGTTTACTTCAGTTAAACATTCAAAATTAAAGTTAATCTCATTGTTTAAAATACAGGAAGAGCCATTCTTGCCATGTATAATTCTATTTTGCAGAGACCAAACCTGGGTTTAAGTCAATCATTTTGATAAAACTTGTGGTCCAGCGGTGTCTTACCTTATGCTGCTGTAACACAAATACCATAAGTCGGTGGCTTTAAAGCACGGAAATTTATTTTCTCATACATCTAGAGGCTAAAAGTCCAAATCAGGGTCTCAACATTGTTGATTCCTTCCTAGTCTGTAGCCCTGAGTGTTCCTTGTTTCTTTGGTGACCCTCAAATGCCATCTATCTTCCACCATGTACAGATATCTCTGTGTCTTATCTACTCTTTTATAATTCAGAAGTGATTAGATTTAGAACACATCCTACCTTGGTATGGTCTAATTGACCTAACAAAGAAAACCCTATTTCCAAACAGGATTACATCCAAAAGTATGTTGTTGTTGTGTGCTGTGGAGTCATCCCAACTCACAGCGACTCTTTAGGACAAACTAGAACTGCTTCATAGGGTTTCCTAAACGGAAGTCTTTATGGAAACAAATCGCCAGTTCTTTTCACCCATGGAGTGACTGGTGGGTTCAAATGGTCAACTTTTCAGTTAGCAGTGGAGCACTTAACCATTGTGCAACCAGGGCTCTAATCCATATGTATAGGAGTTAAGATTCCAACACATATTTTGGGGGAACACAATTTAATCCATAACAAGTGAGGAGCAAGGAAGCATAACAGGAGACTGGCAATGATAAACTCTGCTTTCTGTTGTGGTTATTACAGCTTGTGAATCTGGAGCAATATGCGGGTCATCCAAGTTTTAGCACAGTCCTTATTAAAAAAGATCCCAAAGGTGAACTACTTCAACCAGTGATTTCTAACCCGAATGCCACATACTCCTGGAAATGAGGAGCACAGATTATTGCAAAGGAGTCCATGAGTCCATGTAATCCCTAAGCATTATCAGTAGGAAGAATAATGCCTCATACACATGTCCTATTTTAAATGTGTGTATGTGCCATTCAGTGTGGACCTGGTGGTGTAGTGGTTAAGAGCTTGGTTGCTAACCAAAAGCTCGACAGTTCAAATCCACCAGACACTCTTTGGAAACTCTATGGAACAGTTCTACCCTGTCCTATATGGTCACTATGAACCAGAACCTACTCGATGGCAACAGGGTATGTGCTATTCAAAGATATTAATGGATTTAGGCGGCTAAAGAACACATAAGGGAATGTTCTGGATCATTAGTCATTAGAGAAATGCAAATCGAAACTACAACAAGATATCGTCTTAAGACAATACTGACACTAATCATAAAAACAGAAAATAATGAGTGTTGGAGAGGTTGCAGGGAGCTTGGAATGCTTATGCACTGCTGCTGGGAATGTAAAATGGTAAACCACTATGGAAAATTATATGGTGCCTCCTTAAAAAAACTAGAAATAGAAATACCATATGATCCAGCAATCCCACTCCTAGGAATATATCTTAGAAAAATAAGAGCCATCACATGAATAGATATATGCACACCCGTGTTCATTGCAGCATTGCTCACAGTAGCAAAATGATGGAAACAACCTAGGTGCCCATCAACAGAGTATGGTGCATACACACAATAAAATACTAGGCAACGATAAGGAACAATGATGAATCAGTGAAACATCTCACAACATGGATGAATCTGGAGGGCATTATGCTGAGTGAACTAAGTCAAACACAAAAGAACAAGTATTGTATGACACCACCTTTATAAAAACTCAAGAAAGGGTTTACACATAGAAACAAACTTTGATGGTTACAAGGAAGGGGAGGGATGAGGAGGGAAAATCACTAACTAGGTAGTAGACAAATGTTAACTTTGGTGAAGAGAAAGACAACACACGATATAAGGGAAGTCAGTGCAGCTTGACCAAAGCAAAGTCACAGAAGCTTCCTAGACACACTGAAACACCTTGAGGGACCGAGTTGCTGGGGCTGAGGCCTGGGGACCATGGTCTTGGGAGATATCTAGGTCAATTGGCATAACAGTTCATAAAGAAAATGTTCTGCATCCTGCTTTGGTGAGTAACGTCTGGGGTCTTAAAAGCTTGCAGATGGCCATCTAAGATACATCTATTCGTTCCATCCCATTCGGAGCAAAGGGGAATGAAGAAAACCAAATACACAAAGAAAATATTAACCTAAAGGACTAAAAGACCACATGAACCACAGCCTCCACCAGCCTGAGCCCAGAAGAACTAGATGGTGTCTGGCTACCACCACCAACTGCTCTGACAGGGATCACAGTAGAGGCTCCCAGACAGAGCAGGAGAAAAATGTAGAACAAAATTCAAATTCACAAAAAAAAGACCAGACTTACTGGTCTGATAGAGACTGGAGGGATACCCTCCGAGACTATGGCCCCTGGACACCTTGTAACTTAGAATTGAAGCCACTCCTGAAGCCCACTTTTCAGCTAAAGGTTAGATAGGGCTATAAAACAGAAGGGTACACACGTGAGGAATGTGCTTCTTAGTTCCATCAAGTATATGAGACCAAATGGGCAACTTCTGCCCAAAGGCAAGATGAGAAGGCAGGAAGGGACAGGAAAACTGGATGAATGGACACGGAGAACCTAGAGTGGAAAGGGGGAGAGTGCTGACACATTGCAGGGATTGCAACCAATGTCACAAAACAATTTGTATATAAATTTTTGAATGAGAAAATAATTTGTGCTGCAAACTTTCACCTGAAGAACAACAACACCAAAAGATATTAGTAGAAATTCCTTTAAAAGTGTGACTGGGTTTATAAAGGTGACTTTTAGCATTATGTACTTTTTAAATCAGTAGCTACTAGAACATAGCAGGGGTTCATTAACATTTTTTGTTATTAAAGATGGATCTTCAGATGCACAGGGGTAGCAGCTTTATAAATAACTGCCAAAACCTGGGGACAATTCAGATATTCATCAACAGGCAAATGGATAAATCGTGGTATAGTCTTACAATGAAATACTGCACAGAGATAAATACAAACTACCGATACATGCGAAAACATAGATGATTAAAAAAAAAAAAGGCCAGGCAAGAAAGAATATACTATATGATACAATTTAAGTGAAATGAGAACAGGCAAAACTAACTGATGGCAATAGAGTCGAACAATGGTTGCTTCTTGAGGGGACTGTGGGTACTGGAGACATACAGGAGCCTTCTAGGGTGCTGAGGAGCATTCTGGTAATGGTGTGTGAATGGATACGTACGTAAAACTTTACGCATCTGTACACTTAGGATTGTTGTTGTTATTAGGTGCTGTGAAGTCTGTTCTGATTCATAGGTACCCTATTGTCATGGATTGAATTATGTCCCCCTAAAATAAGTATATCAATTTCGCTAGGCCATAATTCCCAGTATTGTGTGACTGTCCACTATTTTGTCATCTGATGTGATTTTCCTCTGTGTTATAAATCCTGCCTCTATGATGTTAATGAGGGGGGATAGGCAGCAGTTATGTTAATGAGGCAGGACCCAATCTACAAGATTGGATTGTGTCTTGAGCCAATGTCTTTTGGGATATAAAAGAGAGAAGCAAGTAGAGAGACGAGAGACTGGTGGGGGTCGGGGGATGACCCCTCATACCACTAAGAAAGCAGGGTGCTGGAAGCAGAGAGCATCCTTTGGACCCAGGGTTCCTAGTCCAGGGGAAGATTGATGAGAAGGACCTTCCTCCAGAGCCAACAGAGAGAGAAAGCCTTCCACTGGAGCCGACACCCTGAATTTGGACTTTTAGCCTACTTTTCTGTGAGGAAATAAATTTCTCTTTGTTAAAGCCATCCACTTGTGGTATTTCTGTTATAGCGGCACTAGATGACTAAGATGACTAAGACACCTACTATGTACAACAGAATGAAACACTGCCCAGTCCTGCACCATCCTCACAATAATTGCTATGCTTGAAACCATTGTTGCAGCCACTGTGTCAATACATCTTATCAAGGATCTTCCTCTCTTTTGCTGACATTCTACTTTACCTAGCATGATGTCCTTCTCCAGGGATTGGTCCCTCCTCATAACATGTCCAAGTTATGTGAGATGAAGTCTCCCCATTCTCGCTTCTAAGGAGCATTCTGGCTGCACTTCTAAGACAGATTTGCTTGTTCTTCTGTCAGTCTGTGGTGTATTCAATATTCTTCGCCAACACCATAATTCAAAAGCATCAATTCTTCTTTGATCTTCCTTATTCATTGTCCAGCTTTCACATGCATATGAGGTGATTGAAATACCATGGCTTAGGTCAAGTGGCATCTTTGCTTTTTAACACTTTAAAGAGGTCTTCTGCAGCAGACTTGCCCAATGCAATACGTTGTTTGAATTCTTGAGCTGTTGTGTCCATGAGCACTGATTGTGGATCCAAGTAAAATGAAATCCTTGACAACTTCAGTATTTTCTCTGTTTATCATGGTGGTCCAGTTGGGAGGAATTTCGTTTTCTTTATGTTGAGGCATAGTCCATACTGAAGTCTATGGTCTTTGATCTTCATCAGTAAGTGCTTCATGTCCTCTTCACTTTCAGAAAGGAAGCTTGTGTCATCTGCATAACAAAGGTCGTTAATGAGTCTTCCTCCAATCCTGATGCCACATTCTTCTTCATATAGTCCAGCTTCTCTGATTATTTGCTCAACATACAGATTGAATAGGTATGGTGAAAGGATACAACCATGATTGATGAGCAACTTTCTTGATTTTAAACCATGCAGTATCCTCTTGTTCTCTTCAAACGACTGCCTCTTGTTCTATGTACAGCTTCCTCATAAGGACAATTAAGTGTTCTGGAATTCCCATTCTTCGCAATGTTAACCCTAATGAACTTTAAGTAGTTTACTCTATGTATTTATAGCAGTTTTAAACCATGTCAACCAATTCTTTGACCCTGTCCCATCAGAAGGTGGGATGTATATCCGCTCTACTTGAATCCGGGCTAGACTTATGATTCATTTATAATGAATAGAAATGATCAGAAGTGATGCTACCAGATTTCTGAGACCAAGTCTTAAAAAGCAGGCTGCTTTCATTTTGTTGGCTGAAATTTGCTTTGGAGTCCTGAGTCATCCGGTAAGAAGTTTTACCCACTGAGGCCTCTATGCTGTGATGAAGCCCAGGTCACATGGAAAGGCCATATGTAAGTGCTGTTGTCAGCAGCCTGGCTGAGCTAAGCCTCTGAGTCATCCCAGTCCAGGCACCAGACTCATAAGAGAATATGCACCCCAATGATTCCAGCCCCTTACTCTGAGTGACTCTCAGGCATTTGAGTCTTTTGTGTTGAGGTCTTATACATTTTGGAACAGAGACAAACCATCCTTGCTGTGCCCCGATCCACAGGATCTATGAGCATATTACAATGGCCACTAAGCTTTTGGGTGGTTTATTATGCAGCAATAATAATGGGAACAGAGTGGTAAACCTCACTAAAAAACATTTTTGAAAATAGACTTAGAAACTCAAGGAATTTGAGAACCAGTATTAATCAGGGTACTTTGATTATAAGCAACAAAAACCAACTCTGACCCACTTAAGCAGTAGATAATTTATTGGTGGGATATTGGTCTCAGAGTATGTAAAGGAATTAAAAATAATTCCAATCAAGAGGCCTTTGGGGTATCTTGTAGCAGGAACTGATAAGGAGTTTCTTCTAGACCCTATCAGTGCAGTGATTATGCATGAGCTCTGACCGTAGTCAGCCTTGTCAATCTGATCAAGGTTTTAATTTCAAGGAAATCAACTAGTCAGTCCAGACAAAGCCATATGTGTATACCTTTTCTAGCAGAAGGCAGGCACAGTGACTTGCAGCTTCACCAAGACCAACATACAATGGGAAAATGGTTAAGTCTTCCAAGGGAAATCACGGTCCTCTCATTTGTGTATCCACAACCCACATGTGTATGGAACTAGTGCTTTAAACAAGATTCTTGGATCTATTCTAGAGGCTGGCACCTTCCTGTCTTAAAATCAATTTTATTACTCAAGGTTGACTAAGTTGAATTAGGTTTTTGGTGGCTATTCAGGGCTAGTCTAGAGTTTAATATCTTTCTTGTTTCAATATTTGAATGCTGTCTTAGTTTTCTAGTGCTGCTGTAACAGAAATACCACAAGAGGGTGGTTTTAAAGAACAGAGATTTATTTTGTCGAAGCTCAGGAGGCTAGAAGTCCAAATTCAGGGCACCAGCTCCAGAGGAAGACTCTTTCTGTAGGCTCTAGGGTAAGAGTCTTGTTTCTTTCAGCTTCTGCAGCCCAGACATTCTTCGGTTCCTTGGCAATCCTCACATAGCATCTATCTCCCCCTTATCTGTCCCCCCTATTTGTCTCTGTGTCTATCCTGCTCTTTATAACTCAGAAATGATTAGGTTTAGGACACACCTTACACTGATACAGCCTCATTAACATAGCAAAGGAAATCTTATTCCCAAACTGGGTTCTGGCCACAGGTATAAGGGTTAGGATTCCAACATACAGTTTGGGGGAACAGAGTTCAATCCATAACACATGCTTAATAATGTCTAGGTTACTGACAGTGAGTAGGTGAGTCCTTCTGTTGATCCATAGTAAAAGTAGAGGAGTTTGTATATTCCTGAAGCTAACTTTACAGCTTGTGGTAGTAGTAGACTTTTGGTGTCTCACCCAGACCGCAACCCCTAGCTACCGAGACTATTGGCTGCTATCGATTCCCAGTTTCCCCTTCTCCAGAGACCTGCCCTCAACTTATGGGAATCCTTCTTCTGAGAAGATAAGATCACAGCTTCTCCCCTCCCCACAGTCAGTGACTAAGAAGGGCATATAACAAAGGTTGGGCCCTTGCCTCAAGGAAGAAGAACTTTGTCTCGTCCATGTTCCAAAGCCCTCTTCCTGTAAATCAGGCCAAGGCTAGACTTTACCTGAGCCTGCATGCTTCCTTGGTGCTCACTTTCCTTGTCTTGCTCCACTCCCCCTCTCACAGGCTTCTCTTGGGAGCAGGGCCTTAATAAATTACTTTCATAAGAATTCCCATCTCAGGTTCTGCTTCTAGGGAACCCAGTCTAAAGCAGTAGTCTAGGCCAGTGGTTCTCAAACTTTAGGTGCATCAGAATCACCTGGAAGGCTTGGTAAAACACAGGTTACTGGGCCTCAATCTCAGAGTTTCTGATTTAGTCAGTCTTGGATGGGGCTAGACTTTTTCCATACTCCATTTCCATGGCAAAAATGTTTGCCATGTAGCCCTGCCATAGAACCTGAAATTTATACTTAACTCTTTTTGGTTAAGAGGTCAAAAATTTAAGTAAAAATAGAAGTATTATCTGGAAAGCACAAATAAATTCTGTTTTTATCCCTTGTATGTTAGCTTCTGTTACAGTATACTTTATTAGCAGGGCTCTGACAGAAAAGAGTAACAAGGACAGGAAAATTTTGATAGGGTAAAAGAATCAAGAAAATCCAATTGCAATACTTTTCCAACTTATTTCTGTTACTGAATCCTTCAAAAAAAAAAAAAAAAAAACTAAATGGTACATGTAGAAACTGTTGAATTCATTTTGTTTTGCCGTGTATATTCTCAACAACAACAAAAGCAAATAAAATAATAAAAAAAACCCAAAACCAAACAAAAAATTAAGAGGAAGTCCAATATATAGAAGAGCAACCATGTTGAAAGGGGGTAGAGCCAGAAGCGTATTATCTAAGGGCCCTCCCACCTCTGTGCCCCCTAAAAATGTCTGAAGAAACCCTCAGGTCTGAGTGTGAAAAACACTGATCTATATATTGGCTGTGTTGGCTTGTCCAAAGTGGTGCAGGATTTTTAGCTATTTCCTAGTTTGATCTGGGGCTGGCCTGGGGCTGGCTCCATATGGCATGTTTATTTTGAGGAAACAGACCAACTATATGATTTCACTGGGAAACCAGAGCCCCCATATTGCATTTCAAGACCTGCAGTACTACTGCTGAGAAAACAGGCGTTATGAAGAAAAACAGAATTTGGCCCTATCGTTTATATAAATAGTGCTTAGTAAAACCCATGTTACAGGAATACCAATCTCATGGACCATGTATAAATTTTTTGATGTTTTCCCTTCTGTGTGTTTCATGGTCTTGCTTTTTATTCTCGTAAAAATGCGATGGCATATGAAACTGCTTAAGTAACTACACATTGTGGCCTGCGATGGCTTCATTTTGATGGATGATGTGGGACTGCACAGCTCATTGCAAAGTAATGCTTTTAACTTAAATCAAATCAGTTTTAAGTGAATATGTTTTACACATTTATGCTTTAGAGTCTGAAAAAGCTTTTCCCTAGAAAACAGTCCTTCTTTAGACACTCCCACTGGCCAGGGGAGATGTGTGCCTGGCTCAGACAAGGAGAGTGTTGACTCTCATTGTCTTCAAAGGGCTACAAGTTTTGGGTCCGTAGGGCTGCTGTAGCCTTAATGAAGCGGTTAATGATGTGTGAATTATAGATCCTGACAACCCCTTTAATAAAAACAACAGGGCTGCATCTACAGTGTACCGTGGCCACTAAGTAATGACAGAGCGTGTCTGCTTAACGTAACGCAGTATCTTTAAGTAAAGTGCCATTCTTGCACGGCAGCCTTGAACACTCCTAGTCAACAGAGAAAGGAATGAGAGTCAGTGGTGAAGAAGGCACTGGAACTTAGGATACTTCATTTCCACATAGCTGAGGCTTAGAGAGCAGGAGCCAAAGAGTTGTTAGAGATGCTGCAGAATCCAGAATAAGTGGGACTTGTTTATACTCTTTGCTTCGGCTGCTTGGCTTTTCTGTGAGATGCCCCATTTCAGCAAAGAACTGCATGATGGATGTTTTAATAGCCTAAAAGTGGCTGTCTTCTCCCTCTTGCCTCCCTTTTCCCCACTGGAGGCAGAGGAATGCCAGCTTTCCAGTTGATTTCAAAGAACCGATTGTGTGTTCTAAAGACTGACTGATGTTTGGAATGGGATAACGGGGAGCCTGCCCGTAGCCAGAAAAGCAGTGAGAAGGCCAGCTGTGAGGGAGGCCCCTTGTGCTTGCTGACCTAGACAGTGGGAACGCATGAAAGCCAGGCTGGGGGGAAACAAAAACAAACCCAAACAAAGCCTCTCCCTTTAATTTGGTGGCTACTCTTAAGGAAAAGTGAATTCGCTTTCAATCCCTCAATAGACACTGAATTTGGATTCACAGGCCAAAGTCCAATCTCTTTATCATTTTCCCTGGGATGAGAAAATCCAAATCTGCCTTGTTTGGGCAGGGGTGGTTTTCCTTTAAATAGTTCAAGGAACTGTTTGTCTAACCCTCACCATTCGAGGTGACAGATAGCATAGCAAAGAAAAGAGAATGGCATGCATTCACGAGCAAACACAAACCTTTCAGTTTGTTCCCAGAGCTCAGATACCAGCCGAGCAAGGAAACCACTGCACTCTGAAAGGGCATTGACATGCAAATGAGGCCTCGGGCACCCTGCTTGGCTTCAGAAAAGCCTGCCCGCCCTGCTAGGAAAAGCTAGGGTGGGGTTTATCTGGGCCAGGCTTGCTGGGAAAGCACCTGGAAGGGGAGGCTCAGGTTTAACCCAAGTGAAATGGACACTGGGGGCAGGGAGGGGAGTGAGAAGCAGTTAAGTCTGTCAGAGTTATAGGGTGACCAACTGACCTGGTTTACCTGGAACGGAGAGGGTGCCTGGGACTTTCAGTGCTAAGAGCCACAAAGTCTCAGGAAAACAGGGATGAGTTGGTCACTCTCATTTAGAATGATTGGATTACTCTTAACTTTCTCAGCTAGAACACAGACAGGAACCATTGTCCATTGTGGAAACAAAGAAATCCACTGATAAATCAAGAATCTCTTTATTACCTGTTGTTTCACCATCTTTCTTCATTCACCTCCAGATCTCTTTTCAGTTGTCTACTAGTAAGTGGCAAAATTAAGTAGTTAGACTTTCTTTCTATGTTTCAGAGTCTCCTAGTTCTAACCAGGAGGAGGAGGCAAATAAATGGTGAAATGTCTGTCTGTGGGAGACAAAGAAGATGAGAAATCTGCCTTAGCTATTAGGGGCCTCCCCTGTGCCAGGTGTTGAGTTATACGTTTCATGTTTATTATTTCATTGACACTGTACCCCCCCCCCCAGTAGTCCTATCACATAAATGATATTTTGCTTGTTTTATGGATGATGAAACAAGGAGTTGATGTTGTTGTTAATATTGGTTGTTAGATGCTGTTGAGTTGGTTCCAACTCATAATGACCCTATGTAAGACAGAAAGAAACATTGCTCAGTCCTGCGCCATCTTCACAATCGTTGCTATGTTTGAGCCCATTTTTACAGCTACTGTGTCAATCCACCTTGTTGAGGGTCCTCCTCTTTTTCATTAACCCTCTGCTTTACTAAGCATGATATCCTTCTCCAGGGACTGGTCCCACCGGATAACATGTCCAAAGTATGAAGACGAAGTCTCGCCATCCACTCTTCTAAGGAGCATTCTGGTTGTACTTCTTCCAAGATGGATTTGTTCGTTCTTCTGGCAGTCCATGATACAGTCAATATTCTTTTTGGTAAAAATCTTCAATTTTCTTATCTTTGGCATTAGTGGTTTGAATAATAGTTGCATTAACTGGTCTTCCTTGTAGGTGTATAGATATTATCCTATCACTGACAGCATCGTACCTCAGGATAGATCTTTAAATGTTCTTTTTGACTACGAATGCAATGCCATTCCCCTTCAATTTGTCATTCTAGGCATAGTAGACCATATGATTGTCCGATTCAAAATGGCCAATACCAGTCCATTTCAGCTCACTAATGCCTAGGATATCGGTCTTTATGCATTCCGTTTCAATTTTGATGACTTTTAATTTTCTTAGATTCATACTTCCTACATTCCAAGTTCTAATTATTAATAGATGTTTGCAGCTGTTTCTTTTCATTTTGAGTTGTGCCACATCCGCAAATGCAGGTCCCAAAAGTTTGACTCCGTCCACTTCCTTAAGATAGACTCTACTTTGAGGAGGTAGCTCGTCCCCAGTTGTATTTTGAGTAACTTCCAACCTGAGGGGCTCATTTTTTGGCACTGTCAGACAGTGTTCTGCTGCTGTTCATCAGGTTTTCACTGGCCAGTTTTTTCAGAAATAGATTGTCAGCCCCTTCTTTGTAGTTTGTCTTAGTGTGGAAGCTCTGTTGAAACCTGTCCACCGTTGGTGACACTACAGGTATTCCAAATATTGGTTGCATAGCTTCCAGTATCACAGCAACACACAAACCACCACAGTACAACAAAGTGACAGATGAGAGGTAGAGTTGATAGGTTAGATATAATTTCCAGAAATTCATGCAAGTAGTGGGTCTGAAACAAAACCCCTGATTTCACTGGCCCCAGATCCTGTGGTGCTCTTTCTGGACACCACACAGTCTCTTAAAAAGTTACAAGTGATTAGGGTAAAGGATATGCATTTATTGAGCTCACTTTACAAACTTTAAAAAATAACATCATTCACTGAATCCCACATAATTAAAAAAATTACTATCAAATTTATACATAATTGTAAAATCATTTATAGTAAGGATTAATATAAAATCAAAATAAAAACTTCCCCATCTCAGTTCCTTTTACCTCCCCACTCCCCAGAGGCAATCACAGTTGTCAGTTTCTTGCATATCTTTTTAGAGATTTCCATGCATATGGATATCTTTCTATATCAGCACACAAAGATCATTCTTTTTTTTTAATGCAGCTGAGCTGAACTGTATTCTGATGTATGGCATTCTGACATGTGAATGTATCACATAATCTAAACAGTTTTCTAATAAGGACATTAAGGAAGTTTTCATTTGTGATGGTTAAGATTGTATGTCAACTTGGCTAGGCCATTATTCTCAGTGTTTTAGCAGTTGTATAATGTTGTGATCACCCCCATGATGGAATCTGCTGAGTGATACCGGCGGAGGTGGGGCCTATGGCAGCTCACCGCCCCCTCAGTTTCAGCTCTCTGCCTTCCACGGGTTACTTTCTGCCTGCTCCCCTTGCCAAGGTTTTTGGCTTGTTCCAGACTCAGCAACTGCCTCTTGTTGTCTCACCTCCAGTTCTTGGGACTTGAGCTAGCAGCTTACTTGTTGATTTGGAATTTGTCGAACTTCTCAGCCTGCGAGCAAGAGTCTGGTTCCCCGACCTACTGACCTTGGGTTCACCAGCCCCTGCAGCTACGTGAATCAGAAGAAAACTTGCAGTCTTGTCTGATGATCTTGGAATTCATTGACTTTCACAGCCTGTCAGCAGGAGCCTCTCTCTGACCTGCCGACCTTGGGTTCACCAGCTTCTGGGGCTCCGTGAATTGGGAGAGGCCTCTACACTAATCCATGGACTTGGGACGTTTTAACCTCTACAATTGCGTGAGTTATTTCCTTGATATAAATCTCTCTATATATATATTTATATGTTTTACTGGTTTTGCTTCTCTAGAGAACCCAGCCTAAGACATCTGGTACCAAGAGAGTAGGGTGCTGTGAATGGATAGAGGAGTGGCAGTGGCAGAGGACCAGCAGCAGCAGAGAACCTGCAGCGGCAGAGAAGCGGCAGTGGCAGAGAACCAACAGCAGCAGAACCAGGAGACCAGCGTGAGATGGTGCTGGATCTGACCCACAGAGCGAGAGAGCTGAGTGCCTGTGCGCAGGAGGCTTCCTGGAGGAGTAGGGTGCCTCCGGGCACTTATTGGTGGAGCTAGGCTTGCTGACCCACAGAGCGAGGTTGCTCAGTGCCTGTGAGCAAGAGGCTTCCTGGCAGAGTAGGGTGCCTCCAGGCACTTACCAGTGGAGCTACAGAGCTTTGGAACACTTGCCCCAGCAAAGCAGATGTGGGCATGAGGCCCTAGAACCCAAGAGGTCAAGAAACCAGGAAACAGAAGCTGAAGAGACAAGGGACACAAGAAGCCGTGCTGCCTCTCAAAAGGTATGGCCATGACCTCAGGAGTTTCAAAGGGCAGAGCCATGGCCTCTGGTCCTTTTAAGGGTGGAGTCGCCACTAAGATGAACTCGGAGAATGGTGCACCTAAAGCTGAGGGAGCAGAGTTGCTGTCCCGGTGGGCCTGGAAGGCGGAGCTGAAGCCCAGGGCTAAGGGGCCTCCACTCAGAATCTGGAGAGTGTGGCCAATACCTAGAGTCTGGAAGGCAGGGCCATTGTGTAAACTGTCTCAGAGAACAGAGGATTATTTTCAAAGCCTTGTGGGCTAATGTAATGTGTTCTGCTGACTTGCTTGGTACCTGTTATCCCTTCTTTTCCTCTAGTTTCTCCCATTTGTAATGGAAATGTCTAGCTTATGCTTGTTCTGCCATTGTACATTTGGAAGCAGATAACTTCTTTTCTAGATTTCACAGATGAAGAGGAATTTTTGGATTTTGGACGTGGAGTTTTTGCTATGATATGATGGGGTGAATATGTTTTTCATGTTGCAAGGATGTGATTTTTTGGGGGCCAAAGGGTGGAATGTCATAGTTTGAATTA
The DNA here is from genome assembly GCF_000243295.1 of Trichechus manatus latirostris. Classification (NCBI taxonomy): domain Eukaryota; kingdom Metazoa; phylum Chordata; class Mammalia; order Sirenia; family Trichechidae; genus Trichechus; species Trichechus manatus. Next base: position 3,293,758 of record NW_004444057.1, on the reverse strand, counting down.
TGTCCCCTAAAAGATGTGTGTATCAATTTGGCTGGGCCTTGATTTCCAGAATTGTGTGATTGGCCTCCATTTTGTGATTGTAATTTTATGTTAAAGAGGATTAGGGTGGGATTGTAACACCATTCTTACCCAGGCACATCCCTGATCCAATGTAAAGGGAGTTTCCCTAGGTTGTGGCCTGCACCACCTTTTACCTTACAAGAGATAAAAGGAAAGAGAAGCAAGCAGAGAATTGGGGGACCTCATACCACCAAGAAAGCAGTGCCATGAGCAGAGCGTGTACTTGGGACCCGAGGTCCCTGTGCAGAGAAGCTCCTAGTCCAGGGGAACATCAGTAAGAAGGCCAACAGAGAGAGAAACCCTTTCCCTGGAGCTGACGCTCTGAATTTGGACTTTTAGCCTACTTTACTGTAAAGAAATAAATTTCTCTTTGTTGAAGCCATCCACTCGTGGTATTTCTGTTAGAGTAGCACTAGATAACTAAGACATCAGTTTTTTTCCCATTACAAATAATACCACAGTAAACATTCTTGTCCCCTTATATTTGTACCCTTTTGCAGGTATATCTGAAGGACAAATGTCTAGAATAGAATTGTGCATTCAAAATTTCGGTAGATATTGCCAAAAAGCTATTCAAAGTTGTTGTACTAATTTTGACACTAACCAACCAAGTATGAGAGTCCTTGTTTTTTCCTTTATCCTTGAAAACACTCAGTATTAGAAAGTGTTCTATTGGCCAAAAATGTCAAAATTTTGGTAGCTAAAAAAAATCAAATTTCTTTGCTGTTTTAATTTGCATTTATGTATTTGAGCACTTGGGTAACTTTATGTATGTTTATTGGGAATCAGTGTTATCTTTCAATAAATGTGCCTCTGTGCCAGGGTTTGTGGTAGGTCCAGGAATAGAGAGATGAACAGGGCAAGACTCTTGTCCTCAGAGAAGTGATAGTCTATTAGACACATCAACAAAAACTTCAATAAACTATTACAGACGCCATGGGAGTTCAGGTAGAATACTGCCAGATACCATATGGGCAATGCCCCCAGAATGGGTCAAAGCTATAGGTTGAAAAAGCATGGGGGAGCTGACCCTAGAATGTGGTTTAGTGGAAATAAGAGGAACTGTGGAGATATGCATGCTCGAATCCTGACTGTTACTGACTGTATTATCTTGGGCAATTTATTTGACCTCTCTGAGCTTCAGTGTCTTCATCTTTAAAATACCAAAACCTGTTGCCATTGAGTTGATTCCGACTCATAGTGACGGTATAGGACAGAGTAGAACTGCCCTATAGTGTTTCCAAGGAGGATCTGGTGAATTTGAACAGCCGACATTTTTTTTTTTTTAATTTATTTTTTTGTTTATTTGTTGTAGTTTAAATGAAGTTTACATTTCAAGTTATTCTCCCGTACAAAAATTTTTACATACATCGTTATATGACCCTAATTGCTCTCCCCATACTGTGACAGCACATGCCTACTTTCCAACCCTGATTTCCCATGTCCATTCAACCAGCTCCTAACCCTCTCTGCCTTCCAATCTCACCTCCAGACAGAAGCTGCCCATTTAGTCTCTTGTATCTACTTGAGCTAAGAGGCACACTCCTCACGAGTATCACTTTACGTCCCACAGTCCACTCCAATCCCTGTCTGAAGAGTTGGCCTTGGAAATTGTTTTAGTTCTGGGCTGATAGAGAATCTGGGGGCCATGCTTTCTGGGGTTCTTCCAGTCTCATTTAGACCATTAATCTTTTATTAGAATTTGAGTTCTGCACCCCACTTTTCTCCTGGTCCATCAGGGAGTCTCGGTTGTGTTCCTTGTCAGGGCAGCCATTGGTGGTAGCCAGGCACCATCTAGTTCTTCTGGTCTCAGGCTGATGAAGTCTCTGCTTTATGTGGCCCTTTCTGTCTCTTGGGCTAATACTTTCCTTGTGTCTTTGGTGTTATTCATTCTCCTTTACTCCAGGTGGTTGGGACCAGTTGATGCATCTTAGATGGCTGCTTGTGAGCTTTTAGGACCCCAGACACCACTCACCGAAGTAGGATGCAGAACATTTTCTTAACAAGTTTTGTTATGCAAATTGACTTAGATGTCCCCTGAAAACATGGTCCCCAGACCCCTACCCCTGCTACTCTGTCCCTCAAAGTGTTGGATTGTATTCAGGAAACTTCTTAGTTTTGGTTTAGTCCAGTTGTGCTGAGTTCCTCTGTAGTGTGTGCTGTCCTTCCCTTCACCTAAGATAATTCTTATCTGCTATCTA
>NW_004444057.1:3275270-3289196 GCF_000243295.1 Trichechus manatus latirostris | reverse complement strand
TGAACAAGAGTTTTGCAGGATATATTATTCTTGGCTGGCAATTTTTTTCTTGCAAGGTTTTATATATGTCATCCCATTGCCTTCTTGCCTGCATAGTTGCTGTTGAATAATCCAAGCTTAGTCTTATTGTTTCCCCTCTGTATGTAACCTTTTGTTTTTCTCTAGCTGCTGTCAGGATTCTTTGTTTGTCTTTGGTTTTAGTGAGTGTGATTATGATATGCCTTGGTGATTTTCTTTTGGGGTCTATCCTATAGGGGGTTCGTTGAGCTTCTTGGATGGTCAGCTTTTCATATTTCATGATAATTGGGAAGTTTTCTGTCAGCAATTCTTCAATGATCCTCTCTCTGTTTTCTGTTTTCTCCCCATGTTCTGGAACTCAGATCACTCGTAGATTTTGCTTTTGATTGTATCCCACATAATTCTCAGGGTTTCTTCATTTTTCTTCGTTCTTTTTGCTGATTTTTCCTCAGAGTTGTGTCTAAGTGTTCTTCTTCAATTTCACTGATCCTATCTTACATCATTTCAAACCTGTTTCTCAGCACTTTTATGACACTGTCAATTTCTGAAATCTTGTTGTTTATCTTTTGGATTTCTAACTGTTGTTTTTGTAAGATTTCTAGTTGTGAATTTATTTTAGCATTTTGTTCCTGTATTATTTTCTTGAATTATTCCAATTTTTTGTCTGTATTTTTCTTGAATTTGTCTACCTTTTCCATGAATTTGTCTATTTTTTTCCTCATTTTTGTCTGCCTTTTGCTTCAACTCTTGGATAATTCTGAATATTAGAGATTTGAATTCCCTATCCGTTAGGTCTAGTGCCTTCTCTTCTACTGGAAGTTCATCTGGTGTTTTGTTTTGGACACCTACTGGAGCCATCCTGTCCTGTTTTTTGTAAATGTTTTGATATTGTCTGCTGTCTTCAGGGCATTCAGTGGTTATTTTCCTCATTTATTAATTGTAGATTTGTTTGTTTTGTCCTGCTTTTTGTTTTATTTCGTTATGTCTGAGCAAGTGGGCTGTGTGTTTTTTGTTGTTTGCTCATCTGTGGGCACGATACTTTTCACCCCCTTCTCCAATGGGCAGGGTCAGTCACTCAGGTATGGTACAGCAGGGCAAGTCCAGCTGCAGGGGAATTGCTGGGATGGGTTATGTGTGGCATGTACCAGGGCTGACAGTGCAGACCGGGAATCAGTGCAGGGCAGGTTCCAGTAGGTCATGCCTGTGCTGCTTGGGAGTGTGATGTTCAGCACGTGGTGCAAGTAGGCAGGAAGGAGGGGGTAGATTGTGACGTGTAGAGCTAAGATGGGTATGGGAAAGAAGAGACAGAGGAAAGAGGAACAGGAGCCAAAAACATGCACCCAAACAAAAAAGAGTGCTAAGGGAGCTTGCTGTTGGAGTGGAGAGATGAGAGACTGAGAAATGAGGAAAAACAAAAATGAAAAAAAAAGAAAAATGATAAAAGAAAAAAATGAATAAATCGAGAATCTGGAAATGAAAAAAGACAAAAGGCAATAAGAGAGAGAAGAAAACAAAACAAAGAAACAAACAAACAAAAAAAACAAAAACAAAAACAAAAATCCTAAAAAAGAAAAAAGAAATGCTCCCAGGGATGTCCCTGTGTGTCTGTGCAGAGTAAGGGAGTAGTTTCCAAGCTGCCTGGTACTGCCTGGCTAGAAGGGGCTCCCAAACTGAGAAAAGAAAAAGAAAACAAACAAATCGAAACAGAACAAATCAGAGCAAACAAACAAAAAAGCCCCCTGGGTGTCCCACAAGCATGGCAGCATGGGTCGGGAAGCAGTTTCAGAGTCAAATGGTGTTTCACAGCCTTTCAGGAAGAAGCAAAGATGGCGCATGGAGCCAGGTATTTGAGAGAAAGGATGGGGAGGTGGTGAGAGGAAAGTAAGAAATCTAAAGAAGCGGAAAAAAGCAACACCAGCAGCCTATTTCTAGCTTTTTAAGGAAGCACCAAAGTGATTTCCAAAGTGGTTGTACCATTTTACATTTCCACCAACAGTGTATAAGTGTCAGTCTCTCCACAACCTCCCCAGCATTTATTATTCTGTGTTTTTTGGATTAATGGTAGCCTTGTTGGGGTTGAACTGCCGACATTTTGATTTGTAGCCATTGCTCTTAATTGCTGAGGCATCAGGGCTCCTCTTTGTAAAATGGGGATACAAAAAAACCAAACCAAGCCTGTTGCCATCAAAGTGATTCTGGGGTATTATGCTTCCTAAACTACATTGTTAGGAGGAATAAATGAGGGGATGCTGATGTGAAAAAAAAAACTTCATGTTTAATGACCCATTTTCCTATTTTCTGAGTTAGAGTGCTTCCAAACTCACCCAATTTTGAGTTTCCGAATATGAACTGATATGAACAATGACTTCAGAGGCTAACCTTGCTCCTTTGTGGCAATGTCCTTAAGTGACATAACTGTTGTTATTGTTATATAGTGCTGGTGGGGTACATTTACACAATCAAGTGCAATAATTCCTGAAAGTAAAGGTTTACACACAACTCCTGGAAGGAATACTTTAATGTCCATATAACTGGAAGATAAAAGATGACTGGATCAAAAGTTGTGATTTGGAGAGAAGTGTGCCTTGGCATGTAGGTGAAGCTAGACCATCTTCAGTACAAGCAGTGGCTTAATGATCTTCATCATAGATTGAGAGCTATTTAGGATTTCTCAATACCAGATTAGATGTTAAAAGACTCTGAAAAGAGACGTAGACTATTTTAAGAGCCACTACTCTTTAGTTTCCAGTTAATTTAACAAATATTTACTGAATTACTTAACAAGATGTACATTGACGCCTTGGGAAGGTCCTTGGGAGACAGCAGGTTCTAAGAACTTTACTTTTGTGACTTTGGAAGGCAAAGGGCTTAATTCTCACTTGCCTAAAAGTTTGCTTATTCTGTTTCCCTCAGAAGAGAACTAATGGACTTAGACAATTTGAATGACTCCCAGTGGGTTTTGGTGTTTGAGGAAGGTCCATTTGGTCATTTGCTGATGCAAGAGACTGTTTGCAAATGGATGGTTTCTATACATGAGCTGCCAAAGCTACCTGTGGAAAACAAAGAGCCTGTGTTAAAGATGTTGTTAGAGGCTGTTGAGTTGGTCCCTGACTCACGGAGACCCCATACGCAATGGAATAAAAAGTCACCCAGTGCTGTGCCATTCCCATGATCAGTTGGGGATGGAACTGTTGTGATCCACAGGGTTTTCTTTGGCTGATCCTCAGAAGCAGATCACCAGGCCTTTCTTCTCAGTCTGTCTTAGTCTGGAACATCTGCTGAAGCCTGTTTTGCATCACAGCAGCACACAAGTCTCCCCTGACAGACAGGTGGTGGTTATGCATGAGGTGCATTGGCCAGGAATCAAACCTGGGTTTCCCACATGGAAAGCAAGAACTCTCCCACTGAACCACCACTGCCCCTATGTCAAGGAAAGTTCATTTCACACTCTGGAAGCTCAGCTCTGGAGTTGTGTGTAGGAGGGCCTTTGCTATATTTGACCACTAGGAGTCCAAATAAAGGGCTTGTTTTGGCCACTGTGTTGTTTGCCTTAGACATAGATAAGTCCCTTTTTTAATGTTCAGGAAGAGATTACAAATTACACGGAATGCAGAAGCTATTTGTAGAAGTCAGCCATCAGGAGCCTCTAACCTAAAGTTCAAGTGGGCTGAAAGTGATGGAGCAACTTTCCTAATGCTCATTGCTTTCCCAGAAGGACCAAGACCTTCAGAAGCCCAAAGCAATGAAAAGATTGTGTGACTTTTTTTTTTTTTTTAACTCTCTCTCAATGTAATTTTTATTAAGATGTAACATATATACACTGTAACATGCACAAATCGAGTACAGGCTGATGAATTGTTACCTATCTCCTATGTAATTTGGAATAAAATTTGAATGCAAAACTACAACATGAAATTTGCATGCATTTTGAAATGAAAAGAGGCTTTTTGATTGCTAATTTTAGATAAGTTAATCAATGCTAAACTTTTTTCTCTCTGTCTTTGTTTTTGATGTCCCTCTTTTGCTAGTGTCTTAAGCACCTGCTTGGTCTCACAGCCCTACCTACGAACAAGAGAGAGAAGCCTGTATTCCCTTAATGGTTCCAGAGGGCATCGCGCTCTTGTACCCAAGGCAACTCAGAAGAGAGAATTAGACTGAAAAATCCCTGAAAATCTCTGCAATGTGTTTGAGGTGTTCTTAGGTAGTGCTTATTGGAAGCTAAGGAAATTGTGACTCTGGGTTTGAAGCAATCAATAAATCAAATATAACATCTAAGGTAATTTCAGAGCATTCCCTGGGAAACTTGACTCATTCGGTTGCTCCTCTATCACTTAAAACAGAGTTCTTTGTCTTTGGGGTTGATGAGTAGGTATAAAAGCAATTCCAGAGACAACTGTCAGATAAAGCAAACTCAATTCATGTCCTATAATGACAAGGTCGTGCACCACATAGAACTGCTTTTAGACTGGCTTTGAGTAAACTCAGATGAAGAAAAGCTTGTATCAAAAAAAGGAAATGCGCCGCGCGCGCGCACACACACACACAAACACACGTCACCTGAGAATACACAGGGATCAAAAGGAGTCCTGCTCTGGCAGGGCCACCAGCTTCCATAATGACTTCTTTACATTATTGAATACAATGGGAACTTAAAGGGTGACTGCAATAACAGTTTCTCACGAAAAATTACCAAAGAATTTATGGAAATGTAGGAAAAGTCCCAAAGCAATTAGCTTAGATTTCTCTAGAGTCTGAGAAAAGCCTGGATAATTGCATGCAGAAACTCCATAAAGTGGCTATTTTCATTATCGCTGGATACAGAAAGTCCATTTTCATCACAATGGGATATAATGATGTTAAAGCTAAAAGAGAGATATGTTTAAAAAGGTTACAACATGGTTTACCAAATGGTTTGATTTATGTAACTTGGGAGATATACACTTAAGATTACTGTTGAAGGGATTGGGGAGGTTACACTTGAAATTTCCAAAGACTCCTATAGGAAAGGAAAATATATTACAGTTTCTGAAAGCTTAATTATACATTACCACTAGGATGCACAGGAATGAATTTAATTTGTCTCAGAATTGAAAGCTGATTTTGTACTACAAGCTGGCACATGAATATCCATTTTGACTCGACTCTGTAGTAAATTGGCTATTATGTATGTTTATAGGTGCACTGAGGGTGGGTGTCCTCTCCTTGAATGTGTTGGAAACTCTGAGGTCCTGGCACCCTAAGGAAGCAGAGGCAACATTCTGAACACCCACAGAGTCCTTGCTAGGCCTACAAAGAGTTTACATGTCATTATTTAAATGCCACTATTTGTACTAAATTAAATAAAATGAAAAACATCCTCTTTTCTTCTAATGCTCATTCACAAGCACTGCAGTCTAATGATACTTCCCAAGTCCAAGAAAGGCGGCTCTCCTTCCTGCCTGGGAAGAAATGGGGAAAGAGACATAATGCAGGGAGCTTTTATCAACCCCCAACGTCCTCTCCAATGTCACACACACAGATCTGGATATCCTTTTCTATCTATAAAAAGCTGTAGTTAAGGCTGTGCCTGGGTTTTGAATGATTCCTGAAACCATTAAATAGATTCTTGCTCTGAAGCCTGCAGAATATTAATAACTTTTCGTTAGCTGCAGTGTCAAAAGGATCATATAGTCTCAATCTTACTTGGTAAACGCTCTGTTTATAAAAAGGGGGAAAAAAATGGAAGAAAAAAGATTATTTAAGTGTTTCCAACAAAAGCCTCAGCAGAGGTCCTACTCTGAATGGACACTGCTGCCTGGGGACAAATGTCAACACAGTTCAAGCTTTGTTAAAAGGACTGAAAAGATCCGCGAGCCTGCACATGGACATGCTTATGGCCAGCGTTAAGAAAATCAATCTAAAATAACAAAACCGCATTCACATCACAGCCTGGCCAATACACTTCCAGCAGATGTGACAATCATATTTTGACAGTTCAGATAGCTGATAACGGATGGTGAAAGAAATTTCTATTTGACATGGGACCTGAGTTTACACAATTACAGCCCCTCTGTTTGTCTGGGCTACATTAAGGATGCAAAAAGTGGGTCGAAGAAACAGAAGCCAGTATCTTGGTATAATCAATGCAAAATGATGCAAGCCCCATCAGCCTCATTCTAGTCTACTTTTAATTTTTATTTGCTTCTGCATTTAATAATAGCCAAGAGAATAAATTAAGATTCCTGCAGTCCTCATTGCTTTCCAGCTTGCCATCTTTTGCCAGCCTCTTTGTCATCCCAAACACATTTTTAACACATTATTCACCTGGCTAATGAAAGAAAGGAAGGAAGAATGAATAGAAAGCTTTGTTGTAATGGAACTGGCATTTCACTCAAGCATTCTGAGCAGCTCTGACATTCAACACCCTTGTACCTGAAATTTCTGGACATCTCAGATTCTAGCAGGTCAAATAAAGCTGTTCCTTGGGGGATAGTTTAAAACTACTTGTAACATGTTTTGATTTACAGATTATCAATTCTTCTGTGCAACAGAGGGACATATTTGGGAGCTGCATAAACAAATACATTCAACTGTGCTGTAGATTAACCTAAAGTGACACATTTATTTAAAAATCTGCCTACTACTTGTCCTCATTGATTAAATGCCCTTAAGAAAGTACGTCTGATGAAATGAAAGCCATTAAGATGCAGCACACCTCCTCCACTCCTTTTGATGGTTGACACATTCCCTAGAGTGGGAGATTGGACGGCTGATAAGCTAACACTGAATTATAAGCACTTTGTGGAATGTTACTGGCAAATGAAAGATCTAGTGTTTTGCTTGTGAAGCAACAGTATGTCTTAACAGCACAAAAAATGGACATGGTGCAGAATTATTTCATCCTCTGTGCTCAGAATATAAACAGATGTGTGTACACCGTGCACGCATTTTCAGGCCAGAGATCAGCTCAGAGCCAGCAAGGCTTGTTCCTGGGTACAGTACCATTGACTGGGGAAATAGAAGGGCCTGCCAAGGACTTTGTCAGCGCTGTGAGGAATCCAACAAACATCGGATGATTTTGCCTGCTCGTTGTTACCTGAGCTTTAGCAGTTTCAGAGGGCAGGGAGTATGGGGGAGGTTGAATGTGGGATGGTGGTGCTGAAGGGTGGAGGTTAAATGTAAAACTCTTTTTTTTGGAATTAGAGGCTTAAAGGACATGGGAAGTGTAGTGCAAAGGGTGCAAAATGTGGAGTTCAAGCTATTTCTTTCCTTACTAGTTTATGGTCTAGAGAAAAAGCACTTAAATTTACTGAGACTAAAGTTTCTCCAGCTGAAAAATGGGGCTAATAATGTTTGGTTTTTATAGGATTGTTGCGAGGATGGTGTGGAATAATGTACAAGAATGTGCTTTGTAAACTGTAGCAGACCAAAAAAAAGAAGGAAAAAAAACCCCAAATCTGTTGCCGCCAAGTCGATTCTGACTCATGGTCATCCCATGTATTACAGACTAGAATTGCTCTGTAAAATTTTCTCAGCTGTGATCTTTATGGAAACAGATCGCCAGCCTTTCTTTCACAGTACCACTGCAAACTTTCAGGTTAGTTGTTGTGTGCTGTCAAGTTGATTCTGACTCATAGTGACTCTATAGGACAGAGCAGAACTGCCCCATAGGGTTTCCTAGGCTATAATCTTTATGGGAGCAGATGGACAGGTCTTTTCTCCTGTGGAGCGGCTGGCAGGTTCGAACCGACGACCTTTCAGTTAACAGCCAAACACTTAAACATTGTGCCACCAGGGCTCCTTTTCAAGTTAGTAGTGGAGCGTAAACCATTCGCACCACCCAGGCAGCCCTGTACAGCATCATGCAAACATCAGGGGTTGGCTGCAATGGATGAGAGAAGCCAGGTGGTATTCTCTCCCAGGCATTGAGGCCTTTGGAGGCACTGGGTATATTCGGCCCCACCACTGCCCCTGTTTTGCCTTTCTGGTTTCGGGAAGAATCAGCACGAACCCTCTCTGTAGACTGTTCCAAGCTGCAATAGAAATATCTAGAAAATCTGGAATATAGTTTTGTCCTCAGTTTAAATGGCATAATGGATCTTTAAAAAGATTAACAAGCAATCACATTGTTTAAAATAAAAATAATGAAGGGAATCCTAAGTGCAGTGAAATACTAGCAAATTTTGAAATTACTGGATACTAAATCAGAGATCAGACTTGAATATTCAAACTACTTTTTTTTGTTGTTTCTCTTTATGAGCAAGCAAAATTTCTTTAAAAACATTTTTTTTTTCCATTGGAAGTCACTTTTCGGTCTATCCACATAAGCATTAGTTGTTGTTGGCTGACACCATGGTGATCCCATGCACAATGGAACAAAAAGCTGCCTGGTCCTGCACCATCCCCATGATTGGTTGTAGATCAGACCGTCGTGATTCATAGAGTTTTCAGTGTCTGATTTTGGAAGCAGATGGCCAGGCCTTTCTTCCTATTCTGTCTTAGTCTGAAAGCTCCTCTGAAACCTGTTCAACCTCATAGCAACACACAAACTTCCACTGACAGATGCGTGGTGGCTGTACATGAGATGCATCGGTTAGGAACTGAATCCAAGCCTCCCACATGGAAGGCAAGAATTCTACCATGAACCACTACCGCCCCACATAAGAATTAATTTTCCCTCCAACATTTTTCTCTGGCCGTGCCCACTAGACACAGACATTATTTACTCCAAACATTTGATAGTATTTGTTTCACAACATCTTACGGGTGGGAGCAGACCCATGTCCACCTCTATACAGATCTCACAAGGTTTTCTCTCTGAGGATGATTCTAGAAAGGGCTTTTGATGCTATAGAAATGTCATATGGACATCAGACCTCCTTGTCTAACTTCACGAGGGGGAAAGAGAATCACCATCAACATCAGCCCAAGCTGATGCCTATGTGGTGGAGGTCAGATGCACCTCCTCTTTCCAATCTTTTTACCAATTCTGACACCAGCCGTCTCTCCCATAGCACTCTCTACTTGTCTGCTGGGTTCTATAATTTTTTGCAATGGCCACACAGAATTCACAGACCATACTCACAGTTATGGGGTTTATTAAGGAAATAACAGGTTACAAGTTGGGATCGGGATCAACAGGCTACAACTCAGGATTGGGATCAGGAAGCATGTGGGCAAACTCTCCCTTCTTCAGTGCAGGATAATTCTCCTAGCTCCTCTCAGCCGCCGCAGGACCTTGTCCTTGTCCCTGCTCGGGCAAGTGTTACAAAGCTCTTTACCTCTGCTAATAAGTGCCCAGAGGCACCCTGCTCCACCTGGAAGCCTCATGCCTGAAGGCACTCAGCTCTCTTGCTCTGTGAGTCGGCACACCTGCTATAGTCACCTTGTTCCATGGACCGAAAAGCCCACAGCACCATCTTGCACTAGTCTCTTGGTTCCGCTGCCGCCGTTTCTCTGCTGCCACTTCTCGCCCTCTTGCACCATCTCCAGTGTTACAGCTCTCTTTGCCTCCTGGGTCTAGGAGGTTCTCAGCATGGGACCCTGAGTTCAAAAGTTGTGCTCTGTTCCTGGCTCTTCTTCTTGATGGTAGTGAGGTCTACTTCTCTGCTTCTGAGATTGGCTCCCTTTAAGCCTAGTGGAGTGGCAATACTGACTAATCCCCTCATTCGGGTTCCATACATCTTATTTGCATAGTCCCATCCTCGCAAGGGTTCCATGTACCTTATTTGCATTACTGTGGCCCTTGGTGGGCCACAAGCACCTTATTTGCATAGTCCCACCTAATCATTTCATGGGAGTCACAAGACCATGGCTAGAAGGGCCATATTATAGTAATAGTAATTCACTACATCACAGATGCCCTGTTCCAATTTGAAACTTTTGAAAGGAGGATGGGTGATATTGATGGTCCAGTTCAATCCCTTGCAGTGCGGTCTTGGTTTAGTTTTGACTTGGCCAACTGCTAGCTGCATTGCCCTGGACTTACCTCTTAACTTCTTTGATAATAATACTAATTATGATAACAGTAATAATAATGATGTCAATAACTTCTACTTACTGAGTGCTTATCAGGTGCCAAGTCTTTTTATAAGGATTAATACGTTGTAGCTGGTATAATTTCCTAACAACCTGATAGAGTGGATATCAGTGGTTAAGAGCTTGGCTGCTAACCTAAAGGTTGACAGTCTGAATCCACCAGCCATTTCTTGGAATCCCTATAGGGCAGTTCTACTCTGTAATATAGGGTCACTATGAGTCAGAATCAACTTGACAGCAACAGGTTTGGTTTTTGGTTTTGTTATCATGTCTGTGGTACAGGTTAAATCATTTGTTCAGATTCCATATCTGGTAGACTTGAGAAGATGGATGAAAATCCAGGCCTGGGTAACTCCAATCCTGATCTACATCCACCCTGCTTACCTCATGGGGCTGTTGAGAAGATTAAATGTAATTATGCTTGTTAAAGAACTCTTTTTTTATTGTGCTTTAGATGAAGTTTTACAGAGCAAATTAGTTTCTCATTAAACAATTAATACTCATATTGTTTTGTGACATTGGTTCCCAACCCCACAACACAACAGCACTCTTCCCTTCTCCACCTTGGGTTCCCCATTATCAGCTTTCCTGTCCTCTCCTGCCTTCTCATCCTTGCCCCTGGGCTGATGTGCCCATTTAGTCTGGTTATGTTTTATGGGCCTATCTAATCTTTGGCTGAAGGGTGCACCTCAGGGGTGACTTCATTACTGAGTTAAAAGGGTGTCTGGGGGCCATACTCTCGGGATCTCTCCTGTCTCTGTCAGACCAGTAAGTCTGGTCTTTTTTTGTGTCTGTATGTGTGTGAGTTAGAATTTTGTTCTACATTTTTCTCCAGCCCTGTCTGGGACCCTCTATTGTGATCCCTGTCAGAGCAGTCAGTGGTGGTAGCCAGGCACCATCTTATTGTGTTGGACTTAGTTGGGTGGAAGCTGTGGTAGTTGTGGTCCATTAGTCCTATGGACTAATTTTTCCTTGTGTCTTGGTTTTCTTCATTCTCCCTTGCTCCAGACAGGGTAGGACCAGTGGAGTATCTTAGATGAGTGCTCACAAGCTTTTAAGACCCCAGGACCTTCTCACCAAAGTAGAAGGTAGAACATTTTCTTTATAAACTATGTTATGCCAATTGAGCTAGATGTCCCCCAAAACCATGGTTCCCAGCACTCAGCCCAGTAATTCGGTCCCTCAGGGAGTTTGGATGTGTAAAGAACTTTTTTTTTTTTTTTTTAAATTGTACTTTAGGTGAAGGTTTACAGAACAAATAGTTTCTCATTAAACAGTCAGTACACATATTGTTTCATGGCATTGGTTAACAACCCCACATGTCAACCCTCTCCCTTCTTGACCTTTTTTTTTTTGGTGAAAATGTACATAGCCAAAGATACACCATTTCAAAAATTTCTACATGCACAGTTCAGTGACATCGATTATGTTCTTCCAGTTGTGCTGCTACTCTCACTTTAGATGAAGGTTTACAGAACAAAATAGTTTCTCATTAAATGTTTAGTACACGTTACCCTATGACAATGGTTAACAACCCCACTACGTGTCAACACTGTCCTTACTCAACCTTGGGTTCCCTATCACCAGCTTTCCTGTCCCCTTCTGCCTTCTAGTCCTTGTCCCTGGACTGCTGTGCCTCATTGGTCCCATTTTGTTTTATGGGACTGTACAATCCCTGGCTGAATGATGAATCTCAAAAGTGACTTCACCACTGAGCTAAAAGGGTGTCTGGGGGCCATATTCTTGGGGTTTCTCCAGACTCTTTCAGGCCAGTAAATCTGGTCTTTTTTTTGTGTGTTAGAATTTTGTTCTATAAAGAACTTTTTTTCAAAATCGTATTTATTAATTTAAAAAGCATATAAGCCAAAAATTTCTTACGGAGAATTTAGAAAGAGCAGAAAAGCACAAAAAGAAGTAAAAAAACACCTATTACCCTACCAGAGGTTTCTGGGTGGTACAAACAGTTTGTGCTCAGCTGGTAACCTAAAGGCTGGCAGTTCAAACCCCCCCAGGGGCAACGGGAAAGGCTTGTTGATCTACTTCCATGAAGATTACAGCCAAGAAAACCCTATGTAGCAGTTCTACCCTGTCACGTGGGATTGCCTGAGTTGGAATCAACTCAATGCACAAAGACAACATTACCCTACTGTTTTTTATAAATAGATATAAAGGAAATGTCAAAGTTCCTCCCTTCAACTCCTCTCCCACCTCTCAGAGATAAACTCTTGTTAACGGTTTTGTGTGTGTGTGTACTTCCAGACTCTTTTCTTTGAGAAATTTCTTTGAACACTAGAAAACGCTAAGGTAAGATGTGTGTCCAGTTTTCCTGCTGCTGTGGATGAAGGGCGCAGACTTTCCTTGAACATTCGGGAGGTAAATTTAAGGGTACTATTGGCCGACCTCAGCTGCGTGACCCGTCTGCAGGGCCATCTGCATGTGTGTTGGGAGCCAACGTGGGAAGAACAGGGTCCCAGTTGGCCTTCATGTGTTTTGTTTCTTTAGGATTTTTGTCCTGGGTTGCACTGCTTTGTCGTCTTCCTTCCCTGCTCTCTCTCCTTTCCTGCTTTAGTTCATGATCCCATTCTTCTCCTCAACCATCCTCCATTGTGATTTCCATGGAAAACATCCTGAAGTGAAAGCGATTGGTGGGGTAGGAGGAGGGTGGTGAGCAGAAGGAGGTAGGGGGAAAAAAAAAATCAATGTTTCATCGCTATTTTTAGATTTTTAGGTCACCGAAACTCCTTTCCACTGATTTTGCTAAGTGCTTTGGGGCAGAACCAACTAGCACACTCAATAGCTTCAGCAGATGTCCTATTGCACCCAAGGGAATACATCAGATGGACGGAAGAAGGAGGGTACCCAGGAGCCATATTTGAATTGGTGAATAGGTGGAAGAGTGAGCTCATGTTTATTCTCCAAGCCCCTGGATATGCTCCCGCTGAAGCTTAAATCCCAGGCATGGCACTCACTGTGGGATTTAGCTGTAGCTGAAAAGCCCTGAGTGACAGTGGAACAAGTAACAGCAAGACTAGCTTTCAAAAGAGAATTCTAGTGAATCTTCTTGGTCAGATGGGGAGAACTGTTAACAGATATTTCTGCTGTTAGGGCCATTTAATACTGAAGATTTGAAAGCTGCCCAGTGGAATTCACGACAGGATACTATGCTTGCCTGGACACCCTGACCAGCATTGCCTCAACCGGTCCAGTTGTCCTCTGCCCACTGGATAACGCAGTTTCTCTTTCTGAATTAGTGCTTATCTAAGTATCTAAGTCAATAAGGAACACTGGTACAGCAACGGTTAAGCACTTGGCTGCTAACTGAAAGGTTGGTGGTTTGAACCTACCCAGAGGCTCCATGGAAGAAAGATCTGGCGATCTGCTCCTGTAAAGTTTACAGCCTAGAAAACCCTGTGAGTCAGTTCTACTCTGTCACATGGGGTTGCTATGAGTCAAAAGCCACTCGATGGCACCTAACAACAAGAAGTCAATATTGAATAGAGAAAACGGCCGTGACAGGGCCTGAAGATTTGATGTATACATCTTTCACTCTTCACTTTTATACCTGACTGACTTTATAAACGTAGGCATCCCTGGGTGGTGCAAACAGTTAATGTGCTGGGCCGCTAACCAAAAGTTTGGAGATTCTTGTCTACCCAGAGGTGCCTCAGAAGAAAGGCCTGGTGATCTACTTCCAAAAAATCAGTCATTGAAATCCCTGTGAAGCACAGTTCTACTCTGACACACATGGGATTGCCATGAGTCAAAATAAATTTTTTTTCTTTTCCATTTTCTTTTTTTAAATTGTGCTTTAGGTGAAAGTTTACAGCTCAAGTTAATTTCTCATATAAAAATTTATACACATATTGTTATGTGACACTAGTTGCAATCCCT
>NW_004444057.1:3193034-3275059 GCF_000243295.1 Trichechus manatus latirostris | reverse complement strand
CACCATCTAGTTCTTCTGGTCTCAGGCTGATGGAGTCTCTGGTTTATGTGGCTCTTTTGTCTCTTGGGCTAATATTTTCCTTGTGTCTTTGGTGGTCTTCACTCTCTTTTGCTCCAGGTGGGTTGGGACCAATTGCTGCATCTTAAATGGCTGCTCTCAAGGTTTTAAGACCCCAGACGCCACTCACCAAAGTGGGATGCGGAACATTTTAGTCAGAATCAAACCGATGACAACTGGTTTTTATACATGTAACCTGGAATCCAGAAATTTTACTTGCCCCTACTGCCTCTCTGGACCTCATTTACAAAGTACGTTTTTATCTCTTTGTAACTGGCTAAACTTAATTTTAAGCAAAATCTGGGGTTGTTTAGCTCATTTGATGTGGCTCTTATTGCCTGTTTTTCACACATGCAGAGTAATACAAAACTGACTCTACGTAATAACAAAAAGGCTGAAATTTCATTGAGAGGTGTTACTTATCTGTGGCATCAGAAATCATGAGAGGGAGGCTTTGAATGGTTTATCAATCTCAGAAGAAGCCAAAGATCAAATTATTACTTAATATGTACATCTGGGTGTGTTCTATTAGTTATAACACATGCCTCATTTTTAACACTTCTTTGAATGCTGTATCATTCCTCTGATGGGTCTCCCATCCTGATCAACTCCCTAGCCCAGCCCCTATCATTTAAACTATTGTGAACTGCTGCTGTCAGACTGACAAGCGCACATTGAGCCAAGGGTATCTGCGATCCGGTCAGCTTTCTTTAAAGAAGCCAAATCTAAGTGTCTTGGCTGGGTATTCAAAAATCTTGGTGAGCTGAAAACAAAAAGAAAAAAAAAAAATCTATTTTTGGATTAATGTGGAAAAAACAAAATAGAACCATAATTTTGTACCACAGAATGAAATCAATTGACAATTTCTTGAAAACCATGTGCTCAGGACTCCGCTAAGGGGATCCTAGAAGCATAATAATTGATTTATTCTTTCTTTCATTCAGCAAACAGTTATTGAGTCTTTACCAAGGGCTTCCTTTACAATGTCCATTTTTTAAAACCTGGCTAAACATAATTCAAGAACAATCTGAGTTTATCCGATCTGTTCCAGGTGCCTCTGTGCTGGGTGCTTGAACGTAGCAGTGACAAGATCAAGAAGGTCTGGACGGTCACATGCCTCAGAGAAGGCTTCTTCAAGATGAGCCCCCAAGAATGGGATTGTGAGGGATGTGTAGTTAGAATCCCCACAGAGCAAAGGTGCTGGTGAAGATAGAGTACCAGTTGTGAATATCTGGGAGAGGAAATGGAAGGAAAAGAGACTCCTGAAATGGGTGCTGGTTCCAAGGCAATTATTGGGAAGAACCTGTGAGTGTGTCTATTTCTCTTAACTAGCCTGATTAATGACATAGGTATTAGAGAACAGGGCAGGGTCTTTGTTTTACACAGCGCACACACATACATACACACACGCAAATTGGTACTCCCTTAGCACCTCGCACTGACTTCATATAGGTTCTACGTTGTCTTTTTTCCTTATGTATCTACCTCGCACATTAGTCTGTGTATTTCTGGAGCACCAGAAATTGAGCATATTAGGTATTACTCATGGTTTAGTAGGTGCTCAATAAATATTTGTTGAATGAATACATTAATGAATTTGGGGGCACTTGAGAAGCTTTTCCGTGAATAGGTTCTTTCAGAATTTGTAATAAAGGTATCTTTTTGAATTAGATTGGAAATGCATCACTAAACTCTGGGTCATGGTAATAATATCTAGATATGGTTCTAAAGTACATTTGGATGCAGACATGACAAAAACCAATCCACTAGAGAGGCTATGGAAGGTATCTTTTATGCATTTTTTAAATGGAAGCTTACTAAAAATGCATGAGCGAGAACGAGAGAGCAAAAGTGACTGATAAACAGTCTTTCTTCTAAACGATAGAATTGAACTTGCATTTTAGAAAAATGAGCACCCTGGCCACATTCACTGAGTGTACTGAGATATTGTTTTCATCCCCCCTCTCCTCTATGGCAATGATATCATGGGATTAGGTGGGTCTAATACAGATGCTCAGACCTTGTAGAGATGGGAATGAAGAGTAATGTGGGCTCTTAGTATTCCCAAAGGCCAAAGCCCACTGATGTGCTTCTCTCTGAAGTCTGTGGGATCCTATTGAACTATGAGATTCACATAAAATCCGTGGAAATTCCTTGTGAGTCAGAAAAATATGCTGGAAAAACTTCTGGTCTCAGGGGACTTCAGCTAATTCTCAGAAATGTTGTTCGAAGACTTTGGGACAGATTTTACCTTAATGGGAACTCTAGAAAGTGAAAATCACTTGGCAAAACAAAAGTCACTTCTGTAGTTAATGACAGCTATAATTGAATGGGGCCATTGATAATAATTTCTACCTTTAAATGACCAATATCTAGAGATAAAGTAGCAGCAGATAAAATACATACATTTAAAACCCATCAATATAAATCTCATTTAAAATTTCTTGCAAAATCAGTATGTTCAACAATAAGGGGTTAATTAAATTATGATATATTCTCATGATAGAATATCAAATAACCATCAAATATTATATTTTAAAAGAATTTTAAAAGACCTAGGAAAAGCTTATGACATAATAAATCAAAAAGTAGGTTACAAAATATATGCGTATTAGCGACCCAATTGTGTAAAAATATACATAGAAGAAAAGATCGAAGGTCTGGCCACCAAAATGTTGGGCTGGTATTTTCACGAGCATGTATGTGTATATGTGTATAGGGAATTATGGCCAATAGTTTTTCTTCTTAACTATTTTCTGTAAAACATTTTAAATCATAAAAATTTTTAAACAAACAGAAAAGTTTAGAAAAATCATAAAACTGACACTTATGAACCAATCACAAAGTCTGAATAGATGTTAATAATACACTATATTTGCTTCAGGTCTTTCATTAAAATATACAAGAAATTCAACATTTCCAGTAACAGCTCTGGTCCCAAGCACATCTCTTCCCCCTTCTTCCTTCCAGGAAGTAGCCCCTGATTTTTAGTTTAGGGTGACTTTGTCTGGAATGAATGCTGCATTTCCCAGATAAGGCCATATGACTAAATTCTGGCCAATGGAATTTAAGCAAAAGTGAAATACACAACTTCCTGGAAGATCACTGAAAGAAAGGGGAGTTTGTCTTGTTTCCCTTTCCTCCTTTATTCTGGCTGGAATGTTGCTTTGATGGTAGGAGCTCTCTGGAGCCACGAGGTAGAAGCTGTGTGTTAAGGAAGGTGGAGCTCAAATTAGAACAATCTCAGTTTCTTTATGCCTGTGGAGTTGCCATAACAACCCGAAGCAGTTTACATGAAATTTTATTTGACAAAGAAATAAAATACCGATTTTTTTTATGCCACAGCTATTTTAGATTTCCTGTCACTGAGGACTGTTAATACATTTAATATACTGTATGTTATATTCCTATGTCTGTACTCATGTAAATGAGTATGTACGAATTCTAAACTATATATATATATGTATACACATATATGGTGCATATTACTATTATAAATGGTATCATATTGTACATATCTCTTTGCAACTTGCCTTTTTTATTTGATAAGATGTTTCTGATATATATTCATGTTGATATCTATAGATATAGCTCATTAATTTTGACTACTATATACAATTCCCGTCTATAAACTAACCACAATTTGTCTTTATTCCTAGTAAAAATAGATACTTTGTTTTTATTATTTTTCACTACAGAAAGTACTACAATGAACATCTTTGTGCCTGTTTCATTGTGTGCAAGTGTGAAAGTTTCTCTAAGGTGGATAACTAGAGGTGGAGTTCCTGGGTTACAAGGTAGGTACATTTTTAACTTTACGAGATCTTGCCAAAGTGGTTGTTCCAATATACACTCTTTCCAGTAGTATATAAGAGTTTCCTTTTCTCTGCGTTCTGACCAACATTTGATATTATCAGATCAACTTTTGCCCTTCAGTTGAATAAAAAATGATATTATTGTCATTTTCAATTTCTCCATTTTCTACAGTGAAAATGTATTACATTTATAATTAGGAAAGAGAAATATTAAAACATCTCCCAGCTTGAATCTCAAGATGTACATTAAGTTGCTTCAGGGAGTGTAGACATGTATCAGGTATCAGTAGGGAATCTTTCTCATCCGTATGGTTCCCTCTCCAAGCTCACTGAAGTATCGATTATTTTAGAAATGCTATGTGCAATAACACAGGACAATAAACCTTTTGTTCTGCTTTACCACACTTTTTATGAGAGCTTTTAGAATCATGGTGCTGAAGTCAACTCAGTTGGTGACCTGTGACTCTATGTTTCTGGGTACCTTGCCACAAAATTGTCTTGTTCTTTTGCCACTGTAAGCAAATCGCTAGCAGAGAGGTGTGTCAGGGAAGAGGTACAACATTTTTCTCTTCAGCTCCTTTATATCACCTACCCTGCCAAAATATTGTGAAGTGGAAGAAGTATGCTTTGATTGCTACATCCCCTCCCTCTGCACTGTCTTCAGGGACTCTATCTTCCTTCTTGATGAATATATGACCTGCTTCTCCTACTTCCAGAGATGTCCCCCACCCCTTGCCCCCAGCAGTAGCCCTGTCTTGAATCAGATTCCTACAATCATGGACTTGGGCCCAACTGTCAGTTCATCATGCTAAGCTGTGTCTTGAGATGATTGCTTTCTGAAGGGTATTGGTGCTTTAATAGAGGACACTGAAAGATAGAGCTGCCTTAGAGACCAAAAAGACTGAATCTTATTCGTGAAATTTAAGACACCTTAAGAAGAGAAAGAAGTAGAGGATTGGGGCTTATAAACCTTGCTAGAGGTGCTCAAATAACACCATAGAATTTACTAACACGAATCAGCTGATGAATATTTGGTCCTGCACTTAAAAATATGTGGACAGAGAAAGAATGGGTAGTCAAGTCTTTCTAAAGGAATGTTTTACAGAGACTGTATTTATTTCCATATCGTTAAGTAAAATTCTGGGTGAGAGGAAAAGCCTCTGTGGTGCAAAATCTCCTACCTGACATCATTGTAGTCATACAAATGTATACACTGTAGACATCTACATAGCTGAAGATAGATAGCAGTTTAGGTATGCAAAATTTAGGAATGGAGGGAGACATTCTGGGGCTAAAAGGAATAATAAGACCAAATCTCAGAAGTAAGTAAAGGATTTTAGAGGCATTGGGACCGTTCCCTAGTTAGTATGGAATGACTGAGTATTAGTATTGGTAACTGGGGAGACGTGGTTGCTAGATCCAGTTCTGAATCTACATGTCCATGTGCTCTTGGACCTTTCTAGGACTCAAAAATGGATTGTTGGACTATACAGTTTCTATGATGTCCTTAACCTCTAACATTCTATTCTCCAGAACTAGGTCTAGGCCACATTTTTGCCAATGTGGATCAGGAGCCAGGTAACCTACAAGTGTTAGCCGGGCATAATAAAAATAGCACTGATTTTAGAACCTGCATAGTAAAAATAATAGCTAACATACAGTATATATTACATGAAAACATCATTCTAAGCCCTTCACATATCTTAAACATTGAGTTTTCATAACAACCCAATGAGGTAGGTGCTATTATTATCTCTTTCAGATGACAAAATTGAGGTTCACAGAAGTTTAGTAAAATTTCCAAGCTCCACAGATTTTACTGAATCTTTTGAGTTAGTTAAGTTCTCTGTGACTCAGTGTCTTCATCTGTAAAATAGAAATATAGAAATAACCATAAGTCTCTTATACAAACCAAACCAAACCAAACCAGTTGCTATCAAGTCTGTTCTGACTCATGGTGACCCATGTGTTGCAGAGTAGAACTGCACTTCATAGAGTTTTCAAGGCTGTCATCTTTTGGAAACAGATTGCCAGTTCTTTCTTCTGAGGAGCCTTTCTTCTGAGGTGGCTTTGAACTGCCACCCTTTCTGTTATTAGTTAAGTGCTTAACTCTTTGTGCCATCCAGGGACTCCTCTACATACCTCATAGAACCAAAAAACCAAACCTGTTGCTGTCAAGTCAATTCCGACTCAGAGCGACCCTATAAGACAGAGTAGAATTGCCCCATAGAGCTTCCAGGGAGTGGCTGGTGGATTCAAACTGCTGACATTTTGGTTAGCAGCTGAACTCTTAACCACTGTGCCATCAGGGCTCCCTTTACCTCATAGGGGTGTGGTAAATAAAAAATGGAACAATGCATGTAAGTGTTGTTTGAAATGGTTTTTGTATTTTATTGTATAGATATGAGGTATCATTAGGGATTTATTTTAGAAGAGTGATCAGAAATGGGTAAGCCCTCAAATATTGGATGGAAGTGGCCATAAATGAGTGCAACCTGGCACTTTGCCTCAGGAACTTTATTCCTTTACCTTTACCATTGTTGGAAGAAGCAATTGGAGTGGGAGGTGAAGATGAGGTTTTACTTCATTATAGAAGTCTAGAATGGACAATTATCTGATATATATTCCCCTCCTTGAGGTGAAAAGATATATGATTTTGTTTTGCTTATATAACCAGGGGCATTTGTTTGTTTGTTTGATTTTGGCTGGATGAAAGAGCTGTATGTTCTTCTAAATACAGTTTAGAAGAGGTATGGTTGAGATCAGTGGGCATCTCATGTGGAACCCTTTAAGAGCGTCATTTCTTATTATTTCTGACCATAGAAATTGAAGGCATGAAGGGTGACATAGTTTAAAACTAATTTTGGTATAATACAATTTCGATGTAATAATTCTCAATATTTCAGTTTTGTTCTTTCTATGAAATAAATTCTTTGTGACAATAAAAAAGAGCTAAATGTTGTGGAATTTATAGCTGAACTTTGGCCAGATTAGTACCATTCCGTTTTTCATGCCTTAAGTCCACCTGCAAAAATCTTAAATAAAATTGAAAGGCATTTACTTATTTTTTTCAAGTCCAAAGGAAACATCCATGTAGAAAGGGTATTATTCAGGTCAGCTTTTCCTGACAATGCATCCAAGGGCAAGTTGTTGATATGTATCCTAAGTTCTTTTATACTCTTAAAACGTATTTATTTAGACTTTTAAAACTATAATGGGCAAATGTGTATACCAGAGGCTTTTAGTGCAATAGATTTATTTCATTTCATTCATACAAACTCAATTATTCCAGAAATAAGAATTCTGGTGAGGGTTTTTTTTCTATAGAGTTAGGGCTTTTCTGCACGTGAATTCCTGGAAACTCAAAAGTAAGGTCTCCCTGAGGGAAATATGTAGATTTATTTGTTTGCTTGTTTTATTCATAGCATTTTTATTTATATAATAGTTGACACATATGGAAGAATCACACATACATTCATACACACATAATCATGAATAAAAACTATGAAATTACCTATGTGTACCTCTCTGCTCCCCATCATGCTGTTATTAAAGGCAACCACAGTCCTCAACTTTTGTGTTTAATCATTCCCTTGCTTTTTTCTTTTAACAGCTTTATTGAGATACAATTCACATATCATACCACTCACCCATGTAAAGTGTAAAATTCCGTGGTTTTTTTTGAACATTCACAGAGTTGTATAATCATCACCACAATCAATTTTAGTACATTTTCATCACCCCAGAAAGAACACTGTACCCATTAGCAGTTACTTCCTTTTCTTCCCCAACTCCCAAATCCCGGTTGCCTTTAAACTGTAGCTTTTTTACTACAGAAGTACTAAATATATGCTTTTACCACAGTATGTACTTAGCTTTACTTTTATTTGACTTAATGAAATTCTTATCATACTTTATATACTCTTTTTTTTAAAACTCAACATAATGTTTTTCAAGTTCATCTGAATTCTTGTACATGTTGCTATTAGATGCTGTTGAGTCAGTTCCGACTCATAGCGACCCCATGTACAACAGAAACACTGCCCGATCATGAGCCATCCTCACAACTGTTGCTATGTTTCAGCCCATTGTTGCAGCCACTGTGTCAGTTCATCTCTTTGAGGGTTGTCTTAGTCATCTAACGCTGCTGTAACAGAAACACCACAAGTGGATGGCTTCAACAAAGAGAAATCTACTCTCTCACAGTCCAGTAGGCCAGAAGTCCAAATTCAGGGTGCCAGCTCCAGGGAAAGGCTTTCTCTCTCTGTCGGCTCTGAGGGAAGGTCCTTGTTGTCAATCTTCCCTTGGTCTAGGAGCTTCTTCACACAGGGACCCCAGATCCAAAGTATGTGCTCTGCTTCTGGTGCTGCTTTCTTGGTGGTATGAGGTCCCCTCCGTCTCCCCGCTTGCTTCTTCCCTACCATATCTCAAAAGAGATTAGCTTAAATTGTAGATTAATCTTCTAGATTGAGTCAACATCACTGCCACTAATCCCATCTCACTGGTATCATGGAGATAGGATTTACAACACATAGACAGATCACATCAGATGACCAAATGGTGGACAACCACATAACACTAGGAATCATGACACAGCCAAGTTGACAGACACTACCGGGGGACACAATTCAATCCATGACAAGGGTCTTCCTCTTTTTTGATGGCCCTCTACTTTACCAGGCATGATGTCTTTCCAGGGACTGGTCCTTCCTGATAAGAAGTCCAAAGTGTGTGAGATCAAGTCTAGCCATCCTCACCACTAAGGAGCATTCTAGCTGTACTTCTTCCAAGATAGATTTGTTCGTTCTTCTGGCAGTCCATGGTATATTCAATATTCTTTGCCAGCACTATAATTCAAAGGCATCAGTTCTTCCTTATTCATTGTCCAGCTTTGGTATGCATATGAGGCAATTGAAAGTACCATGGCTTGGGTCAGACATACCTTAGTTCTCAGAGTGATATTTTTGCTTTTTAACACTTTAAAGATATCTTTTGCAGCAGATTTGCCCACTGCAATCCGTTGTTTAATTTCTTGGCTGTTACTTCCATGGGTGTTGATTGTGGATTCAAGTTAAAAGAAATCCTTGAAAACTTCAATCTTTTCTCCATTTATCACAATGTTTCTTATTGGTCCAGTTGTGAGGATTTTTGTTTTCTTTATGTTGAGATGTAATTTATAATAAAAAAATTATGTTGAGGTGCAATTCTTCAACATAGAGTTAACTCATACACAATTCATTTATCCATATCGTTTATATAAATTGGTTTATTTCTAATTTTTTGCTACAATAATTCTGGTCTTAATAATCTTGTACATGTCTCCTGATGCAAGAGGTTGTCTAGCATATACCTAGAACTGTAATTTTTTGGTTGCAAGTTTAACTTTACAAATTAATGCAAAATTTTGCTTCAAATGGTTGTAATAATTCATTGCTGAGTGGGGGATTCTTATTGTTCCAAACCCTTGCCAGCATTTAGTACTGTCAAGCCTCTTGTTTTTTGCTAATCCAGTGGGTGTAAAATGTATTTCATTGTGGTTTAATTAGTGTTTCCCTGACTGTGAATGAGGGTGAGCCTCTTTTCATAGATTTATTTGCTAGTTGTGTTTCCTCTTCTCTAAAACACCTAATCATATCTTTACCCATTTTCCATTTACATTTCTTGTTAATTAGCAGCAGTTCTTTATATATTCTGGACACCAACTCATTTTTGGTTATATATGTGGCAAACACTACTGCCAAGTTTCTACTTTATATGTTTGCTTTCCTTTTGGTCCTTGCCTTCCACAGTTATTATTTACTTGTAAGCATTTAAAAATTTCTACTATGAGTTTTTTAATGAATCCTTTAGACATCTGCTTTAAGTTTGTATCAGTTTTTTGTTTTTTTGTTTTTTAATTTATCTTTCTAACTTATTCCTAACTTGTTAATTTCTAATATAATTGCATTATGGTTAAAATTTGAAATTGGTTGGTATTTGCTTTATGGCTTCTTTGTGGTCAATTTTTTGTAAATGTTTCATGTGTGCTTCAGATGATTGTATGTTCTTTAATTGCTGACTACGGCATCCTATTTATATCCTTTAAGTCAATAATGTTAATTGTGGTTTTCAACTAACAATAACAACATACAAGTTTTTCATCCCATACCTGAAAATTCTTGCCTTTGATCAGTTATGAAAAATCTTTAGCCATTATCTTTTTGAATATTGCATCTCCATTTCTTTCCTTCTCTTTTTCTGAGAACTCAACTAGGTGATACTAGACCTTCTCATTTTAGTTTCCATTCTTCCTACTCTCAGTGCTGTGTTGCAATTTTTAAACATCTACCACCCAGTCCTACTTTTTCCTTCAGCTATATATAATCTAAGGAGCCCTGGTAGAGCAAGGTCAAACGCTCTGCTGCTAACTGAAAAGTCATGGATTTGAACCTGCCAGCAGGAGAAAAGACTTGGCAATTTGCTCCTGTAAAGATTACAGCCTAGGAAACAATATGGGGCAGTTCTGTTCTGTCCTATAGGGTTGCTATGAGTTGAAATCTACTGATGGCACACAATAACAACATATCTAATCTGTTATTTAATACTTCAATTAAGATTTAAATTTAAATACTTCTATTTTTTTATTTCTGAACGTTTGATTTGATTCTCATTCAAATTTTCCTGGTTATTTTGTAAAGTCTTTTGTTGCTTGCTAATTTAAAAAAATGACATTAAAAAAAAATTTTTTTATTGTACTTTAGGTGAATGTGTACAGAACAGTTTCTCATTAAACAATGGGTACACATATTGTTTTATGACATTAGTTAACAACCCCACAGCATGTCAACACTCTCCCTTCTCAACCTTGGAGGACCTTTTTTTTGGTGAAAATATACATAGCCAAAGATCCACCATTTCAAAAATTTCTACATGTACAATTCAGTGACATCGATTATGTTCTTCTAGTTGTGCTGTTATTCTCACTATCCTTTTCCAAATTATTCCTTCACCGTTGTTTTCAATTCACTGTCCCCTAGGCTTCCCATCGAACCTTTTGAGTTGCTGTTGTCAATTTGATCTCACATAGATAATTCTTTTTTTTTGTTGTTGTTGTTGTACTTTAGATGCAGTTTTACAGAACAAAATAGTTTCTCATTAAACTAACAGTTAGTACACATATTGCCCTATGACAATGGTTAACAACCCCATGACATGTCAACACTGTCCTTGGGTTCCCTATCACCAACTTTCCTGTCCCCTCCTGCCTTCTAGTCCTTGAAAAAATTAAAAAAAAAACTCATACATAGTTATTTTGTATTCTCAATTTTAAGATTATTCTAATATTGAAAGCTTCAGACACTAAAGCTATGGGTTTTTGTTTCTGCTGAATTCACTTATAGCTGCTTGTTTCTTTGTG
The DNA here is from genome assembly GCF_000243295.1 of Trichechus manatus latirostris. NCBI lineage: Eukaryota > Metazoa > Chordata > Mammalia > Sirenia > Trichechidae > Trichechus > Trichechus manatus. Next base: position 3,263,791 of record NW_004444057.1, on the reverse strand, counting down.
CGTCTGGTGATTTTTGTTGTGTTGAACTCCTACATGGTTTAACTTAATCTGCAGGTATCATGTGAGCCTACACTGAAGATGCTTTCTTTCAGAAGGAGCCCTGGTGGTGCAGTGGTTAATAGTTCAGCTGCTAACCAAAAGTTCAGCAGTTCGAATCTACCAGCCACTTCTTGGAAAACCTATGAGGCAGTTCTACTCTGTCGTACAGGGTCGCTATGAGTTGGAATCAACTTGATGGCGATGGATTTTCTTTTAGAAAGGATTTGTATTTCTTCTCCTTGGAGCTGGGAGTGGGATGCTACAGACCTGGAACTCTTTAGCTTCTTTGGAGGTTCCATGCTAATAGATATTTTCCAGATTCAGCTCCCCCAACTTGCAGCAGTCACAAAATTTAGCCTCCAAGCCCTGTACTAAGACTGGAATTTATCCTTAGGTTAACTCCACGTTTTGTGTTCTTTTTTGTTCATTCCTTCAGTTTGTTTCAGCTGGCTGTTCCTTTTCAATTTCTTTTTGTCTTGTTTTATTTTAGAGATTTCTCTTAACTTTCCCATGATCCCAGCACAGCATTAAGAAGTTTTGTTGTTATTGTTGCAGTTTATCCAGGATCAGATTATTCTTAGTTCTCTGTACTGCCAAAATCTGATCTCTCAGATCTATTTTACTTAGAACAGTAAATGCTGCTCCCAGGATCTTTATTCTAACAAATACTTCTGAGCGCTTACCATCTCCCAAGCTCTGTGCTAGATGCTGCAGGGAATAATGTTGTTCTTGAGAGCTTGGAGGTGAAATGGACACGTACACCAGAAATTACGCTGCAAGGAGTCTGAAATATGTGCTAAACTAGAGCCACAACCACGGTGAACAGCAGAGGCTAAGGAGGGAGGGCTTCACTCACTGGGGATCGCTGTGAATTGTGAAGCTCTGAGGATCAAACTCATGCATTGAATATAAGCTTCCATTTCATAGCAGGCCAAGGGTGTGCAGCTGGGCAGGAGTTAAATCAAATCTCTTTCAAGTTAAGAGTGACTGATGTGAAGGGCACAAGCTTACTGCAGAAATCTGAGGAAACATTCCAGACAGCCCAGGCTGGCCTTCTAGTCACAAACCTCCACTTGTACTAGGAAATTATTTAGAAGGTTTGTGGCTGAGAAAAGGTGGAACACATTAGGTATTTCAAGTATTTCCCAGGAAGAAATAGCCAATGCTTTTCCTGCTATTAAAGGGAACTTCTAAAATGATTACTGTTTGTCTACTGGTGTTTTCCATTATAACTCTATTTTAAGAGAGTTGTAACTTGACTGTAAAAATTCCCTCTGGGTGAAAACTTGGCATGCCAGAATGCTCCATTGAATAATGCCTGCTTTTTTTTTTCTTTTTAAACAGATTTGGTTTACATTAGGCAAGCTCTTTGAAAAGCAGAGGAAGTCAAAAAAACTCACAGCATTGGAGATAATTGATTCTTTCTATAGATGTTTGCACTTTGTACTGCCTTGAAGCTAAAATAAATAAATAAAACTCAAACAAAAAAGAAGAATCAAACTTATCAAACTTATTTGTCTCCCTAATGTGCAAAACAAAAATCCAATTTTAGATAAGAAGTCTTAATGCAGTGTGTCAAAAACTACATATACCAAAGCTATATTTTGTCTACTAAAGAAACTAGTGTGCCTTTATTTTTTTAAAAGCAGATGCAGTTGGTAAGAGTCCAAGTGGCTAAAGTATAACCCAATGTATGGCACTAGAACAGAAGCAGGCAGCAGTTTTGTTATTCCCACTGGATTAGATGGTGTCTACCAAGATAGTGAATTATACTGTAAAAATCTCTAGTGATAATCAGGGGGATAGGTATATTTAATATAAAGCAATATATGTTTGGCATTAAAAAGTACAAAGGAGATGCTGAGAAACCTAGAAGGATTTTCCACTTAATGGGAAATCACACGCTGCATAAGGCACTTGACATTGGAAGCTGAAGTCATGTTTCCTGGGTAGCCTCAGTTCCCACATGCCTCTCACTGTGCTGAATATAATGCTAGTAATTAAAAATACACAATTCTCAATGTGAGCCAATGACTTCATCAGATGCCCAAACAAAGACAAAGACATTTGATTTGCCATTGAAAGAAGCGCCAGCTGTCCTGGATTTAGAGTGAATTGGTATGTGTATCTGCAAAACGGTACCTTTTGAAGAATTGTTAAGGATAAATTTGATTATATGCAATCAATTTTTGCCTTATTTACTAGATTTGGAATTTAACTGCTGAGTAAGATGTGACTCTATGTGCTGCGTTAACAATAAAATTAGTGGAAGAAAATTTTATTCTTACCCTTTAGAGCTATGGACATGAGGAGAAAATTATTAATTACTCAACTTTGCCCTCTATCTCTCATCTTCTCCACAGGCTTCAGGCATCTAGAGTGCCCTACATATTAGGATAGAGTTCAAATATTTTCAGTATAAAGTTATATCTTGTTTTGTAAATAAGTTTAAGTACTTCATATGCATAATATTATCATAAATCTTCCATATATCCTGTTGTCTATATCTATACGCCAGAGCTATCCATTTTAATAAGACTTGTGACTTAGGCACATAATTAATTTTGATTTTAGAAATTCTAGAACTATTCTTAAAGTAATATTAGAGATTTCCACTTCAGGTAAGATGGAGTAGATGTGCTTTTCCATATTCCTCCTGCTAAGTAAAGGTGGTCTGAGTCCACCCAGAGGCACCTTGGAAGAAAGGCCTGGCAACCTGCTTGTGGGAAATTAGCCATGAAGACCCTATGACACACAGTACTACCCTGACACACATGGAGTTGGCATGAGTCAGAATCAACTCAGAGACAACTTCTTTTTTTTTAAGTACAAATAAAAATGCTGGACATTCTATGTAAAAGAAATGTAAGATTATAAAAGGCGGAGAGAAGACAGCAGACTGGCTAGGGACCTTGGAACCCAAGCAATGACATAGTTATAAATTTCCGAGATTTCCTTTTCTCCTCAAGATTCAGGACTTTCATCCCTGCTGGATGGTAATGATGACCTCTCTCCCACCATGGTGTCAGCTGAGCTCTCGTAAGCCTAGACTTCCACCCTCTTCAAGCCTTAGAGAAACACCTCTCCCCTTCTTTGTGAGGTGCTGTCAAAAGAGGCCTAGTGGAGAGTCAGTATTTTTACCACTACTCAGTGATGATAAGGCCACTCTTCTGTATTGAAAGTGGAAGCCATGTGTAGAGCAGTAAACAGGCACTTACACCCCTTTCAGTCAGGCAGGTAGCAGTGGAGGCCTAGTGGGGATCTGGAAATCCTACCCTCACCCAGTAGTGTCAAGAAACTCCCCCTCAGGTGTCAACGGAGGCCAAGTGGAGACCCTGGACTTCTACTCCCACCTGGAAGTAATGGGGTGGCATCCCCTCTTCCCTACCAGAGCAGTGTCAAAGGAAGCTGGCTAAAACAGAAGACTTAAATAAGACCCAAAGTCTCACAACATAATACTCAAAATGTCCAGGTTTCAACTGAAAATCACTCATTGTTCAAAGATCCAGAAAGATCTCAAACTGAATAAAAAAGACAACGGATAGATGAGATGATAGATGTTAGAATTATCTGAAAAAGATTTTTAAAAAGCCATCATCAAAACACTTCAATAAACTATTGCAAAGTTACTTGAAACAAATGAAAAAATAGAAAGTCTCAGCAAAGAAATAGAATATGTAAGAAGAATCAAAAGGTAATTTTAGAACTGAAAAAGAAGAATAACCAAAGGGGAGAAAAAAGACTCAGTGGATGCGATAAAAGCAGAATGGTGTGGATAGAGGAAACAATCAGTAAACTGGTAGTTAGATCAAAAGAAATCTAATTTGAAAAACAGAGAAAATAAACTGAAAAATTAATGGAGACCCAGAGATTTGTGGGACTATAACAAAAGACCTAATATTTGTGTTACTGAAGTTCTGGAAGAAGAGAAAAATAGGGCAGCTGAAAAAGTACTTGAAGAAATAATGGCAGAAAAGTTCCAAAACACGGCAAAACGCATAAATCTATAGATTCAATTACCAACATGATAAGCCCAAAAGAAATCCACACCAAGACACATCACAGTCAAACTTCAGGAGAAATGAAATAAAGAAAAAAATCTTGAAAGCAGCAAGAGAGAAATGACACCTTATCTATAGGGGGAAAACAATTTGAATGGCTGTATATCTCATAAAAAATCATGAAAGCAGTAAGAAAGCGGCACAACCTTTTTTAAGAGTTGCAAAGAAATAAATGTTAACCCAGAATCCTACATCCAGTGAAAATATTCTTCAGGAATGAAGGGGAAATAAAGCTTTCACAGATGAAGGAAAACTAAGAGAGTTTGTTGCCCATCTAGAAAGAGTTAGCTAAAGGAAATTCTCTAAACAGAAATGAAATGGTGAGAAATGATACCTTGGAACATCAGAAAGGAAGAAATAACATAGTAAACAAAAATGTGGGTCAATATAAAAGGCTTTCCTTCTCTTGAGTTTTTTAAATTACGCCTGATGTTTGAAGCAAAAAAAGAAAAAAAAACAGTACGTAGAGGAAATAGTAAAGATAAGTATATTGTAAATGGGAAATAGTAAAGGGAAGTAAGGTTTCTATTCTTCCCTTGAACTGGTAAAATAAGTATATGACTATACTGTAATAAGTTGTGTATATGTAATATAATATCTACAGCAACCACTGCAAAAGCTATATGAAGAAATACACTCATAAACACTGTAGATAAATAAAAATTAAATTAAAAAAAAAATGTTCAAGTAATCCAAAGGAAAGCAGGAAAAAGAAAACAGAGAAACAAACAAAAAAAAAGACAAAATTAAAATGACACTCTTAAATCCATTAAAAAAGTCAATTAAAAAAAAAACAAGTGCTGTTGAGTTGACTACAACTCATGGTGACTCCACGTGTGTCAGAGAAGAACTCTGTTCCGTAAGATTTCAATAGCTGATTTCTTGGGAATAAATTTCTAGACCTTTCTTCCAAGGCATTTTTGGGTGGACTTGAACTGCTGACATTTTGGTTATAGTACAGAGCGTGTTAACTGTTTATACCACTCAGGGACTCTAATATATCAGTAAGTATATTACATGTAAGTGGTCTAAATACACTGTAGTAGGATTAATAAACGGAGCCCTGGTGGTGCAGTGGTTAAGAACTAGGCAGCTAACCAAAAGTCAGCAGTTCGAATCCACCAGCTGCTCCTTGGAAGCCCTATGGGGCAGTTCTACTCTGTCCTATAGGGTGGCATTGATTCAGAATTGACTCAGCGGCAATGGGTTTTAGGCTTAATAATAATCTCTGAAGATAAGAGGTCCTCATCCCTAGAACCTGTAAATGTTACCTTATTTGGAAAAAGAGTCTTTGCAGGTATGATTAATTTAAGGCTTTTGAGATGAGATTATCTTGGTGGTCCCTAAATGAAAGCATGATTTTATTTATAAGAGAGAGGCAGAGAGAGATTTGATACAGATACACAGAAGAGAAGAAGGCAACAAGACCATAGTGGCAGAGATCAGGGTGATGCAGCCACAAGCCAGGGAATGGTGGCAGCCACCAGAGCTGGAAGAAGCAAGGAATAGATTCTCCTCTAGAGCCTCTGGAGGTAGTTTGGCTCTGTTGACACCTTGATTTTGGCTTAGTGAAACTGATTTCCAACTTCTGTCTTCCAGAATTATAGAGACTAAATGTATGTTGTTTTAAGCCACCAAGTTTGCCACAAGAAACTAATATATACACCAATTAAAAGATAGAGACTGGCCGAGTGGATTAAAAAATATGACCCAATTACATACTGTCTATAAGAAACTGACTTAAAATATAAAAATAGAGTCAAGTTGCAAATAAAAAAATGAGAAGTATGTTATGAAAACATTGATCAATGAAAATTAAAACTTATTATATTAATATTAGATAAACTCCACTTCAGAGCAAAGAAAATTACCAGAGTAGGAGAGAGACATTCTAGAATGATAAAAGGATCTATGCATCAAGAATACACAGCAATCCTAATCGTGTATGCACCAAACACCAGAACTGCAAAGTATGTGCAGCAAAAACTGATAGAACTGAAAGGATAAATAGAAAAATCCACAATTATAGCTGGAGACTTCAACACCCATCTCTCAACAATGGCTAGAACAACTAGGGAGTAAATTAGCAAGGATACAGAAGAATTTAACAATACCATCAACCAACGGGATCTAATTGATGTTTTTAGAACACCCTACCTAACAACAGCAGACTGCACATTCTTTTTAACTGTCCATGGAAAATAAACCAAGATAGACTATATCCTGGGTAATAAAACAAACCTCAACAAATTAAAAAAAAGAATTGAAATCATGCAGAGTGCATTTACTGACTATGATAGAGTAAAACTAGAAATCAATAAAAGATAACAGGAAAATCTTGAAACATTTGGAAATTGAAAAATATACTTCCAAATAATCTATGGGTCAATGAGGAACTCAAAGGAATATGAAAAAACACATTAAACTGAACTAAAATGAAAATACAATGTATCAAAATTTGTGGGATACATTTAAAGAAGTAATGAGAGGGAAATCTATAGTACTAAATGTACACATTAAAAAAGATGAAAAGTCTCAAATTAATAATCTAAGATCCCACCTCAAGAACCTAAAAAAAGAAGAACAAAATAAACCTAAGCAACAGGCAGAAGGAAATAATAATGATAACGGCAGAAATCAATTAAATTAAAGCAAAGAAAAACAAAAGAAACACCGTTTTTTTAAAGATGAATAAACTTGAGAAAACTCTAGCAAGACTGATGCCTCTCTCCAAAAAATAAATAAGTAGATAAAAAGGGTGAGAGAGAGAGAAAGAGAGAAGCAGCAAATTATTGATATTAGAAACAAAACAGGGACTATCACTAGAAAATCTGCACATATCAAAAGGGAAATAAAGGAATACTACAAATAACTCTAAACATATAAAATTGACACTATAGATGAAATGGGCTAATTCCTTAAAAAACACAGAATACTACAATTTAACCAAGAGGTTGCTTTTCAAATATTATCATTGGGGTGAACTAGATAAAGGGTGCATGGGATCTCTCTGTATTATTATTTCTTACAAATGCAAGTTAATCTATAATAATGTCAAAATAAAAATCTCATTAAAAATAATATTAGCTTTACTTGAACAATTGTTGTTAGGTGCCATCCAGTCAGTTCTGACTCATAGTGACCCTATGTACAACAGAATGAAACACTGCCCAGTCTTGTGCCATCCCCATAATCCTTGTTATGCTTGAGCCCACTGTTGCAGCCACTGTATCAATCCATCTTGTTGAGGGTATTCCTCTTTTTCGGTAACCCTCTACTTTACCAAGCATGATGTCCTTCTCCAGGGACTGGTCCCTCCTGACAACATGTCCAAAGTATGTGAGATGAAGTCTCACCACCTTCACTTCTAAGGGGCATTGGCTGTACTTCCTCCAAGACAGATGTGTCTGTTCCTCTGGCAGTCCATGGTATATTCAATATTCATTGCCAACACCATAATTCAAAGGCATCAATTCTTCTTTGGTATTCCTTATTCATTGTCCAGCTTTTGCATGCATATGATGCCAAAATACCATGGCTTGGGTCAGGTGCACCGTAGTCTTCAATGTGACATCTTTGCTTTTCAACACTTTAAAGAGGTCTTTTGCAGCAGATTTGCCCAATGCAATGCATCTTTTGATTTCTTGACTGCTGTTTCCGTGAGTGTTGATTGTGGATCCAAGTTAAACGCAATTCTTGACAAATTCAATCTTTTCTCCATTTATCATGATGTTTCTTATTGGTCCAGCTGTGAGGATTTTTGTTTTCTTTGTGCTGAGTCATAATCCATACTGAAGGCTGTGGTCTTTGATCTTTGTCAGTAAGTGCTTCAAGTCCTCTTCACTTTCAGCAAGCAAGGTTGTGTCATCTGCATAACGCAGGCTGTTAATGAGTCTTCATATAGTCCAGCTTCTCTGATTATTTGCTCAGCATACAGATTCAATAAGTATGGTGAAAGGATACAACCCTGCTGCACACGTTTCCTGATTTTAAACCACACAGTACTCCCTTCTTCTGTTCCAGTGATTACCTCTTGGTCTATGTACAGGCTCCTCATGAGCACAATTAAGTGTTCTGGAATTCCCATTCTTCACAATGTTATCCATAATTTGTTATGATCCACACATTCGAATGCCTTTGCATAGTCAGTAAAACATAGGTAAACATTTTTCTAAATGTTCTCTGCTTTTAGCCAATATCCATCTGACATCAGCAATGATATCCCTTGTTCCACAGCCACTTCTGAATCTGACCTGAATTTCTGTCAGTTCCCTGTCAATGTACTGCTGCAACTGTTTTTGAATTATCTTCAGCAAAATTTTGCTTGCATGTGATATTAATGGTATTGTTTGATAATTTCTGCCTTCTATTGGAATACTTTTCTTCGGAATGGGCACGAATATGGATCTCTTCTGGTCGGGTTACCAGGTATCTATCTTCCAAATTTCTTTGCATATATGAGTGAGTGCTTCCAGTGTTGCATCCATTTGCTGAAATATCTCAACTGATTCTGTCAATTCCTGGAGGCTTGTTTTTCACCAATGCCTTCAGTGCAGCTTGGACTTGTTCCTTCAGTACCATCAGTTCCTGATCATATGCTACCTCCTGAAATGTTTGAATGTCAATCAATTCTTTTTGATAGAGTGACTGTGTATTCCTTCCATCTTCTTTTGATGCTTTGTGTGTCGTTCAGTTTTTTTCCCGTAGCATCCTTCAATATTGCAACTCAAGGCTTGAATTTTTCTTCAGTTTTTTCAGCTTGAGAAATATCGAGTGTGTGCTTCCCTTTTGGTCGTCTAACGCCAGGTCTTTACAATTTTCATGACAATAGTTTGTCTTCTCGAGCAGCCCTTTGAAATTTTCTGTTCAACTCTTTTACTTTATCATTTCTTCCTTTTGCTTTAGCTACTCTATGTTCAAGTGCAAGTTTCGGAGTCTCTTCTGCCTTCCATTTTGGTCTTTTCTTTCTTTCCTGCCTTTTTAATGACCTTTTGCTTTCTTCTTGTATGATATCCTTGATGTCATCCCACAACTCATCTGTCTTCGGTCATTAGTGTTCAATGAATCAAATCTATTCTTTGATGGTCTCTAAATTCAGGTGGCATATATTCAAGTTTGTACTTTGGTTCTCGTGGGCTTCTCTTAATTTTCTTCTGCTCACCTTGAACTTGCATATGAGCAGTTGATGGTCTGTTCTGCTGTGTGCCCCTAGCTTTGTCCTGACTGATGATACTGAGCTTCTCCATCTTCTCTTTCCACAGATGTAGTCAATTTGATTCCTGTGTATTCCATCTGGTGAGTTCCACATGTAAAGTCACCATTTATGTCATTGAGAAAAGATATTTCCAATGAATAGGTCATTGGTCTCACAAAATTCTGTCATGTAATCTCTTGTTTCTTTCACCAAGGCCATATTTTCTAATTACTGATGCATTTTCTTTGTTTCCAACTTTTGCAGTCTGATCACCAGTAATTACCAACGCATATTGATTGTGTGGTTGATCAATTTCAGACTGCAGAATTTGGTAAAAATCTTCAATTTCTTCATCTTTGCTATTAGTGGTTGGTGCATAAATTTGAATAATAGTTGTATTAACTAGTTTTCCTTGTAGGTGTATGGGTATTATCCTATCACTGATAACGTTGTATTTCAAGATAGATCTTGAAATGTTGCTTTTGACTATGAATGTGATCCTGTTCTGCTTCAATTTGTCATTCTTAGCATAGTAGACCATAAGAAAACTGTTGTTGTTAGGTGCCGTCGAGTCAGTTCTGACTCATAGCAACCCTATGTACAAAAGAATGAAACACTGCCCCATCCTGTGTCATCCCCACAATCCTTGTTATGCTTGAGCCCATTGTTGCAGCCACTGTGTCAATCCATCTCGTTGAGAGTCTTCCTCCTTTTTGCTGAGCCTCTACTGTACCAAGAATGATGTTCTTCTCCAGGAACTGGTCCCTCCTGATAACATGTTCAAAGTATGTGAAACGAAGTCTTGCCATCCTAGCTTTTAAGGATCATTCTGGATGTCCTTCTTCCAAGGCAGAATTGTTCATTCTTCTGGCAGTCCATAGTCTATTCAATACTCTTCACCATGGTTCATGGTCTATTCAATATTCTTCACCAACACCATAATTCAGAGACATCAGTTCTTCTTTGGTCTTCCTTATTCATTATCCAGCTTTTGCCTGCATATGAGGCAATTGAAAATACCATGGCTTGGGTCAGATGCACCTTAGTCCTCAAGGTGACATCTTTGCTTTTCAACACTTTAAAGAGGTCTTTTGCAGCAGATTTGCCCAGTGAAAGGCATCTTTTGATTTCTTGGCTACTGCTTCCGTGGGCGTTGATTGTGGATCCAAGTAAAATGAAATCCTTGACAACTTCAATTTTTTCTCCATTTATCCTCTTGTTTCTTATTGGTCCAATTGTGAGGATTTTTGTTTTCTTTATATTAAGAAGGCTGTAGATCTCACATAAACCCACACAGTCCACAGGAGAACGATGACATAGGAAAAGTCCCTAAAGGCATAAATTAACTGTGTAGAGGGTTTAGTGTAATTCGAATTCAACATTAGTCAGGCTTCTTATTTCCTTTTAGGTGCACAGCAGGTAACAATAGCTTAGTCTTTGACGTATGCTTACAGTTAAGTCACTGAAACTGATAATTTGATCGGAAGACTTACACCTATTTATAGAGAAGGCACCACAATATCTCATTATACTTGTGTGATGGTTAATTTTTTTTGTCAGCATGGCTCGGCTCTGATGCCTAGTTGTTTAGTCTAGCACTACTCTAGTTGCTGTTACAAAGTAATTACATATGATTAAATCAGTTGGCCTCAAGGAAAGCAGATTACCCTCATATTGTGGGTGATATTCAATCAATCAGTTGAAGACCTTAAGAGCAAAAAGGGAGTTTCCCTACAGTGTGTTCTGCCTCCAGACTATAAATAGACATTTTGCCAGAACATGCTTCTTCTTCACTTTTCCTGTTCACCTGATCCACAGGTTTTGGGACACAAGACTGCAGCGTATCTAGCCGGTTTTTTGGGACTTTTCAACTTCCATCCACAATTGTGTGAGCCAATTCCTTGAAGTAAATCTCTCTCTCTCTCTATATATATATATACAGTTTTGTTTTATAGAGAACCATTAAGAAGACAACCTGTATCACACTTTGTTCCAGAAAAGAAGAATTATTAAAATCAAGAGTAAAAAATCCAAATGCTCAAGATGGCTGAAGTTTTAAATTTTTCATTATACCAATGAAAGTTTCCACTTATATGAGTTCTTAAACAGATATTCTGTAAGGTGAAAAAGTCCTTTGATGATATAAAGAGTAAACTTCTAAATTGTTAAATTTTGGTTTTCTCAAACCGAGGGGTAATTTTATCACACAGTAATCTCAATAATAATATCCAGGGAATATGGTCGATATTGGGAAGATGAGAAGAGATAGTAATGAAAGCCTACTTTGGAGCCAGACAAAACTGGATTTGAACCACTGGGCCTGGAACAACTTAATTATCTTAACCGTGGATCACCTGAAATGGAGCAAATGACTCCTGTCTCACAGGGTTGTTCTGAAGATTTAATAAGGATGGGAGTGCTTGGGACATGGCATATACTCATAGAGTCTCATCAAGTGTTAGTGCTTTTCCTTGGACCAGCAGTGGAAGGAAATTAGAAGAAAGAGGAAGGAGGGCCTTCTAAGTTATTGCAGAAGGGAATTCGGTCCCCTGAGTGACACTATCTCTTGGCTGTTTTCTTTGGGGATATTAGGGCTATTATCTGTGTTGTGCCTGAGCATTGCTGTGCAGTCAGTCTAAATGATGGACTTGCATGATATTCTGGAAGGATCATCTTATTCATGGGACATAACATAGCTTTCTAAATAAAACAAACAAGCCAAGCTTTCCTTGGTGTGGTACATTAGACAGAAAGGAAGTTTCCAGTAAAACTCATGGTTGCAGGAACTGGCATCATATGAAGACTGCCTGGCTGATAAAAGTCAGCTGACCACTTTGTCATCCATCCATTCATTTAGTTACTTGATACCTCTTTCCTCTTTTGGCATTTTGTCTCAATCTACAGGCAAACTTTTTGTTCGAGCAATTTTTTTGGTTAAAATGTTTCTTTTTTTTTTTTTTTAAGTAACCTTTTGTTACAAAGAGTAGTTATTGTGACTGGAGTCCTTTTCTTTTATTAGGTTAAACACAAAACAGTAAGAAACAATATTTTCCAAGAGGCAATGTTTTATGCTTTTCAACCCTAGGGGTTTGACCCTGAGTTAGTTCCTGTAGCCACACTGTAGTTGCTGTTAGTTTTACTGACTGCCTGTCATTGACTGTGGCAATTTTACGCATTCAGCGTGAAGCAAAATTATGATGAAGCACGTTTACCTTGGATAGCAATTTATTATTATACTAAAACATATTTAAGGAGAAAATGTGACAGGAAGAAAGGTAGACAGAAGGTGCTGTGACTATCTGGGGATTATTACCTTACCTAAACTAGGGAGAAATAATGAAGCAAATTTCAGACTGTAGACTGTGTCAGCTCTGGATAAATAGTTAATCTAAGAAAATAAGCTTTCCTGATAACAAAACTACACGGCAGCCACCAGGCAAGCCCTGTGTGGGGCACACACTGGCTTTGTATTTGTAGAAAATCTTTTCAAATTATTAAATGCAGCCAGCACATATTTTTTTCCTGTATTTTCTTTTGTAGCTTTATTTGTCATTTTTTGCAATTTCCAAGACCAAAAGTCCCATTGCTAGGAAAATAAGCCACCCCGGAACCCTTGTTCTCTCTTCCCCAAATGGCCGTTAGTTTCACTGTGAATTATTTTACTCACTTTACAAATGTTGAATATTATAGGAAGAAATAGAACTGAGGAACGGTACACTTCCAGCTGGTATGTTAATTGGACACTGTTTATTCAACATCGGCATTAAGAATATAAAAACCTCATCACTAGTCCTCTCTGAAAAGTCTTTGCAAATAATAGCACTTATATGAAACTTAAGGCCTGAATGTTTCTTGTTTATGAGTAACATAGTATTAGCATATTAAAATCATTACTAACCAGTGCTGGAATATGTGTTCGGAAGCCTGTCAATGTGCTAATGGTAGTAGTCTTGGAAACTCCACATCTGCCACAGGATTAATTACTCACATAAAACATTATCATTCCCCACATCTCCTATGAGAAGGAGCGGCTGCTCGAGTGATTATTAATAACACTGAATGATACACAAAGGAATGAATGGGAATGTTACCCAGTGGATTGAGAGATCTGTTCCTGATTCATATTAGAACTAGTTGAAGGACCTTGGTGGTATAACATTTATTTCTTGAGGCTCATAAGTAATTAAAAATAAATGTCTGGCACAAACGCTTGGTAACTTAGTGTTTAAATGGTCAAGACTGCCTTTCTCCAGGGGCCTTTATGTAGGAGGAGAGGAGGGTGGAGGTAAAGTCAGGTCAGAATGAACCTGGCCGTTATGGGTAGTTGAACAAAGTTGTGGTCATTGATGCCAGGTTTTCTAGGTCCTCCTGTCCTGTCTTTCTCATTAGTTGAAGCCCAACTCAGAGGTGACTTTCAAGGTCTGCAGTGACTTCTCTGCCTCCCACCGCTACAGGCTCTGCTTGATGTCAAACTGATACCAACTCCATTTTGAGAGGATGGAGGGAAAGAAAAGAAAAAGCATTTAAAAGACAATTTATTGTTTACAATTAAAACTAGGGGATTATAGTTCAAAGGTGAGAATCCAGCCTGCAGTTAAGGCTGGTAAGAAGACTTAAGCTATTATGTGACAATTACCACAAATAGAAGTAAGAGGTAATCTATTGATTGCATCCCTGAGCACCCCTCCGTGTTGTCCATCATTCTGGTCAAGCACCTTTGTCAAACCCTAAACTACCTCTAGTATACAATGAATTAGACAACCTGTTTTTGGCTATTCTGTGTTTTGGATGAGGAGAAAACAGACTTTCCAAACAAAATCAATCCTTGGGGTTTAGAAAGTTCATCTCATCTCATTGTTTCTGCCTTCTCTTTATTTTTAACAGGTCTCTTTTTTGATGGACAGATTCCCACAATTGAGACTCAAGAAGTTAAAGCTATAGTAAGTACTAAAGTAGCCAAGACAATTTTCAAAGTCTTTCAGTATCATTATAATCGGAGAAACAATTACAGTGAAGTTAGTGGTAATTTAAATTGATCAGCTGGATATCAGATGATGAGTTGTTTGGAACTGGCAAATCTAATGAACATTTATTTGGTGAGCAGACTTGCATCTCAATAAATGAAGATAAAACCTGGCCACCTGGTTGGCCATATTTATGAGCCCATGAACCTGTGTAAATCCTATTTATACAGGTGACAAAGCTTAGCACTGTAGGTTTTTTAGGGAGGATAATATTGGAGGTTCGTTGTATTGGGTTCTTTCCCACTCCCTAAGTTTCTGCTGCATCTGTTAAACATTTAAATACTATTGTTTCTACAGACGAATATCTTGGGAGTACCTACTAGAAACTTTAGTTGTATTCTTTTTGTAGTGCTTCTGTTTTTGTTTCACTTAAGTGTTTTTTCTTTTTCATTAAATAAATCCAGGTTAGTTTACTGACATTCTGATTTCCCAAGGACTTACATTCAGGCTTTCTTTTCTCCTTCTCTGAAGGATATCTCTCGAAGTCTCATTTCAAGACCTTGTTGAATTCCTGTTATACACAGACGGCAGTATTAATATACTCTTAAGGGTTAAGCTTGGCCCAGGAGGAAGAGAGAGAGAGAGGGAGAGGGAAAGAGGAACCAGAGAGAATATGTATGGTTGGAAAATTATGAATTCAACCTGAAGGCTTGATTGTTACTGGGATCCCAAGAGCTGTGTGGAAACGTGAACTTTGTGGTTAAACTCTTGACATTTTATACAATTACAGAGAACAATTGGTATTGAAATCTCCAAGGACTTTGACTTGAATGTTGTTCAGAGCCTCAGAGGGGGCTCACCAGGGCTTGAGGAAATGTTCCTTGGACCCTTATTGTCCATGTATCATGCCATCACTGACCTTTTAAGGTGGTGGTGTTGCTCCTGAAGACATTGAATTTGGTCTCATTATGTGTTTTTTGATATAAGAAATCTGCATCCTGGCTGGTTAATATTGTCCACTTTTGGCTTTAAGGCTTAGGAAGCAATAGATCTAGTTACTTAATGTGATTTCTCAAGCCTTGAATAAAAACGTTAAACAAAAACAAAAACCTAGCAGCAACTGTGGCTCCCTTTTCACCCTGTCCTTTGTAATTTCAGCTATAGGCTTATTATAATAATAACAATCCTCCGAGTTTACATCTTCTATTACACACTACTACTGCTTCACAATCCATGTACGTATTTTCACCAGAAGTGCTAAATCTTTGAGAGAAGCAGGTCTGACGATTGAGTGTCTGGCTGGAAATCATTTACTATCGATGGTCACTCAGCTCAAGATTGTATCGCTGAAATGACTTAGGAAGAAAAATCAATAACACTCACACATTGTGCAGTCCTCTTAGAGGATCATCTGTTTTACCTCACAAGAGTATTCCTTGTTCCAGATCATTCTTTTGAAATAAAAGAAGAAAAAAAGGCAACCTAAATCATAGCTTATTTTCTCTTATGCGCTTATTTTCTTTGAAGTTCCCCTTTTTGGGGGGAGGAAGAAACAAGTCTTAGGTGGAAATAGACAGGAGCAGATATAGGTAAGGTGGAAGACTAGTGTGAACGTGCTTGTATTACAATTCCAATTGCTCATGCTTTCAACTGAGGGGGAAAATACCTATTTGATGTAATTTAATAAGTATCTCAATTTGGAAATTGTTGGGTAAAGGAGGAATGGCTTGAACCCCATAGAATGGAATTTATAAGTGGAGAATTGACTTTACACACACGCACACACACACACACACATACACGAGCACAAACACACACACAGTATATGTGGGTTACCATCATTCCCATTCTTAGGCAGACATTTACATTTTCACTGTTCCCCAAAATGATTGTGTCTATGTCCACAGTCAAACTGATCATTTGTTGATCTCGCTTTATTGGCTGCTTTAATGATCAGATGAAATTAAATGTGCAAGGAACACACTGCGTGACAGTGGACTATGTGAAACTGAAATATCCAGAGGGAAGGGAACATTTGATATGTCTGTACCGAAGTGACACAGTTAGTCGGAGTCAGCCTGGAGCCCAGAGTAAGGAAATATGTCAGCAAATAGGCTGATAGTCATCAAGAAGGAGCCTCGCAGGGATGGGCAGAATGCCTGGGAGTACTGGACACCAGGGAAACACCCTAGAGGAACCAATGGGCTGAATGGAATGTGCAAGAGGCTGGGCTTTTAGATGGGAGTGTAGCCAGCCATGGAAAAATGGGAGTTATGTTTAGGGAGTAGTTCTACTGGAGGATAAAAAGGTGGCTGAGTTTGATGAGAAGTAGATTCACAGAACTGGGGTACAGGATTGCAATTCAGTGGAGAAGGGTTGACTGAAAAGACTTAAGGAAGATACTGGGATCCAGGTATAAAAGGACAAAGAAACTTAGAAAATTATGGAATGTATGTAATTGTTGTTAGGTTCCATCCAGTCAGTTCCAACTCATAGTGACCCTACGTACAATAGAACGAAACACAGCCCAGTTCTGTGGCATCCTCACAATACTTGTTATGCTTGAGTCCATTGTTGCAGCCACTGTGTCAATCCATCTTGTTGAGGGTCTTCCTCTTTTTCGCTGACCCTCTGCTTTATCAAGTATGATTTCCTTCTCCAAGGACTGACCCCTCCTAATAACATATTGTAGGTATGTGGAAAGTAGTTTCGTCATCCTTGCTTCTAAGGATCATTCTGACTGTGCTTCTTCCAAGACAGATTTGTTCATTCTTTTGGCAGTCCACGGTATATTCAATATTCTTTGCCAACACTACAATTCAAAGGTGTCTGTTCTTCAGTTTTCCTTATTCATCGTCCAGCTTCCACATGCATATGAGGCGACTGAAAACACTATGGCTTCGGTCAGGCACACCTTAGTCTTCAAGGTGACATCTCTGCTTTTCGACACTTTAAAGATATCTTTTGCAGGAGATTTGCCCAATGCAATGCATCTTTTGATTTCTTGACTGCTGCTTCCATGGGTGTTGATTGTGGATCCAAGTAAAATGAAATCCTTGGCAACTTTAACCTTTCTCTATTTATCATGATGTTGCTTCTTGGTCCAGTTGTGAGCATTTTTGTTTTCTTTATGTTGAGGTATAATCCATACTGAAGGCTGTGGTCTTTGATCTTCATCAGTAAGCGCTTCAAGTCCTCTTCACTTTCAGCAAGAAAGGCTGAGTCATCTGCATAATGCAGGTTGTTAAGAAGTCTTCCTCCAATCCTGATGCCCCATCCTTCTTCATATAGTCCAGCTTCTCGGATTATTTGCTCAGCATACAGAATGAATAGGTATGGTGAATACAACCCTGACACACACTTTTCCTGACTTTAAACTGTGCAGTATCCCCTTGTTCTGTTCAAACAACTGCCTCTTGATCTATGTACAGGTTCCTCATGACCACAATCAAGTGTCCTGGAATTCCCATTCTTGTTATGATCCACGCAGTTGAATGCCTTTGCATAGTCAATAAAACACAGGTAAACAACTTTCTGGTATTCTCTGCTTTCAGCCAGGATCCTTCTGACATCAGCAATGATGTCCCTGGTTCGCGTCCTCCTCTGAATCCTGCTTGAATTTCTGGCAGTTCCCTGTTGATATACTGCTGCAACCATTTTTGAATGATCTTCAGCAAAATTTTACTTGTGTGTGATATAGATGATATTGTTCGATTATTTCTGCACTTGGTTGGGTCACTTTTCTTGGAAATAGGGATAAATACAGATCTCTTCCAGTTGGTTGGTCAGGTAGTTGTCTTCCAAATTTCTTGGCATAGATGAGTGAGCACTTCCAGTGCTGCATCCATTTGTTGAAACATCTCAATTTGTGTTCTGTCAATTCCTGAAGCCTTGTTTTTCACCAATGCCTTCAGTGCAGCTTGGACTTCTTCCTTCAGTACCATTGGTTCCTGATCATATGCTACCTCCTGAAATGGTTGAACATCGACCAATTCTTTTTGGTACAGGGATTCTGTGTATTCCTTCCATCTTTTTTTAATGTTTCCTGTGTTGTTTAATACTTTCCCCGTAGAATCCTTCAATATTGCAACTTGAGGCTTGAATTTTTTCTTCAGTTCTTTCAGCTTGAGAAATGCTGAGCTTTTTCTTCCCTTTTGGTTTTCTGTCTCCAGGTCTTTGCACATGTCATCATAATACTTTACTTTGTTTTCTGAGCTGCTCTTTAAAATCTTCTGTTCAGCTCTTTTACTTCATCATTTCTCCCTTTTGCTTTAGCTACTTGACGTTCAAGCGCAAATTACAGAGTCTCTTCTGACATCCATTTTGGACTTTTCTTTCTCTCCCGTCTCTTTAATGACCTCTTGCTTTTTTTTCATGTATGATGTCCTTGATGTCATTCCACAACTTGCCTGGTCTTCGGTCATTAGTGTTCAAAGCATCAAATCTATTCTTCAGATGGTCTCTAAATTCAAGTGGGATATACTCAAGGTTGCACTTAGGCTCTTGTGGACTTGTTCTAATTTTCTTCAGTTTCAACTTGAACTTGCATATGAGCAAATGATGTGTGTTCTGAAGTCTGCCCTGGGCCTTGTTCTGACCAATGATATTTAGCTTTTCTATGGTCTCTTTCTACAGATGTAGTCTATTTGATTCCTGTGTATTCCATCTGGTAATGTCCACCTGTAGAGTCACCATTTATGTTGGTGAAAAATGGTATTTGTAATGAAGAAGTTGTTGGTCTTGCAAAATTCTATCATGAGATCTCTCATTTCTGTCACCAAGGCTATATTTTCCAGCTACCAGTCCTTCTTCTTTATTTCCAACTTTTGTATTCCAATCACCAGTAATTATCAATGCATCCTGATTGCATGTTTGGTAATGTCAGACTCTAGAAGTCGGTAAAAATCTTCAATTTCTTCATCTTTGGCCTTAGTGGTTGGCGTGTAATTTGAATAATAGTGGTATTAACTGGTCTTCCTTGTAAGTTGATGGGTATTATCCTACCACTGACAACGCTGTATTTCAGGATAGATCTTGAAATGTTATTTTTGACAGTGAATGTGACACTGTTCCTCTTCAAGTTGTCATTCCGGGCATAGTAGACCATATCATTTTCTGATTCAAAATGGCCAATACCAGTCCATTTCAGCTCACTAATGCCTAGGATATTGATGTTTATGCAATCCATTTCATTTTTGGTGATTTCCAATTTTCCTAGATTCATATTTTGTACATTCCACGTTCTGATTATTAATGGATGTTGGCAGCTGTTTCTTCTCATTTTGAGTAATGCCACACCAGCAAATGAAGGTCCCAAAAGCTTGACTCTATGCACATCGTTAAGGTTGACTCTACTTTGAGGAGGCAGCTCTTCCCCAGTCGTCTTTGGAGTGACTTCCAGTCTGAGGGACTCATATGTCAGACTATGTTCCACAGCTATTCATAAGGTTTTCACTGGCTAATTCTTTTCAGAAGTAGACTGCTGGGTTCTTCTTCCTAGTCTGTCTTAGTCTGGAAGCTCAGCTGAAACCTGTCCACCATGGGTGACCATACTGGTATTTGAATACTGGTGGCATAGCTTCCAGCATCACAGCAACATACAAATCCCCACAGTATGACAAATTGACAGACGTAGGGGATGGAGTGAATAGATTTCCCAATGTTAAGTTAATACCAACACATTCATCATAAAATAAGTCACTAGATGATGGGAAAGAAAGAGAACAGGAGGAGGTAGTTGCTATAAGGAGATTTCAAAGACAGTTGAAAGGTTTATTTAATTCTTATACATTTGTACCCTAGCCTGAATCTGGAATAAAATCCAGCACAGGGTTCTGATGAAATGAAGTGGGTCTGGGACTACTGGATTGAGAATAGGAGCAACATAACTTATCAAAGTGTGAAATTGAATCCCACTGGAGAACACACACACCAAAAGCTGGAAGAAGGCCTAAGATGGACCAGATTTCCCTTACTGCCCAAAAGGAAAAGCATAAAAGAATGGCCTTAGTTGGCTTGGAGCTCTCCTTGGTGCTGAGACATCACCTGAGGGAATGTTCCCCCACATCCTGCTGACCCAAGTGTGCCTGGTAGGTTGGACTAGACCAGCAATTCCCATTTTGGAATGCATGTTACAAGAGTGTTACAGGATGTTATGGATTGAACTGTGCCATTCAAAAAGTTGAAGTCTCAAGGCCTGAATCTGTGAATGTGACTATTCGAATTTAAGGTTTTTCTTTTGCTATGTTAATGAGATCATACCAGATTAGGGTGGGTCTCAAACCTTCTGCGTAGTGTCTTATAGAATGGGAAGGCAGTCTCAGAGAGTTACATACACAAGGGAAGACACCATGTGAGAATCCATCTATAAGCCAAGGAATGCCAAGAAACGCCCAGGGCTACAGAAGCTGAAAGAGACTAGGAATGATCACCTAGAGCAGACAGAGCATAGCCCTGCTGATGTCCTAAATTCAGACTCCTATCCTCCAAAACTGTGAGATAATGAACTTCTGTTCTTTAAAACCATCCACTTGTGGTGTTTTTGTTACAGCAGTACTAGGAAACTAAGAAACAGGAGATGATTTTACACAGAAGGACACAGTTTTAAATAGGTTTTAATTCATGTTGAGAATGGTATTCCTTTTGAAATTTCTTGTCTCACCTCCGTGACATCAGTATTCATGTGAACGTTAGAACCCAGATTATCCCATCTCCTTCCACTTCTCTTACTTGTCTTCTTTCTTTATTTTAAATGAAATGAAAGCTACAGGTCTGTGTTTATTCCTTTATTTGAATTTTACCTGCATCTCTCTGAATGCTAGCTTTGGAGCATTTCAACTCTGATTTTAATTTGAGAGACCTAATGCAAATTCGGATAGAAAGCGCTAACGGATGATTCCGTTCTACTCTCTTGTTCTATTTTGAACACCTCCACTGAGCATTCATTTCAGTTGAGCCCTTCAGCTCAGTAATACCAAACTGAAATTACAGAAAGTCAAGGTTAACTTTGATTTTTTAAAATGTGCTTTTAGCTTTTGCTTATTATCTACGATTGTGGTTCGTTTTCCAACTGACAACACAAATGCCAGCATGCCAGCGGGAATGGTGTTTTTCTAATAGCTTTTTCTCTTCTAGAAACAGGACAATTAAAGCACTACAACATCTTCTGTTAAAATGCATGTGTCTTTTATGTGAGTTAGTTCAAATCAGTTGGCAAAAAGGATGATGTCAGTATAATGCAGAAGTCATGTTGATTTGTGCAAGATTTTCCTACACACTTTAATGTTTTGAAGTGAGTAGAAGCAAGTTTCCTCACAATTAAAGAGAAAGCTTTGCGTGTATGAAAACCTTAAGACAGAAGCTGAAAATCATGCAGAAGTGATTTTATTTAGTGCTACTAATGGCTGGTTTAGTGGTTTCAAGAACTGCTACGTTTTCCACTGTGTTAAGCTATCTGAGGAAGCTGAGAGTACAGATAAAGAAACAAAAAAAATGTATTTTCTCCTGTATTAAAACAAAGGATCCAAATTTTCATTTTGCTGAAACTGATCTCTATTAGAAGCAAAGACCAGTGTCTCAAAAGAGGAAAGAGAGGCCCCAGTTTTAAGGCTGCAAATGATTGACTCACTGTGGTGCTGGGTACTATTGCCAGTGGGAAGCGAACTGTGCTTGTATAAATATTGTTTTTGTTAGGGCTTGTTATGGATTGAATTGTGTCCCCTCAAAATGTGTGTCAACTTGACTAGGCCATGATTCCTAGTATTGTGTGGTTGTCCACCTTTTTGTGATCTGATGTGGTTACTCTATGTGTTGTAAATCCTAACCTCTATGATGTTAATGAGGCAAGATTAGAGGCAGTTATGTTACTGAGGCAGGACTCAATCTACAAGATTAGGTTGTATCTTGAGTCAATCTCTTTTGAGATATAAAAGAGAGACCTGAGCAGAGAGGAGAGAGATCTCATGTCACCAAGAAAGAAGAGCTAGGAGTGAGCACGTCCTTTGGACCCAGGGTCCCTGTGCTCCTAGACCAAGGGAAGACTAATGACAAGGACCTTCTCCCAGAGCCGACAGAGAGAGAAAGCCTTTCCCTGGAGCTGGCACCCTGAATTCCGACTTTTAGCCTCCTAAACTGTGAGAATAAACTTCTGTTTGTTAAAGCCATCCACTTGCAGTATTTCTGTTATAGCAGCCTAGGTAACTAAGACAGGGGTTTAGTGGCAAAGTTCCATAGGTTTTGTCTGTATTTCCCCAACATTATTTTCCCCAAATCCCTCTTATTTTTAGCATGCAATGTTATAGATT
Source organism: Trichechus manatus latirostris (assembly GCF_000243295.1). Lineage (NCBI taxonomy): Eukaryota > Metazoa > Chordata > Mammalia > Sirenia > Trichechidae > Trichechus > Trichechus manatus. The sequence continues at coordinate 3,241,230 of NW_004444057.1, read as the reverse complement.
TTAAGATTTTGGGAATGTGTATATGGAGCAATAGCAGAAATGTTTGTAAAATGTCTTGAAGAGTTTAAATCCATATCTTTTGGGCATGGATGTAAACAGTCTTTCACAGGTACAGGAGAGGCAACTCAAGGCAGCACTGCACAGTAAACCTAGTGAGAGGTGCTTCACAAAATCTAAGGCCTCGCATTCAGCATGTGCCACAAATGTACATGGGCACATATGCCAATTATTTTTGGTTTGCAGACCAGCTGTGGCCTCTGTTCTATCCTTCCTACCTGTGGGAGGGATGTTGCTGGCTGTGTATAAGGTAGCTCATGGACCTTCCAATCCAGAAGAGTTAGCCTTTGTTCCATAAAGTGCTCTCTGTTGAGTTTGAGAGCCAAGCAATCTCTCTCTTGAGTGTTGTGCCTGCCACATTTGCGCCTGTTGTATTTCTATCTGGACATGTCAGAAATAAAGGTGTTGGAATTTTGGCAAACTTAGAAAGTGGTGTGCATGCCCCTGGATTGATGTTTATATTGCTTGTCTGGAATTCTATGATGGCATGAAGAGAACGAGATTCTAGTCTCAACTCTTAGCGTCTAATGTGTCCTGTGACATTGGCTATATGACTTCACCTCTGCGGTTTGGTTCCCACAAACTGAAAATGAGCCACCAGTTACCCTGCCCCTTTCTGTGAAGTCTCAGAATAACTGCCATACCCACAGTACCTCTTCAGTGTTTGTCATCATTGAACTTGACCAATCTGGTCTAGGATTGGTACCCTATCCAGTGGCTGCCAGTTTATTGGCTGGGCTAAGGCCTATGAGAGGGCGTGGCCTGAGTGCTCAGCCCAACCCTCTATACCAGTTGAACTATCTGGCTCTCTTACTTGAGTAACTTAAACTCTATACATTCAGAGTTATGTAGTAGCAGCAGGGGCAAGTGGACCGGGGACCCAGGTAAAGGAAAAGTAGCTGCATCACCCTAACTTCCACCAGAAGTCAGCTGCTGAGAGGACAAGGCAGCTTGATGACTGGCATTGAGTTGTGTCTTAAATGATATTCCAGTCTCTGTGAGGCTTGACTGGACTGAATTGGGACCATTTCCTGACTTCCTGGCTTTGCTGTGAATTCTTATCTAATAATGTGTTTTACCACTACTTGGCTCAGGGGCTGAGGGTGGGTAGGGAGCGGGGCTTAGGGAAGCTTGAGCACAGTTGCATCTAGATACATGAACAGCAAATTTCCTTTCCACACCACATGCTCCCCATGAGGTATCCAAGTCTCTTTCCTCCTCCTTTGACAGCTCATGACTGTTTGGAGTTATTGAACTTGGGTTGTTTATATAGGATGGGCTATTGGTACTGAAAAGTCTGGGGACCAGATGGGCTTTGTTCCCCTGGGGATTACTTGTCATGGGAAGGCCTTTTTGGGAGAGCAACAGGAAGAAGAGGCAGCACAGCTCTTTGGAGCAGGGAGGCATGTAGCTGGCGGTGGGGATTGGGGTAGAATAAAGTGGTGGAATGGGGAGTGGACAGTGGGCAGGGGGTGACCCAGTTCCCAGGAGCTGCTGGTTATTGAAGGATCTTGAAGGAAGAGAGGCCAGCCAACCTAGGGACTTTGATGTCACTACTGCCTTCTGGTCACTCCAAGCCCCTCCTCAGTCAACCCTCTCTTTGGTTCCATCCCTCATCACCCCTCTCTCCCCTGGTTTTGGGAAGCCCAAGGTAACATTGGTTATATAACAGAGGAGGGGGTAGTGACTCTTATTCCTCTTGCTTATTATTTATTCTGAGTCCTGTCTTGTCCTTTCAGAATGTTAGAATCTCTAGGTTTGAACCAGTTAGACTCCTTTTTCTCTGCTTTCTGCTGCAGCAACCCTCCTTTGAGGCAGTGAATGCCTTGAGCCTAGCTGCTTAAATGAGGGGTGCAAGTCATTGGAGTGAGGTTGGTAAGGGGAGGGTATACCATAGTGAAGAAAGGACTAAAAGAACTCTGGTTGATAAACATGTACAACAAATCACATGACCTTTAGTTTGGAAGTAACCTGAGCATATGTCTCCTTCGTGCATCCTGAAAGAGCCTAACACACATTTTCTGAGCTTCTATAGAGCAAAAAGTTTCTAAACCTCAACAAGTGGGTCATATAGTTTAGGTACTATGATAAATTAGACTATGCCTTGATTACTTGGAAGGCCTTTGGAGTTTGTTAGAATGTGATCTGTAACACCGAAGTGGAGGAAGATAATGGAGACCATTAAAGGCCTAAGATATTGATCAAATAATACCTCGGATATTGAGCTTCTTTTTAGAAGGATCCAAGTCTAAAGGTTTATTCAAGTAGTCAAACCAAAGAAATAACTTGGGAAAGAGCAAATCAACAGGGTAGAATCTCTATTTTGAAGCCTGAAATCAACTATATGTTGTGTTAAAACATTCACCAAGCTTTCTCTCGAATATAATTACAGGTGAAGTTCCTAACGAAGATGCATAATTGTAATCAAATGGAACTAGCTAGAGAGGACCCAAGGCCAGGGGCCATGTTTATCAAAGAAGCTTTTAAAAATAACAAATTTTGCAGTTTTTGAGAAGTGCAATTACTATCATCTGGTGGTAAATATATTGCTACTTTTGTAAATAGTTGCCAGCGAATGTGCGTCTTTTCTTTTCTGCAATTTGAGTCAATTAAATGTTTTGTACAAAGAATAGTAATAAGCACTGTGTCAGAACACAATGCACAATCAGTTCCCACCCTCTCCCTGCAAAATGCTTCAGTTTGCACATTATTAGTTTATGGGACACTCCATTTCCCAAGAAGGTAGAATTATTTAAAGAGATTATTATGATGAGGACAATGGACAAGGAGAAAAAAATAATTTGTGTGCCATAGTTACTTACAAGACAAACATGCAAAGAAATAGGAGGTGCTATTAAAATGAATCGCCACCTGTCTCTCAGTTTGTTGTGTTGCTATGACGCTGGAGGTTACGCCACTTGTATTTCAAATCCCAGCAGGGTTACCCATAGTGTACAGGTTTTAGTGGAGCTTCCAGACTAAGACAGACTAGGAAACAAGGCCTGGAAAACTATTTCAAAAAATTAGCCAATGAAAACCCTATGGAATACGACAGAATCCTGCTGATACAGTGCTGGAAGATGAGCCTCAAAATACACAGTGGCCGCAACAATTGACTCGAGCATACCAATGATAGGAGCCCTGATGGTACAGTGGTTAAGAACTTGCCTGCTAACCAAAAGGTCAGCAGTTTGAATCCACCAGCCGATCCTTGGAAACCCTATGGGGTAGTTCTATTCTGTCCTACAGGGTCGCTATGAGTCGGAATCAACTTGATGGTTTTTTTTTTTTTTTGGTTTATACTAAGGATAGTGAAGATGGTGCAGGAGTAGGTGGCATTTTGTTCTGTTGTACATGGGGCCACCATAAGTCCGAGTTGACTTGATGACAGCTAACAATAATGACTAAAATGAAATGTGTCTAAAATTTATATAAAGTCTTACTTGTGGCTCGGTCAAACTTCATAACTAAATCTTGCACCAGAACTCTCTAACAACTATAATTGTTGACAGCTAATTAACCAAATTTAATCCCACTTATTGTTGTCAACCTCTAAGTAAAGGTACATCAACTCTTAATGGATAAACATCTTTATTTATTTTCCTTTAAGAAATGAATGTCCATAATAATATTTCACTATGAACTTACATCTCCAGTTACCTGGTACTGTCAATATAGATACTTATCATTACATTTATTGTATTGTAATAAAATTAAGTATTGGAGCCACAGCTAGTTCATCTTCGAATCCTCCACAATGTCTCATCCCTAAAGAATCAGTAGATATTTGCTGAGCTATATTTGTATTAATCCTCACACAACCCCTCCCTTGTCTTCTCAAAACTCTGTAATTCATTCAGCCAATATTTATTGAACAGCTACTACATGCTGAGCTAAGTAATATGTACACTTGTGATCAATCTAGAATCTTCATTTGAGGCTTAAAGTCCTGTGGAGGCAGGCAGGCATGCAGGCAGCACTTCTCTTAGACGCAGGCAAGCTGGCCCCTGGGATAGGCTTTGTGCTTTACGCAGCCCGACTCTGGCCCCACTCTTGCCATGAAGACAAGTCCTGGTGCCTGTGGAACAATTCACACCTGAAGCACACATTGCCTTCACCCCTTTTCCAGTGTCTGGGATGGAAATTCCTGCGTCAACATTTCTAGCAGCTTCTCAGGGCATGGTGAGCCTTTTTTCCAAATCTATCTCCCTAGAGCAGACAACATTGACCTTGTAAGCTTTTCCAGGCCCATGGACTGGCCCAAGGGTAGCAGTTTAAGAAAGGGATTGTGGGCAGATCTTGGATCTGTGGGCTGTGTTGTCCATACTCATGTGTGGCTCCTCTCAGTGCAGAATAGAACTGGGGATGGGAAGAAAGGGGGAGAGCAAGCTACAGGCAAGGGGTTTCCATTGTAATCTTGTCATGGCCTCACATCTGTTAGGAGCAGGTCTGCCCTCAGAGAAATAGGGAACTACACTAAAAGGGAAAAACATTGGGTATTAGTGGTACCCTAAACTACATTGCTCTGGGAAAGCCTCTAGAGGAACTAACTTTTAAAGTGAGTACTGAAAAATGAGTAGGAGAAAGAGCATTCCAGTGATAGGGAATACCAAGTATAAGAACAGGGAGGTAGGGGGAAAGAGCTAAAAATTCAATATGGCTGACTCATGAAGTGTGTCTATGTATGTGTGTGTGTATGAAGGGGATGATGAGGTGGATGAGGTATGATGTACAAACGATAAGGAGATGAGGTTGGAAAGACTGGCAAGAGGTAAATCTTGAAGACCTTGCTGGCCACAGTGAGCAGTTTAGACATTATCCTAAGGATAATTATCAGTGAGAAGGTTCTGATGGGTTTTAATCCAGAGGAGAATAACATGATTGTTTACATTTTCAAAAGATCTCTCTCTGAGCTTGTGGAGAAAGAAATGGAGGTTATGGTGCTTTGAGTTAGGGTAAGGGGGAGAAGTGGACATATTCAAGAGATATTTAGGAGGCAGATTTGATAGGAATTTGTGATTGGATGGGAGGTGCTAGTAATGGTGACAGAGGGATCTGGATGGTCTGAGTTTTCTGGCTTAGGCAACAAGGGTGTTGGTGGTGGTATTAACTGAGTTGTGAGGCACAGAAAAGGAGGAGTTGAAGGGACATGATCAGTGTCCTGAATGGTGCCTCTCTCTGGATTTAGAGGGGATAGGGCCAAAAGATTCTAAATTGGGGCCTTAGATGTCTCTTTTCCAACAAGTCAGCCTACGATGATATGTCATGAGAGTAGGGGAAAGTCTCATCTTTAGGCTTTAACAACTTAATCCTCAGGAGAAGACCCCATTTGAAACAACCAACAGGCTGTCCTGTTGTTCCCAGTGTAGGAGCCCAGGTCAGTTCCTTGAAGACAGCCCCAAGGACTGCTCTCTAGCTCTAAGGGAGACAAAGCTGTGCAGTTGGCTGTGCAGTTTCTTTGAAGTCACAGCTGTAGTGAACCTAGTCCACTGACTGAACATGGCATACTGGCAAAAATGGTCCCACTTTTCTTCTCTGAGTTGATGGAATTAACAAAGATTGTCTCATTTTAATTGTTTTTCTGACCTTGAAAGAGCAATAACTTCAGAGTTGACACTTTCAAAGGGTATCCTGCTGAGCCCCAGCTAGTTCAGTCCTCCCTATACTCCCTCAGCTCCTTTCCTCCCCTTTTCCAATGACTTTACTCTTTCAAAGGACAGAAATGGTTGATCGCAGTTTGTCTTACATTAGGCCTTGGATATTGATTCCTAATCAGTCTTCTCCCTGCACAGCTGGCGGCAGAGTAGATCTGCTCAGTGATGGTTGATGTGAGTCAATGCCTCAGAGAGGTGTAAATCTTATTCCCTGCAAAGGGAAGGCAGTTGTACAATACATAGCGCTGTTAGGAACAATCTCATGTTAGTGTGATGTGTAAGAGGGCTTAGAAGTGGAGGGAAGGGCAGAGGGATTGCTCAAGGAAGTGATGAGTAGCAGGAACTTTTGCAGGTCTCAGAGATTGTCTTAGAAGGCATGTGGCATAAGGAGCAGTCAGATTTTGCTAGAAATTACAGCCTGAGAAGTGTCAAGTAATTCTGTCCTGTGACTCCAAGCTTGGCAAGAAATTAGGAAAGGAGAGAAAGGGAACTTCTGTACTAAGAAATAGGCAGTTCCCAGCATAAAGGATAGAACGAAATTATATTGTTTTAGAATTTGAGAACATGGTCAATGCTACTCCAGTCAAATATCTCTCTTCCATGTAGAAGTTTGGAAGTGGGGCTACTGGGAAGGTGAAAAATAGAAATCCACGCTATGAGTGTCTGACTTCATATAGTTCCTGGGGCAACAAGCCCTATCCCATATCACATTTCCTTCCCTTTTTTCAACGTTACTATACCCTTGAGTCCCTCAGGGAGTTCCTTCAAATTTATTTCCATTTTTCTCTTTGGCTGAATTTCCACATAATTTGTTTTGTATACTTTTTAGCTGAGCATGAAATCCACATTTATTTTTAGTCTCCCAATTCGTCACTTAAATGCTTTACTATGTCCAATTTTGACCTAATAAAAATACAGAAATGTTGACTGGGTAGCAACTTTTGGAAACGTCCTACTAACGGCTTTCTCAGTAACCTTTTAGAGCTAAATTCCCTTTATCTTCTGAAACCTGCCTACTAATATTTTAGATGCATCCTAGCATACAGCCTTTGGGAAAAAAGTTGTTCTCATCCACACAAACAAGTTCAGAATATGCAATATTTATCTTAGAAATAATGCATTTATTAAAACAGAGATGGAGATTTTAAACAAAAAACCTACTTGTTCAGTAGCATAACTTCTTATACTTCTTAGGGCAGGAATCCCCAGAAGGTTTGAGAATGAGGAAGTTAGCTTTGATTTCCAGAGGAGGACAGCAGGGGGGCAGGGAGTAGGGAGGAAGCACCCCAGGGATGATGAAATCCAACTGTGGAGAGGGCTAATCAGATCAACTTTCTCAGAGTTGCTTGCTTCTTGCTGGGAATCCTGGTAAACCTTTAAGAGGCTGCATGGAAGTGATCATTGGCTAAAACTTACCAAAAAGGCTTCTTGACCTACCCACAATTTCTGGTATAACCCCTGGTGTTGTTCACTCTTGGCAAGTGCCAGTGCTAATTTACATGCTTGCTCTGAAGGAATCTTGCTTGGAATGCTTCTTTAGGAAAGGGTCACATTGTATTTGATGAGAAATTACCTGTGTGTCAAAATGAACTTCTCCTTAGCAATCTGGAGAAGTAGTGACTTTAGGATGAGCTAATTGACTAAGTTGTTTATCTAAGGGGGAGGAAGATTCAAGAGATCCTACCAAACTGATGGTAAGGGAAAATCCCAACCTGAAAACCAGAAATATGTAATTTCACAAATACAAAATTTAGCATAAATAATAAGCATAGTGGTTAAATTAATTTTGCATTGTTTGTGCATATGAGAGGCATTAGGGTAACGGATTAGTGTATCAAATAAAGACCCTTCCCATCCCAACCTCTGTTTTCCATTCCCTGAACACATCACACTCTTTGATGTCTCAGCCTTTGCACATTTCCTTTTTGCATAAAGAATATTCCCCTCCCCACCCCCCATCATCCATCTGGCAAACCTCCACTCATCTATGCAGACTCAGTTCATTTTTTACCTACTTAGTGGAACTGTTCCTGGCCAGGTCTTCTCCAGGGAAATTGGCTGCCATCTTTTTGTCTTTTCAGGGTGTCTCAGTGTTGGTGTGCCCCACACCATATTGTGGAAATGTCTCAAGTACTAGACTGTGCACTTCACTTTGGTGAGAATTGGATTGTTTTTTTAAATTTAGAAATTATTTAAAAGAAATTTTATTGTGGTGAAAACATACACGACAAAACATTTGCTAATTCAACAATTTCTACCCATATAATTCAGTGATATTCATTACGTTCTTCATGTTGTGCAACCATTGTCACTATATTTTCCCCAAATTCTTCCACACCATTAACATAAACTCAGTGCTTCCCAAGCAAAAACTCTCCCTTTCCCTCTCCTTTCCATCCCTGGAAACCACTAATAATTTTAGGTTTCCACGTATTTGCTTAGTTCATATAACTGAGGTCATACAGTATTTGTCCTTTTGTGACTGATTTATTTCACTCAGCAAAATGTTTTCTGGGTTCATCCATGTTGTGGTGTGTATCAGGACTTCATTTTTCTTTATTGCTGAGTAATATTCCATTGTATGTATATATCACATTTTGTTTATCCATTTATCTGTTGATGGACATTTAGATTGTTTCCACTTTTTGGTATTGTGAAAAGTGCTGCAACGAACATTGATGTACAAGTTTCTGTTTGTGTTCCTGCTTTCACTTCTTTTGACTACAGGCAGTCCCTGGGTAACAAATGAGATCCATTCCTAAGTCTGTCTTTAAGTCGAATTTGTAGGTAAGTTGGAACAGGTACCTACGGTTCTTATTTAGTGTTAGTCAAATGTTTGTCAGTATATAGTGTATACACCTTTCTATGCATATAAAACACCTAAGAAATATTCCCAGCCCACACAATGGGAGTCACAAAGTAGTGCATATGTTCGTTATTATGAACCATTGTATTTAACTTATTTTGGCAGTCTGTTCTTAGGTAAGAGTTGTTCATAAGTTGGACGTTTGTAACTTGGGGACTGCCTGTATATACCTAGGATTGCGATTGCTGGGCTATATGGTAGTTCTAGGTTCGATTTTTTGAGGAACTAACAAACTGTTTTCTACAGTAGCTGTACCATTTTACATTCTCACCAGCAAAGGATGAATATTATAATTTCTCCACATCCTTGCCAACATCTGTTGTTTTCCTCTTTTTTTTTTTAAATCATTGTCCCTCTAACAAGGGTTAAGTTGTATCTCATCTTATTCTGGTTTTTATTTGCATCTCCCTAATGGCTAATGAAGGAGCCCTGGTAGCATAGTGGTTAAAGCACTTGGCTGCTAACTGAATGGTCGATGATTTGAACCCACCAGACACTCGGAGGGAGAAAGATGTGACAGTCTGCTTCTGTAAAGATTACAGTCTTAGAAACCCTAAGGGGGCAGTTCTGCTCTGTCCTATAAGGTCACTGTGAGTCAAAATCAACTTGAATGCAATGGATTAATGGGAATGCGAATGACATCGAGCATCTTTTCATGTGCTTGTTGGCTATTGAATATCCTGTTTGGTGAAATGTCTATTCAAGTCCCATGCCTATTTTTTGATGGGCTATTTATCTTTTTGTTGTTAAGTTGTGTCACAGAGATTAATTGAAGGTAGAGACCATTTGAATGCGGGCGGTGCTTGTTCTGGCAATCAGTTCCAAGAAATCCGAAGAGCCACAATCTTACAGACATTGTTATAGGGTAGAAGCAGGAACTTGTGGCATAAAATTGTGATTGGTCAAAGGACAATTAGGGCAGTGGAAAGTGGGACGTGCTGAAGCAAGGTCTTTTACATGATTGGTGAGCACAACATATGTGGGTTTACATGATTGGTTTAAAGAGTCTTTGTTGATTAGCTACTGCTTGGTGACTATAGGGGGTTTACAGGGTAATTACAAGACAATTTCAAGACGTTCATTGCTGGGAACGTAGAGGTTGGATACATTGTTTGTATCAAGAATCCTTGGGAACAAGCTGAAGACATTCTTTTTTTAACTTGGTTACAAAGAAAGGATTTTCTTAAATACCAGATAACAGGCATAGGATATCATGGAGTTTAAATCTTGCATTTGAGTCAGCCATTTTACTTTGGTCAAGAGCCTGGCTTTTAGAAGCTCTTCCTCAGTTTTTTTTTTTTTTTGAATATATTTTTGATATTAGACCCTTATGAGATGTACGGTTCCTGAAAATTTTCTTGCAGTCTGTAGGTTGCCTTTTCACTTTGATGATAAATTCCTTTGATGAACAAAAGCATTTAATTTTTATGAGGTCCCATTTATCTATTTTGCCTTTTGCCGCTTGTGCTTTTCTTGTCATGTCTAATAATCTATTGTTAAAAGATAGGTCCTGGAGCCATGCTTCTATATTTTCTTCTAAGAATTTTATAGTTTTAGTTTTCACAGTCAGACCCTTGATCCATTTTGAATTGGTTTTTGAGGTATGGGTGCTGATTCATTATTCTGCATGTGGAAATCCAATTTTCCCAGCACCATTTAGTAAAGAAACTCTTCTTGGGGACTAGGTTTTATAATTATACTTATTTTTGGAACTGCTTTGCAGGCAGCACAGAACCAGGAACCAAGTTACTGTTAAATAACAGTTTGTTGGATAAATAAACAAATATTTATTGCATAACTACTACATAAGAGGCAGTAAAGGAATTGCTCAAAATATTAGACAAGATTTCAGTCCATTTGGAGCTCATAATCTGGTTAGTGTGGCAAGGCAGAAGAATCTGATCATGCAAGTGAACAATGCAATGCAACACGTGGCAAAAGGCAAGAGGGATGACTCCAGGGCCACAAATACTAATGTGAGTGAGATTGGCATTCCTTCTAGGCTAGCACAACAATCACATCCTTGAAGCTATTTCCCCTGAGAGAAGTCATCTGTCTCTTTCTTTTGAGTTATAAAATTAGTTTATGTATCTTTCATGACACTAATCACATTCTGCGTTGTCATACAGATTTTTGTGTCATGTGTCATTTTTTCTTCCTTGCTAGAGAAATTTTATTCATTTTTAAAATATCCTGCAGTGCAGGGCTTAGCATTATGTTCAGGATATAGTAGACGTTGAAACGAGCCCTGTTGAATGAATAAAAATGCTTGCTCTGGACAGTGAGTGCTAGGTGCATTCAAGGCAAGAAAGTTCATGACTTGCTCTTTTGGTAGTAGAATGTTTGGGAAAAAAGAAGGAACTGAACTAACTGTATTTGGAAGTGAGGTGTAGAATTGTGTAAATAGACTCAGGGAAGGTATTCCATAAAGAGAGACTAGTATGAGCAAATGAATGAAGACTGCAAAGATGTATGTGGAGGGAAAGTGAGTAAGAAGAAGATCCATGAAGGAGAAGAATGTACGATGATGTGGGAAAAGTGGAGGGTCAGTGGCCTAGAATCTGCCTGCCTTGCCCGTTTAGTGGCACTGCCTTCTTTTGTCTGACTTCCCAAGTAAGCTCTAGGTCCCTGTTGATACCACCATGGCTGTCACGTCTTTTGCCTGCCATCACTACTGAGTTGTGGCAGGTGGAGAAGGACGAAAAGGAATAGGAGGAGAAGGAGGCAAAAGAGAAAGAGAAGAAAGAGAAAAAGACCAAATTAATACCTGCAGAGGAGAAAACAAGAATATGTGAGGGAAAAAGTAAACAAATAAATAAATATGGAAAAGTTTTGCTGTAAAGAATTAAAGCGTCCCGAGAAGTTCCCAAGCTAATCTGGCAGTAGTGATGCCTAAAGTTCTGGGGTTAATTGAAAGTCGATGGAGTTGCCAAACTAGAAAATTTCCAAAATTGTGAATGTTTTATCTTGTTGGTGCAAACGCAGCACAGCATAAAATTTATGTCATCTTTCTTCTATGTCAAGCAATTGCTAGCTACACCAGCAAGAAGACTCATTTATAAAAATCTTACTGTGGTGAACTGTGTGAAAAACTGTTTATTTTTGCTCTGGAGCTTTTACAAAGAACAAAAGTGACTCAGGGTTTCGTATTCTTGCGTTAGCTTAACACAAGGGTAGTGTCAGGTGGTGGAGGTCAACACCATGACTGTATTAGACACGGGCAGTCTAATTCAGTGGCCATAAAATACTACCAGAGGGATTCTCTGTAGGTAAAACAGCGGTAATTGTATCCATCACTTGAGGGCAGAAAATGATTCTACACAGGGGTCAGGAGAGCAATCTGCTGGCCACAAATTTCCCTGCATCATTGGGAGGTACATTCATTTTAAGCCTGTTTTCCCTCCTTTGAAGCCGGAAGTTATTGGCTACTGCCGGAGGCCTGTTATGACCATGTGAGGATCAAAAGCCCGGCCGGGGTGGGAAATCCTTTGTTCCTGGCTCTCTCATAATAGTTTTTTCCTTTTCTTTGAGTGAGAGAAGCAAGTCAAATAGGATTATCCTAATGGAACAGAAGTGTTTTATATAAAAAGTTCAGAAAGGAAATCCAAACAAATTCCGATGTCTTTCACTTACTGAATACTGTTTTATTACTGAGCCAAAATGGAAATTATTCTGGTGGCAAATAGGCCATTTTCTGAGGCTCTAAGTGTATTAAAAAAGTCCCTTTAACCCCAGTAAATAAATAAAACAAATGTGTTTTTCTCCCCTAATTCAAAGCCCTTCAAACTACACACTTCAAAGACTTCCAAATTACTTTACTACAAATCCAACTTGTTTCAATGGTTGAAAAACTGCAAACTGTATGCCCTAAAATGAAAATAAAGATACGCGTAAGTGACACCTGCAGGGTATAATAAAGTGCAATATAGGTGCAGAACCACAATGTGGTTGTTTAGAAAATAAAAGCACAACAATAAAGTCATAAAATAACAAGCGTGGAGTTATTTTCTGGGTGCCATTGTTTTAAAGACGAACGGTCTCACAGTTAAAATACACTAACTTTCTGATCATAAGGTACTTCGTTGATGTGGAATCTGAGCACTAGACAGTTTCCCAACGATTCCTTCTTGTCTGCTCTGTGCCTGTCTGCTCGGCTTTGATCACCACTTCGGTAAGACAAGACGTTTAAGGGGGTCTGTGAATGTGTGAGGTTCAGTTCTGGAAAAATGAAGGGTATTCTTTAGAAATCGGACATATTATACATGAGGGCAGTCTAGGAAGCTGGAAAAAAAACAAATGGTTCTATTATGGCATTTTAGCGTTTACTCCTTGCCATGTGAGATCTAACTTGGCTATATTTTATCAAAGGATAAATCCGGGAGTGCTGTGGGTGTGACAGGGGACTCATTCAGCATGGGGGTTCAACAACATGCTTTGGGGAAAATGCTGGCGAGTCCGACTGTCTCTTATACTCCCAGAGAGCAAGTTTGCAAGGCAGAGGAGTAATTACAGGAATTTACCCTTTCAATTAAAATTTGCCTGGGTGGCTGGCTGCTGATTTCAATCTTTCTCAGTGGCTTAGGGAGAAAGTGAAGGATGGGTGGATTGTTAGATGGACTGAATCAGTACAGAGGCAGGAAGCAGCGAGTTATATGGAGGAGCTAGGATGTGCTGATGGGTAAAATTTATCCGGCGAAAAGGTTAGCAAGAGGGTGTGTCCCTTTCCTGCGGTGGACAGAAGACATACACTGATGGTCCATAGCTGTGTTTTGATTGGGCTAGATGATATTTTAAAAATTAATTTAATCGCTAAAATAAAAACTCAGACATTCCACATAAAAATACGCATTTTCTGATTCTGCTGAAAGACTGGGAGATAGGGCAACATGGGCACTCACTGCAGCTGCACCCGTAGGCTGAGGTGTGTTTTCTCGAATCTTTGCATGGCTCCGGTGGCATCTGAGGTTTGGAGCCCTGTCTCTGGGGCTCTGCTTTCTCCCCTAGACATCAAAATAGCTAATATTTGTTGGTGCCAGGCATTATTCTAATTAGGTTATTAAAAAAGTCCCCACACTGGTGTTGATTCCGACTCATGGTGACCCCATGTGTTAACAGAGTAGAACATCTCCACAGGGTTTTCTTGGCTGTAGAAAGAAACATCTTCATAGAAGTAGATTGCCAGGCTTTTTTTTTTGCAGCGCTGGTAGATGGTTCGAATTGCCAATCTTTAGGTTAGTAGTAGTCTTAGTTATCTAGGGCTGTTGTAACAGAAATACCACAAGTGGGTGGCTTTAACAAAAAGAAATTTATTTTCTCACAGTCTAGGACAACTGGGAGTCTGAATTCAGGGTGCCAACTCCAGGGGAAGGCTTTCTCGCTCTGTCGGCTCTGAGGGAAGGTCCTGGTCATCAATCTTCTGGCTGAGGAGCTTCTCAGCGCAGGGACCCTGGGTCCAAAGGACCTCTGCTCGTGGCTCTGCTTTCTTGGTGGTAGTAGATCTTCTTGTCTCTCTGCTCTATTCTCTCCTTTACATCACGAAAGAGATTGACTCAGCACACAACCTAATCTTGTAAACTGAGCCTTGCCTCATTAACATAGCTGCCTCTAGTACTGCCTCATTAACATCATAGAGGTAGGATTTACAACATATAGGAAACTCACATCCGATGACAAAATGGTGGCCAGTGACACAATACTGGCAATCATGGCCTAGCCAAGTTGACACACATTTTGGGGGGACACAATTCAATCCATAACATTAGTCAAGTGCACTTACTAATTTATTCAATCTTCACAACAATTCCATAAGGTAGGTACTATAGTCATCAACATTTTACTGATGAAGACACGGAGGCAAAGGGAAGTAAAGTAACTACTTTCCAAAGTGCACAAATCCAGACACCATGCTTCTAGCCATCAAAATATAAGAAAATATCCGTGAGTCTTACTGGGAAGAAAGGTGAGGTTAGCCAGATGATATTATGAGTTCTTATTTCACTGTAGTCCTTTACTTTAAACCCCCAATCCTACAATTAGTTGGATAATTTAAATCATACAAACATAAAATGCTGCAGTTGGGTTAAACCTACCAAGCCTAAGTCAGCACGTTCCAAAAATCAACTTTGTCTACAAAGAATCATTTATTGGAATATGTAATGTAGGACAAATCCAACCATTTTTTCCCCAACCTCAATGCTATTTTAATATTAGTAATACCAGGTTAAAATAAATAGCTAAGACAGTCTTAAAAAGGAAAAGTAAGCATAAAGCTGGTAGTGGCTTATGACTTACTGGGTGGGTAGGGGTTTAGGTGTGGGCAGTGGTGCTGTGCTTTGGCCTTGTTGCTATGGTTTATGGACTAATTGTATTTATAGCACTTATAATATGTTCTGAAAGACAGAGAGGGAGAGAGAGAAGAAGGAAAAAGTGCCAGCTTGTGAGGGAGTGTGTGTGTGTGTGTGTGCTTAGACAGGGTGAACCCCTAAACAGAGGAAGTGGTATCGGGAGCAGGTGGTAACAGGAGCAGGGCAAGTGGGAGAGAGAGGAGAAAAATGGTTACCTTGGGGTTCCCTGGGAAGAAGATAATTCCATTTAAGAGCTAAGCCTAAGGCAGGGAATGAACTTGAGGACCTACAGGGCCATGTGATAATGGAGGTGAGTGCCTCAGGCCTAGAGGTGAATCGGAGAGTACATGATGGACCAAGGAGGTAGGCCCTGCTGCTCCTCAGCTCCAGTCCACTGTGCAATACCAGAAAGCTGGCCTGTGCTGCCAAAGAGAAGCTGGAAACACAGATTTTTATATGAATGTCTTGATTTTTAGCACTGTGTTTCTTAAACACTGCAAAAGCCAAATAAAACAGGTTTGTGGTCCAATTTTACCTGTGACTACCAGTGAACTCTCCACCTTAGTATCTTAGCCCTGGCTGGTCAGTCAAGCTAGATATGGAAACAAGGAAGAAAAAGCATCCTAGATAGCAGCACCAGCGCTAACAAAGACACCAAACCAAAACTAAACCCACTGCCGTTGAGTTGATTCCAACTTATAGTGACCTCATGGGTTTCCATGGTTGTAAATCTCTGTGGAAGGAGACTGCCGCATCTTTCTCCTTCGGAGCCACTGGTGGTTTCGAACCACTGAACTTTTGGTTAGCAGTCAATATCTTTAGCCACTGCACCACCAGGGCTCCAACAAAGACACAGAGGCATAAATAGCCTTGGGTGCAACTGGAGCACAAAGGGAGATGGGAGCCAATGACAACTTGGCAACAGAGGCAAGCAATGCGGGGAAGGGTAGCTTGGACAAAGGGAGAACGGGGCCCAAGTCATGGAAAACCCCATGAATCATGATTTACAAGGGGTTTGGCTTTATCTTCTAACCATTATTGCATATATTGGGCTTCCATATCAAATCTCACTTGAAAACCCCAGTGATAGATGAGAGAAAACCACTGAAGGGCTGTAACCTAGGAATGGATGTGGTCAGATTTGAGGGGATCATTCTGACAGCTGAGTGGAAGGGAGTAAGCCCAGGACAAGGAAAGCCAATTAGAATCACTGTGGGACTCCAAGTGAGGGATGATGAGGGCCCTGAACTTGGGACCAGAGAGAAAGCAGAAGAGATATCTTTGAGGATTATATTTAGGACAAAGAATTGGCAAGACTTGGTGATTAATATGGGAAGAGTGGCATCGAAGGTGGGAGACGGCAAGAGAGAGGGAGAAGCCAGGGATTAATTGGTACAAACAGTTAAGTGCTCGACTGCTAATTGAAAAGTTAGTGGTTCAAGTCTACCCAGAGGTATCTCAGGAGAAAGGCCTGGGATCTACTTCAGAAAAATTAGCCAGGGACAGCCCAATGGAGCATGATTCTACTCTGATGCATATGGGGTCACCATGAGTTGGAATCAACTTGACAGCACCTGTTTTTTTTTTTTTATTCTTTAAGAGGATGGTGATGGTGGTGGCACTTACTGAAATGGAGACTATAAAAGTATAGGTTCAGAAGGAAATCCGATGAGGTCAGTTTTGGAGAAGTTCAGTTTGAAGTGCCAGTGAGTTCTATACTGACTGGACAGATTGAGGTGACTGTTATTGTTGTTAGGTGCCGTTGACTCACTCTGACTCATAGCAAACCTACGTATAACAGAACAAATTGTTGTCTGGTCCTACTCCACGCTCATAATAGCAGTTATGTTTGAGCTAGTTGTTGCAGTCACTGTGTCAATCCATCTCGTTGAGGGTCTTCCCCTTTTTTGCTGACCCTTTGCTTTACCAAGTATAATGTCCCTTCTCCAGGGATTGGTCACTCTTGATAACATGTTCAAAGTAAGTGAGACAAAGTCTTGTCATCCTTGCTTCTAAGGAGCATTCTGGCTGTACTTCCTCCAAGACAAATGTGTTTGTTCTTCTGACAGTCCTTGATATATTCAGTATTCTTCAGTGACTAATAAGCATTTTTATCTCACTTAGAGATTTTTGGGGACTATAAGATGAAAGACTCTAAAATGAAACCATAAAGATGGTTTAGCTAGCTCAGGAATGCATATCTATTGAGAAAAGCAATATGCGCTCTGCCTTTGATTTGTTGTTGTTCTTTTTTCTTTTAGTTGTGAAGAAAACTTATATATGTCTTTGAGGAAAATGCAACTCAATTTTGTAGTCAATAATTTGTTATTTTTGCCTTCTCATTCAGCTTCACTTTCCTTCCTTGTGGCCACAACACCCCGATTTTCATTGGGGAACTACCATCTTCTTTCTCAGTCCCTTTCCTGGCTCCAGGGGCCAGCATTTGACCCTGATGTTCCAGCCAGAGCACTATATCTCATTGGCTGTAGTATCTCTTTCAAGACTGTCATGTTACCTAGGATCCATTGAATCAATTCCAACTCATAGTGACCCTATAGGACAGAGGAGAACTGCCCTCATAGGGTTTCCAGTGATAATCTTTACAGAAGCAGACTGTCACATCTTTCTCGCCTGGAGTTGCTGGTGGGTTTCGCTGGTGAATTTGAACTGCTCACCCTTTGGTTACCAGCTGAGCACTTAACCACTGCACCACCAGTGCTCTGTATGACCCAGGATACTGAAACCAAACCAAACCCACTTCTGTCGAGTCAATTCTGACTCATAGCAACCCTATAGGACAGGGAAGAACTGCCCCATAGAGTTTCCAAGACTAAATCTTTATGGAAGCAGACTGCCACATTTTTCTCCCACAGACTGGCTGGTGGGTTGGCACCGCTGACCCTTCAGTTAGCAGCTGAACACTTAACCACTGCACCACCAGGGCTCGTGGTGACTTAGGATCCCCAAACCAAAACCAAACCCACTGCCATGGAGTAGATTCCGACTCATAGTGACCCCATACGGTTTCCAAGACTGTAAATCTTTACGGAAGCAGACCACCATGTCTTTCTCCATCAAAGCCACTGGTGGTTTCAAACCACCGACCTTTCAGTTAGCAGTCAAATACCTTAACCACTGCATAACCAGGGCTCCTTGTGACCTAGGATAGGACTGTGAAAACCCTGCCTGAATTTAACAGGAAAGAGATCACTGCTGTAATCTCTTTAGCTGAAAGGGTGTCCACCTGGAGCTTAAGGCGAGCTTCTGTGCCTCCCCAAGATTGACACTGACCCAGAGGAAAGCAGAGGTGAACAGGCAGGTTCCTGATGGCTTTGAGCCCCAGAAACCCTTTTCACCTTAAGCCAGTTTGAGGTGGGATTTATTCTTTTGCAACTAAAAAATGTGATGATGAACACATCAGTAATATGTTGCTTGCTTTCCACTAGCTGCTGGTGCTAGAGTGGATTTCCCCAACAGAAAACAGCAACCATGCCGGCGGTGAGCACACTCAGTTATTTATGGAGGAGAGCAACATCAAACCAAGCTTCCAAGGTCACAGTGTGAGGAAAGCTAGCTCCTTGTTAGAGAAAATGAGGAGTGGCACAGCACAGCAAAGAAATGCTACCTTTTTTTTACCTGCTAAGTTTGGCAGTATTTCCCCTGACGGAAGTTACAAAAAGATCCTTTCGAAGGCTAAATTACTAATTGGGCTGTCTGGGAAAAAAAGTGTATCAAGTCCCTCTATAACTTCATTATTGTCATGCTCTCCTTTTTATCTATGGCAATAACAATCAGTTGGTAATGTGTGGGTGCACATTTTTGTTTTTAGGTTGTATCTTTTTTTTTTTTAAATTATTATTGTGCCTTAGGTGAAAGTTTACAGCTCAAGTTAATTTCTCATTAAAAATTTATACATATATTGTTTTGGGACATTGGTTGTAATCACCATAACGTGACAGTATGCTCCCCGTTTCTACCCCAGTTTCCCTGTGTCCATTTGTCTAGTCTTCCTGTCCCTTCCTGCTTCTCATCCTGCTTTTGGACAGGAGTTGTCCATTTGGTCTCGTATATTTAGTTGAACTAGGAAGCACGTTCCTCATGTGTGTTATTTTTTGTTTTATAGGCCTGTCTAATCTTTGTCTGAAAAGTGGGATTCGGGAATGGCTTCAGCTCTGGGTTAGCAGAGTGTCTGGGGGGCCATAGTTTTGGGGGTTCCTCTAGTCTCTGTCAGACCAGTAAGACTCATCTTTTTTAGTGAATTTGAGTTCTGTTCTACATTTTTCTCCCACTCTGTCAGGAACTCTCCCTTGTAATCCCTGTCAGAGCAGTCATTGGTGGTAGCCGGGAGCCATCTAGTTCTTTTTGTCTTACTCTGGTGGGGGCTCTGGTTCATGTGGTCCTTTAGTTCTTTGTGCTAATATTTTCCTTGTGTCTTTGTTTTTCTTCATTCTCCTTTGCTCTGGACAGGAGGGGACCAATAGATGTATCTTAGATGGCCAGTTGCAGGCTTTTAAGACCCCAGACTCTACTCACCAAAGTGGGATATAGAACATTTTCTTTATCAACTGTGTTATGCCAATTGACCTAGATGTCCCCTGAGACTATGGTCTCCAGGCCCCAGCCCCAGCTACTTGGTCCCTCAAAGTGTTTGGCTGTGTCTAGGAAACTTCTACGCTTTTGCTTTAGTCCGGTTGTGCTGACTTCCCCTATATTGCGTGTTGTCCTTCCCTTCACCAAAGTTGACTCTTGTCTACTACCTAGTTAGTGATTTCCCCTCCCTCCTCACCCTAGTAACCGTCAAAAAATGCTTTTTTCTATGTATAAACCTTTCTTGGGTTCTTATAACAGTGGTCTCATACAATATTTGTTCTTTTCTGACTGACTTATTTCACTCAGCATAATGCCCTCCAGATTCATCCGTGTTGTGAGATGTTTCATGGATTAATCATTATTCTTTATCATTGCATAGTATTCCATCGTGTGTACCACAATTTGTTTATCCATTCATCCGTTGATGGGCACCTAGGTTGTTTCCATCTTTTTGCTATTGAACAGTGCTGCAGTGAACATGGATGTGCATATATCTATTTGTGTGATGGCTCTTATTTCTCTAGAGTATTTCCCTAGGAATGGGATTGCTGGATCTTATGGTATTTCTATTTCCACCTTTTTAAGGAAGCGCCATATCATTTTCCCAAAGTGGTTGCACCATTTTACATTCCCGCCAGCAGTACATAAGAGTTCCAATCTCCCCACAACCTCTACAACATTTGTTATTTTGTGTTTTTTGGATTAGTTTCAATATTGTTGGGGCGAGATGGTATCTCAATGTAGTTTTGATTTTGCCTTTCTCTAATGGCTAATGGGAGCCCTGATGGTGCGGTGGTTAAGAGCTCGGCTGCTAACCAAAAGGTTGGCTGTTCGAATCCATCAGCCGCTCCTTGGAAGCCCTACGGGGCAGTGCTACTCTGTTGTATGGGGTCACTATAAGTAGGAATTGACTCAACTGCAACAGGTTTGGTTAATTGCTAATGATCATGAGCATTCCTTCATGTGTCTGTTAGCCATCTGAATGTCTTCTTTGGTGAAGTGTCTGTTCATATTCTTTGCCCATTTTTTTAACTGGATTATTTGCCTTTTTGTTGTTAAGGTGTTGCAGTATCTTATAAATTTCAGAAATTAGAGCCTTGATGGATATGTGGTGGCCAAAAAATTTTTCCCACTCTGTAGGTTCTCTTTTTACTCTTTTGGCGAAGTCTTTTAATGAGCATAATGTTTAATTTTTAGGAGATCCCAGTTATCTAATTGTGGTTGCACATTTTAAAACTATCACACGAAAGTCTGATGCTTGCATTTGTATTATTCCATTATTCTTCAAGATCTTTCCTCTAGAACTAGCTAATTAATATTAATTTGCCCTCTGCTATGACACTACTCCCCCAGTAGACTTTTGACTTTGAAAGTGGCTATCTAAGATCTCGTTTTAGCACAGAAGAACAAACTGCTTCCTTATGTCACCTATTGTGCAAGGTAAGCACTAAAAACATAACTCCAAGGAGATTTTTTTTTTTTAAATCATATAAGTCAAATGGAAACTCTAAAATTAGGGTGGTGTCATTGACTTTCCAGTCTTTTGAAATGAATACTTTCCTATTGGCAAAACAAAAATTCCACAGACCAATTTTGCTATTGCTGTATAATTACTGCTCTGTTCTTGTAAGTATGTACTTATGTGTGATTAACAATGACTGCTCCCCATTAAATTGGTCTACTTTGGTTTAAAAAGAAAAACAAAAAACCTTTAATAATAAGGAAGTAATGCCAATATTTTAAATTTATTAACGAACACTAAAGTGGAAAGTGTAAAAAAATAAAATGATCCTTTTCATTCATTCATTCATTGAATGGTTCCATCTTCATCAACATGGGATGGCCTAGATAAATTGACATACGGAACACAGAGGCCACTGCTGGTACTAGCAGACTAGTGCTCTGGTGTTTATAATATTAGAGATCTTTCTTAAAGAAATGGCCATTATCACCATTCTAGAGATTATAGAAATGTGGAATTCTATTGTGAAGCTGGAAAGAATCTCAGACCCCATCTAACCCTGTATTTCCATAGTTTTATTCTTAATGATTCTGAGCCTCAATGAAATTGAGTGACTTTAGTTCTGTCATACAGCCACTATTGCAACACTGAGAATAGGAGCCTAGATTTTTGACTCCTAGACTAGTTGTACTGTGGTGGCTTGCGTGTCACTGTGATGCTGGAAGCTATGCTACCAGTATTTCAAATACCAGAAGGGCCACCCATGGTGGACAGGTTTCAGCTGACCTTCCAGACTAAGGCTAGGAAGAAGGACCTGGTGGTCTACTCCTGAAAAAATTAGCCAGTGGAAACTTTATCAGTAGCAATGGAACATTGTCTGAGATAGTGCTGGAAGATGATCCCCTCAGGTTGGAAGGCACTCAGAATATGACTGGGGAAGAGATGTCTGCTCAAAGTAGAGTCAACCTTAATGACATGGATGGAATCACGCTTTTAGGACCTTCATTTGCTGATGTGGCATGATTCAAAATGAGAAGAAACAACCGCAAATATCCACTGATAATTGGAATGTGGAATGTATGAAGTATGAATCTAGGAAAATTGGAAATCACCAAAAATGAAATGGAACACATAAACATCAATATCTGAGGCATTAGTGAGCTGAAATGGACTGGTATTGACCACTTTGAATCACAAAATCTTATAGTCTACCATGCCAGGAATGACAAATTGAAGATGAATGGCTTTGCATTTACTGTCAAAAAGAACATTTCAAGATCTATCCTGAAGTTTAGTGCTGTCAGTGATAGGCTAATATCCACAGGCCTACAAGGAAGACCAGTTAATTCAAATTTATGCACCAACCACTAATGCTAAAAATGAAGAAATGGGAGATTTTTTACCAACTTCTGCAGTCTGAAATTGATCAAACGTGCAATCAAGATGTATTAATAATTACTGATGATTGGAATACGAAAGATGGAAACAAAGAAGAAGGAACAGTAGTTGGAAAATATGACCTTGGTGATAGAATTTTGCAAGACCAACGACTTCTTCATTGCAAATACTTCTTTTTCAACAACATAAACAGCACCTCTACCCATGGACCTCACCAGATTTGAGTACACAAGAATCAAATCAACTACTTCTGCAGAAAGAGAATAGAAAAGCTCAGTGTTGTCAGTCAGAACAAGGCCAGGGGCCGACTGTTGAACAGACCGTCAATTGCTCATATGCAAGTTCAAGTAGAAGCTGAAGAAAATTAGAACAAGTCTGCGAGAGCAAAAATACTACGTTGAGTGTATCCCACTTGAATTTAGAGACCATCTCAAGTATTGATTTGATGCATTGAACACTAATGACTGAAGACCAGACGAGCTGTGTAATGACATCAAGTACATCATGCATGAAGAAAGCAAGAGGTCATTAAAAAGACAGGAAAGAAAAAGCCAAAAAGAATGTCAGGAGAGACTTTGAAACTTGCTCCTGAAAGTAGAGTAGCTTAAGCGAAAGGAAGAAATGATGAAGAGCTGAACAGAAGATTTCAAAGGGCGACTCGAGAAGACAAAGTATTACAATGAAATGTGCAAAGACCTTGAGTTAGAAAACCAAAAGGGAAGAACATGCTCAGCATTTCTCAAGCTGAAAGAACTGAAGAAAAAATTCAGGCCTTGAGTTGCAATATTGAAGAATCCTGCAGGGAAATTATTAAATGACACAAGAAGCATCAAAGAAGATGGAAGGAATACCAAGAATCACTGTACCAAAAAGAATTAGTTGATGTTCAACCATTTCAGGAAGTAGCATACGATCAAGAACTGATGGTACTGAAAGAAGAAGTCCAAGCGACACTGAAGGGAATGGCAAAAAACAAGGCATCAGGAATTGACAGAATACCAATTGAGATGTTTCAACAAACAGATGCAATGCTGGAAACACTCACTTGTCTATGCCAGGAATTTGGAAGACAGCTACCTGGCCAACTGACTGGGAGAGATCCATATTTTTCCTATTCCAAAGAAAAGTGATCCAGCAGAATGTGGAAAATATTGAATAATATTATTAATATCACGTGCAAGTAAAATTTTGCTGAAGATCATTCAAAAGCGACTGCAGCAGTACATCTATAAGGAACTAGTAGAAATTCAAGCCAGGTTCAGAAGAGGAAGTGGAACAAGGGATATCATTGGTGATGTCAGATAGATCTTGGCTGAAAGCAGAGAATACCATAAAGATGTTTACCTGTGTTTTATTGACTATGCAAAGGCATTCGACTGTGTGGATCATAACAAATTATGGATAACATTTCAAAGAACGAGAATTCCAGAACACTTAATTGTGCTCATGAGGAACCTGTACATAGACCAAGAGGCAGGCATTGGAACATAACAAGGGGATACTTCGTGGTTTAAAGTCAGGAAAGGTATATGTCAGGGTTGTATCCTTTCACCATACTTATTCAATCTGTATGCTGAACAAATAGTCCAAGAAGCTGGACTACAGAAAGGAGAACAGGGCATCAAGATTGGTGAAAGACTCATTAACAACCTAGGATGTGCAGGTAACACAACCTTGCTTGCTGAAAGTGAAGGGGACTTGAAGCACTTATTGATGAAGATCGAAGACCACAGCTTTCAGTATGGATTACACTCAATATAAATAAAACATAAATCCTCACAACTGAACCAATAAGCAACATCATGATAAATGGAGAAAATATTGGAGTTATCAGGATTTCATTTTACTTGGATCCACAGTCAACACCTATGGAAACAGCAGTCAAGAAATCAAACGACACATTGCGTTGGGCAAATCTGTTGCCAAAAACCTCTTTAAAGTTTTAGAAAGCAAAGATGTCACATTAAGCACTAAGGTGCCCCTGACTCAAACCATGGCGTTTTCAGTAGCCTCACTTTCATGCAAAAGCTGGACAAAGAATAAGGAAGACGGAAGAAGAATTGATGCATTTGAATTTTAGTGTTGGCGAAGAATATTGAATATACCATGGACTACTAGAAGAATGAACAAATCTGTCTTGGAAGAAGTACAGACAGAATGCTCATTAGAAGCAAGGATGGCAAGACTTCATCTCCCATACTTTTGACATGTTATCAGAAGGGAGCAGTACCTGGAGGAGGACATCATGCTTGGTAAAGTAAATGGTCAGAGAAAAAGCAGATGACCCTCAAGGAGATGATTGACACAGTGGCTGAAACAATGGGCTCAAGCATAACAACAATTGTGAGGGTGGTACAGGACCCTGCAGTGTTTCGTTCTGTTATGCATAAGGTCACTATAAGTCATAACTGACTCAATGGCAACTAACAACAACAGACTAGTAAAAAATTCTACAGACAATTAACTGTTTATATTAAGTATTTATGCCGGTTAGCACTAAGAATATACTGGTGATGTCATAATCTCTGCCCTGGAGGGGATCATGAAGTAGTGGGAAGACAGACATATCAACAAATAGATCCAGTGCATTGGGACAAGTGTTCAAAAAGAGGTATGTATAAGGATATGAAGGCACTTCTCAGGGGAGGTGACATTTGAAGTGAGCCTTGGAGGATGAGGAAAAAAGCCTGCCAGGTGGTCAAAGCAGAGAAGGTCTTTCCTATTAGAGTGAAGAGTGAACATGCCCAAAGGTGTGACAGATGAGGCTGATTCATGGAGTGGAGAGCTTGACTCTGTCACCGGAAATATAAGTGTGGGGATTACAAGACCTAAGATTAGAAAGGTAGGCAAGAATCAGACCACTTTGTGTGTAGTGGTAAGGACTTTGAACTTTATCCTGAAGGCAATGGGATGTCTCTGAAAGAGTATAACCAGAGGTCTGATCAGATTTGGGATTTAGAAAGATCACATTGTATTAAGAGCAGAGTATGGACTGGAAGGAGGGGAGATTAAGAGTAAGAAGGTTAATTACAAGCCTGTCCCAATAATTTATTTAATAAAGGACAAAGCCTCTTGGAGGGCAGTGGTGACGGGGGTGAGGTATAAAATAATTTGAAAGATATTTATGCAGGAAAATAGAACAGGACATGGTGATTAATTGAATGGAGGGGTGGTAGTGAGAGAGAGAGAGACTGATTTTGAGAAATTGGCTCATGTGATTGTGTCCCGAAATTGGTAGGTCAGGCAGTAGGAGAGAGGGAAATTCTGGCAAGATGTTTATTTATAGTCTAGAGGCATAATCCTCCTTTAGTAAACTTCTAGTTTTGCTCTTAATGCCTTAATTGAGTAGAGGAGACCCACCCCCATTATGGGAGGATAATTTGCTTTACTTAGATCTGGTGGCTCAGTGGTTAAGCTGTCAGCTGCTCACTGAAAGGTTGTTGGTTTGAACTCAACAGCTACTCCACAGGAGAAAGATGTGGCAGTCTGCTTCAGTAAAGATTATAGCTTTGGAAACACTATGGGGCAGTTCTAGTCTGTCCTATAAGGTCACTTTACTTAAGGCCAACAGATTTAAATGCTAATCATATGTAAATACTGCATAGCACTACCTAGACTAATATCTGACCAAATAACTGGGCACCATTTCCTAGCCAAGTTGATACATAAAATTAACCCTCACAATGAGGCATTCTGAGTTTTGCGGCTTGAGAAATTAGGGGATTAGTGGAGCCATTTCCTGGATCAGAGAACACATGAGAAAGCAGCCTTGGAATCACGTAACACAGAGAAGGCTCTGAGAAAGTGTACAGAAGGGGGTTGGCACCTTCCCATTGTACACGAGATCTGTGTGTCCAGGAAGGGTCTGCATTTTCCAGTACACCTTTTAGGTTCTCAGCTAGTGCTAAAGTCTAAATAGCTTACTGACTTTTCTTTTCCCTTTGAATTTTTTTTTCTGGGAGGGAAATCAGAAAACTTGGGCTTCTGTAAATTGAATTTTTACAAACTCCTTTCTCCACTTTGTGCATGGACGAGGCCTTGCAGAATAGCCTGACATTACTGGCAAAAATAAACAACACTAGACTTAAAGGAAGATGAGTGTATTTTAGCAAATTTGTTCATGGTATGTTGAAAGGAGAGAGCAGTGTGACTAGAACAGAGAATGCATTTAACCTCCATGTAATATAGAAAGCGCCTTAGACTTTTCAAATTGCTTCTTCTTGCTTATTAAATAAGAATGATGGAAACCAGCATTTAAATCTGTCTCCCCTAATCTGTTAGACAGACAGATGGGATTCTCCTCTTTTCGAAGCTTATGTACACACCAAGATAAATGTATATAACACATTAGATTCTCACTAAATTGGTACAAGCCCCACTCTCCTTCTGTCAAAGCATCTTATGGATTTTCAAACAAAAAATATTTCATTTTAGATGAAATCCTTATTACTGTTTGACATTTGTACATGCAACCAGAATGGAAATCTGAATATAAAGACAAGTAAAAATGAACGGCGTTAAGCTAAAAGTGTGAATGCCACTGAGTGTGAACACGATTGCTTGGCAGTCTCTGAAGTGGTCTTCTCGTGACTCCTTTGTCATTTTCGGGGCCACCAGAGATGGGCGTGTTTGGAAGAAATTCTTTTTTTGGGTAACAGTCTCTAAAAGTGCTTTAAAATTCTCTTTGAACAGCTGAACTTTTCTTCAAATGAAACCACATGAACCACATGCCATAGTCAGAACCCAACTTAGAAAAGCATTTATAGTCTAGATGGGAAGGGACAGTCAGGCCTCTAGGACCTCTTCTGTACCCCCAGGCCTTTCCCCAAGGCAACTCCGTGGGAGCCTAGAACTACTCAGAGAACGTTTTGAGAACCATTAATGAAGAAGAGCAGTGATAGCCATGACCTCCCATAGCTTAGAAGATACACACTTGAATCTGGAATTGGCAGTTCTGTTGATTATACTTGCTTGGGTGGATGCTTTGAAAATTGCCTTTGTTCACCTAAAGGAGTGGCAGCTTTCATGCCAGGCATGACTCTTCCCCTACCTGGCTTGATGCATTTTGGGAAATTCTTTTGCCTTTGGTCACATGGAAAAGTTACTTTGATAATTTCGGTAAAATCATTTTGAAAACGTGAAAGTGCTACATGAATGCAAGGCAAAAGGAGCTCATAAAGGTACTAATGATATTCCATAGTTTGGTTTCTAGCCCTGGTGGCGCAGTGGTTAAAGGGCTTGGCTGCTAGCCAAAAGGTCGATGATTCAAACCCACCAGCCACTCATCTGGAGAAAGATGTGGTAATCAGCTTCCATAAAGATTACAGCCTTGGAAACCCTATAGGGCAGTTCTACTCTGTCCTATAGGGTTGCAAAGAGTCAAAATTGACTTAACAGCAGTGGGTTTGGGTTTTTGGTTTCTATCACTGTGGGTATGAATCTTATTTCCAGACACAGATGTATAAGAAATGTTATGCTAACTTGTTTTTCTGAATTTAATGAAATCTGTCGCTGGACTCTTACCCCTTGTGACTAGCAGAAAATTCAGTCCCAGTCATTGCTTGGTCTTCTCTCCAACCCAGGCCAGGTTGGTAGGAAAGTTCCCAGGGTCTTGAGGTGAGCAGATCATTGAGTGTAGTTTTCCTGCTCATCAATTGCTCATCATCAATTGCTAATCATCCTATAAACTGCATCTCAAAATCAAATGTTTTTGAATTTATAGTGTTACTTTGAAACTTTTTGGGGGCAAGAATGCTGTACACTTCTAAAGTTGACTCATCTCAAAATGGATTTCTAGGGAGTGTGATGAACAGACCTCAGGAACATTCTCCTGGGATGGCTGTAGGCATTCTCTACTAAATGATGAGACCCTCTGAAACAGGTGCTTTGGAGATTTACCAAACGGTTATGAGATCATTTTTGCCCCAGCAGTTTCTCCATTTCAGACTTACTTCTGAATGCTGCTGCTTTTATGGAACCATCAACATCACTCCTTTTCTATTGGTATAAGAGCACTGTGTATCACAAGGAGCTATTTACAATATTGGCAATGTCTCTGTTCCTGCCCTGCCCCCCTAATCTCTCTTCCAGGATTTGTTTTCTATAATAGATGTGCTGGCACTTTTTTCACTGGCACATTTGATATAAGCTGCCTGGCAATAAATACTGCATGGTGCTAGAGATTGTCTCCAACCTGATTTCTTAATCCTTAGCGTGTTCCAATATTTGTACAGCTGAGTTAGCACATGAGATGCTATAAAACACTGGGATTGGTCTGAGATAGAAAGACAAAAAAGCTTTCCAAGTTCTCCAAATTTCCCTTCAAAAGACTTTGTTTTTAGAGTCAGGGAGAAAAGAGGCTAATGTTCATATGCAGAAGATGAATTTTGAAATCTCGGCTGCTGAGACCCAGTACAGCCTCAGATGTTTAATGTAATCATCACTGTCTTGAAATAAATTTGAGCTGCCATTTTGCAAGTTGCCTTTTTATGTGTAAAAATGGAATGGAAGGCTAAAAATCTTACTGCCTGTAGGACACTTTGAAATTCCATTGGTTTTAAAAGCTATTTTTCAGTGGGGTAGAAAATGTGGGGCTTCAAGGCCATGTAGTGTCTCCAAACCCCACTGGCAAATGCAGTGAAAAGAAAATTGGCCAAAAAGAAAAAAAAAAAAAAAAAATTAAAACTCCATCTATTGCATAAGGAATAGGGTGATTTTGTATAATGACAATTTCTAATTTGTAACCCTGTGGAATTAGTATAGAGAAATAAGAATTGCTGACATATTTAGGTACCAACTCATTAACAAGTTGTGGAGGAGACTGCTAGCTGCTCACCGAAATCACTTTTCCATTATTTTCACAGTAATAGAAGCTGCACAATGGCTACCCACACACACTACATATCTCAGCTTCCCTTACAGTTAGGTGAGGCCAGGTGACATAAAAGTAGGTTGTAGTAGTTTCTAGTCTCATGCATAAACTTCAGAATGACTTTTTAAATTTTGGTAGTAGTATAAACAAGGAAAAACATCTGAAGTCATATTTCCTCAAATTGCTGAATCCTTAAAGCACAAGTAATCAAGGAGATTCATTGGAGCTATCAATATCAGCGACTGGGGAAGAGCTGCCTCCTCAAAGTAGAGTCAACCTTAATGATGTGGATGCAGTCAAGCTTTTGGGACCTTCATTTGCTGATGTGGCATGACTCAAAATGAGAAAAAACAGCTGCAAACATTCATTAATAATCGGAACATGGAAAGTAAGAAGTATAAATCTAGGAAAACTGAAAATTGTCAAAAATGAGATGGAACGCATAAACATCAATATCCTAGGCATTAGTGAACTGAAAAGAGCTGGTATTGGCCATTTTGAATCAGAAAATCATATGGTCTACTATGCCAGGAATGACAAATTGAAGAGGAATGGTGTTGCATTCATCATCAAAAAGAACATTTCAAGATCCATCCTGAAGTACAATGCGGTCACTGATAGGATAATATCCATATGCCTAGAAGGAAGATCAGTTAAGATCACTATTATTCAAATTTACTTACCAACCACTGAGGCCAAAGATGAAGAAATTGAAGATTTTTACCAACTTCTGCAGTCTGAAATTGATCAAACATGCAATCAAGATGCATTGATAATTACTGATGATTGGAATGCGAAAGTTGGAGACAAAGAAGAAACCCTGGCAGTTCGAAAATATGGCCTTGGTGATAGAAACGATGCTGGAGACCGCATGATAGAATTTGCAAGACCAACGACTTCTTCATTGCAAATACCTTTTTTCAACAACATAAATGGCAACTATACATGTGGGCCTCACCAGATGGAATACACAGGAATCAAATTGACTACATACGTGGAAAGAGAAGATGGAAAAGCTCAATATCATTACTCAGAACAAGGCCAGGGACCAACTGTGGAACAGATCATCAATTACTCATATGCAAATTCAAGTTGAAACTGAAGAAAATTAGAACAATTCCCGAAAGCCAAAGTACAACCTTGAGCATGTCCCACCGGAATTTAGAGACCATCTCAAAAATAGATTTGGCACATTGAACACTAATGACCAAAGACCAGACGAGTTGTGGAATACATCAAGGACATCATACATGAAAAAAGCAAGAGGTCGTTAAAAAGACAGGAAAGAAAGAAAAGACCAGAATGGATGTCACAAAAGACTCTGAAATTTGCTCTTGAATGTTGAGTAGCTAAAGCAATAGGAAGAAATCATGAAGTAAAAGAGCTGAACAGAAGATTTCAAAGGGTGGCTGGAGAAGACAAAGTAAAGTATTATAACGACATGTGCAAAGACTTTTAGATAGACAACCAAAAGGGAAGAACATGCTTGGCATTTCTCAAGCTGAAAGAACTGAAGAAAAAATTCAAGTCTCAAGCTGCAATATTGAAGATTCTATGGGGAAAGTATTAAATGACACAGGATGCATTAAAAGAAGATGCAAGGAATACACAGTCATTATACCAAAAAGAATTGGTTGACGTTCAACCATTTCAGTAAGTAGCATATGATCAGGAAGCAATGGTACTGAAGGAAGAAGTCCAAGCTGCACTGAAGGCGTTGGCAAAAAACAAAGCTCCAGGGATTGATAGAATACCAATTGAGATGTTTCAACAAATGGATGCAGCACTGGAAGTGCTCACTCATCTATGTCAAGAAATTTGGAAGACAGCTACCTGGCCAACTGACTGGAAGAGATCAGTATTTATGCCTATTCCCAAAATAGGTGATCCAACCGAATGCAGAGATTATCAAACAATATCAAACACAAGTAAAATTTTGCGGAAGATCATTCAAAAACGGCTGCAGCAGTAGATCAACAGAGAACTGCCAGAAATTCAAGCCAGATTCAGAAGAGGACGCGGAACCAGGGATATCATTGCTGACGTCAGAAGGATCCTGGCTGAAAGCAGAGAATACCAGAAAGATGTTTACCTGTGTTTTATTGACTATGCAAAGGAATTCAACTGTGTGGATCATAGGAAATTATGGATAACATTGCAAAGAATGGGAATTCCAGAACACTTAATTGTGCTCATGAGGAACCTGTATGTAGATCAAGAGACAATTGTTTGAACAGAACAAGGGAATACTGCATGGTTTAAAGTCAGGAAAGGTGTTCATTAGGGTTGTGTCCTTTCACCATACTTATTCAATCTATATGCTGAACAAATAACTTGAGAAGCTGGACTATATGAAGAAGAACATGGCATCAGGATTGGAGGAAGACTCATTAATGACCTGCGTTGTGCAGATGACACAACCCTGCTTGCTGAAAGCGAAAAGGACTTGAAGCACTTACTGATGAGGATGAAAGACCACAACCTTCAGTATGGATTATACCTCAACATAAAGAAAACAGAAATCCTCACAACTGGACCAAGAAGCAACATCATGATAAATGGAGAAGAGATTGAAGTTGTCAAGGATTTCATTTTACTTGGATCTACAGTCAGCAACCATGGAAGCAGCAGTGATGAAATCAAAAGACGCATTGCATTGGACAAATCTGTTGCAAAAAACTTGTTTAAAATGTTGAAAAGCAAAGATGTCACCATGAAGACTAAGGTGTGCCTGATCCAAGCTATGGTGTTTTCAGTTGCCTCATATGCATGCGAAAGCTGGACGATGAATAAGGAAGACAGAAGATGCATTGAAGCCCTTGAATCGTGGAGTTGGCAAAGAATATCGAATATACCATGGACTGCCAAAAGAACGAACAAATCTGTCTTGGAAGAAGTACAACCAGAAAGCTCCTTAGAAGCAAGGATGGCAAGACCATGTCTCACATGCTTTGGACATGTTATCAGTAGGGATCATTCCCTGGAGAAGGACATCATGCTTGGTAAAGTAGAGGGCCAGCGAGAAAGAGGAAGACTCTCAACGAGATGGATTGACACAGTGGCTGCAACAATAGGTTCAAGCATAACAATGATTGTGGGAATGGTGCAGCAGCAGGCAATGTTTCATTCTGTTGTACATAGTGTCACTATGAGTTGGAACCGACTGGATGGCACCTAACAACAACAACAACAATATTTGTGGATGTGGTGAGCATCCAGTTCATAGCTATATTTGATTTTACTTGTATTCATCACCAGGTGTTCAGTGCAGAAATAGCATAAACTCTTTTTAGCATATGGTCATATCCTTAAGTCAGGGGAAAATGTGGGGGTTAGATAAGATGAAGAGTCATTTAAAGAAATTTTGAAAGTAGATGGGGATTTTAATTCTCATTGAGAGACCAAGGCTGGACTGTGTTGGCATGATAGGGGTTGGAGGGTTGGCATGTTAGAATAGTTAGGAGTGGGACTGAAGATGAGAGGAGAAGGCTTATCGTCGAAGTAGAACTGGAGGGCTAGGGGACAGGTGAGTGAATAAGGAGTATAAATTGTTAGCAGGGCTTGGAACAAGGGTTTCTGGAAACAGTCTAGCAGTTTGCCATTAGGAGAAACTAGATATCAAAGGGAAAGTAAAGCAGGTATCTATAAAGTCTGAGCAGGTGGTTGGCCACCTGGAGATCCACAGAAACTGAAGAGGCAAGACAAAGAAGACAAAACTAATGCACAGTAAAAATACGAAGGAGCGATCCTGAGAGGGAGGCCAAGATGGCCCCACCAGAAGCTTTCTAAGTTGCAGTTAGGAGTACTAGCTCTGCAAAGGAAGTTACCATTTCATCTTTGCTCCTTTGTTATCTCCTGTGGAGTGAGTCATGGCAGAAGTGAAACTCAGACAGTTCCTGTGGTAAGGAAGGGAATCATCCCTTCATGTTTGTAATGGGGAAAAGTTGTGCACTGCCTCATACCGTTCAGTTGTAATGGCATAAAGCTTTCAGGAACTGGTGTGTTTAGGCTCAGTCAATGTCAAAGTCTTGGTGCTTTTTCTAAATGGAGTAGTCACACTGAGGTTAAATGAAGAGAAACAGTATAAGTGGGTCTGACCAGCCCTTTGAAGATCCAACAATACCAACTATTTTGCTCAAGTTCCTTGAATTTTTAGATCAACCAAACTCCAGGAAGAGATGAACACAATGTGCAATAGATTTTCTCATTTCAAAATTGCAATTGTGTTCCTGGAATCTTTCTGTGAACAGGAGGACTCAGCCTTTCAAAGGGGAAGTAAACTTTCCTGTGATCATTTTTAATAAAAAGTGGGCCAAATGTTATTCTAGGATGGCAAAGTGGTTTTGAATTTCATGGTTATCCATAGCAGGTTCCAGTGGGGGCTTGATTTATATCTGGATTCTCATGATTTTTAAAGATGAAGCAGCTTTAGTTTGGGATTCTAGTTTCCAATTAACAATCATACTACATTATGATAACTTTGGTTTAATGACTAACAAGCATGATTAACGAGAGGTCAATTATATTTGAAGGGACAGGGCAATGTTCAGAGTCACGTGTACCTCTTTCCTTAGAAATAGCAATATCCAATGTTGTTATCAATTTTCATGAAATTTAATACTAAGATCTATGTCTTTGCTGAAGGTCTTTGCTGTTGTTAGGTGCCATCGAGTCGGTTTTGACTCATAGCCACACCTGTGTATAATAGAACGAAACACTGCCTGGTCCTGGACCATCCTCATAGTCGTTGCTATGTTTGAGCCCATTGTTTGTAATCAGAACTAAGTCAAGTAACAAACAAGCTTTATGTAGGAAAACAGGGATGGGGAAAGGAGAAACGAAAGTAAAATAACTAGCTAGTTAGCTTTGTGTATACACAGTGTTGTGATGGTTTTCTGGAAACCCTGGTGACGTAGTGGTTAAGAGCTATGGCTGCTAACTAAGAGGTCAGCAGTTTGAATTCACCAGGTGCTTCTTGGAAGCCCTATGGGGCAGTTCGTCTCTGTCCTGTAGAGTTGCTGTGAGTCACAATCAATCGATCTGATAGCAACGGGTTTGGTTTTTTTGATGGTTTTACATTTTGAAGATTACACCTCAGTCAGAGAAGACGCCAAATACCTGAGTCTAGATTGAGAACAAAACATGTAAGCTCAGCTTCTTCCCTTCATAGTTTTATTGTTCCTCTGTCACCAAGCTTTCCTCCCATTTGCAACCCCCAGATACTCCACACGTATTTTAATGGACTTAAAGGGAATCTTGCCGTTTGGGTGGCTTTGTTTCCAAACTCTCAAAACATCTATTTAAAAGTTTTGCCCCTGGGATTCAAGATTTGACTATTCCTTGAATATTTAAAGTAATTTGTTTTATGAACTTGTGAAATTTTTCTCTTCCTTTCTTTATGCCAATCCACACCTCCAGAAAATTTAGGAAAAGGACAGTTCCTGGGCAAGGCTTTCTGTTTTCTTCCAGAGCTTATTTTTCTTGCCAGTTTTCCTCATGGTCTTTGCCTGAAGACAAAGGGAAGTTCCAATAGGAGCCTGATTTGCATGGTTGGGAGGAAATCAACTTCAGGCCTGGGTTGTAATTTTCCAAGAACAAACAAACACATTACTTTCCAGCAAGCAAATACTCTCACAGTCTTGCTTTTTGTTTAGAGACCAACAAGCACGAATAACAGAGGGTCAATGTAGCAGATCCCGGAGATCATACCACTTGAGCTCTATTCCTTCTAGCATGTCTTCCCAGACTATAAAGCCTAGAAAGCTAGAAACTACACTTAACAGATTCCTTTTGAATTAAGGGTTACTCTGACCTCTATTCTCCAAGTGAACACATTCACATGAGATTTGGAAGAAGGAAAAGAGCAAGAGGTGGTGGCTATATGCAAGAAGTTCTAAACTTTTGGCAAGGACAGAGGTAGTGTGGCTCTGGAGTTGGCAGCTGCAGAAGAGGTTTCTTGATTCAATACTTCCCAATTGCAACAGGGCCCATACTATCAACAGATCCCTTAAAATGTCGGTTCTCTGGAGTGGCTCTAGAAGCTCTTTCTGAAAGTTCAGTCTAGAATCTGTTCTTTCAACTTGTCCCATTATTTTGTGACCTATGTTACATCCCATGATAATCCCCCTTCTCTTTATATTATTTACAATGGATTCTGTTGCCTGCAACAAAAAACTCTGACTGATACAGTCAATCTCATTGGAAAGACTTGATGGCAGAATTCTTGTAGGCTTCTTCAACGGTCACACTTAGACTTCCTTTCTCTATCTTTATTCCATTCTTACTGCTGGCCCCAGGGATGTGTCCTGCCCACCCTTTTTTTTCTAACTGTCACCACCTTTTCTTTATTTTCTGAGATCTCATTCTTGTAAGATCTCAATCTTGTAAGATTATAAGAAAAAGATATGGATGTTTACACATCCTTATTAACTAAACCCATATTCATGTTAAGTTTTTTATCATTAGCCATATTCATTTTAAGTTTCTGGTCCCTAGTTATCATAGAAAGCAAAGAGGGGTTTTTCATAAAACAGACACCAGTAGATGACAGAGTAAACCTCTATCCTTTGTGAAGTTTCACAAGAGTTGTCCCCTGTACATAGCGAACTGGAAAAAGAACTTGAGTTGCATATCACTAGTCTCTTTTTCTTCATACTTCTTAGGTGACTCCCACATGGTAGTTATGCCCTCTTTAATTTCCAAGGACAGTCTCCTTAGGGTTACTCCTTCTTCTAATAAGTAAAATACATCCATGCTTTCAAATTCTAGTGACTCACTTGTGTATGAAAAGTCATGGAAATATGCCTGTAATTCTGGTACCCTTGCTGTCACTCCAGCTCCTGGCATCCCACCTTATAGCCACAGTCACCTTAAGTCATCCCTAATACTTATTTACTAGCTTAACAAACCCCTAAGTCCCAGGTTTGGTCTGACCCTCATAAGCTGCTTGCAGCTGGGGGACTGGCCCTTGAACTGGTTCCTCAGAATTGCATAGGTAGTGTAACTATTTTCCTCTATTCTCTCTTTGCCAAGACATCAGAGCTTTCAAGTCCTATTTATTCCGTTAAGAATCAAAGACTCCAAATAGATGTTTAGGATAGAACAGGGTGTGCAGAGCAGATTTCAGGCAGATGGAAATTTAGAAAACAGATTAAGGTTCTTTGATTGCATTTGGAGAGTTTATTCTCCTAGAATTCATACTCCATCCAGGTTCAAGAGAAGTCAAAACAGTGGGGAAAACATATGGCAATGACAAAGAAGGAGTTACATGCACAAATATAAAAAGGAAAGTTTTGTAGTTCTTTAAGTGGGAAAAATCAGTATATTCATTTGTCTTCTTTGGCTATGCTTACACCACATGTTGTTGTTATGTTGAGTGCCATCAAGTCCATTATGACTCACAGCAACCCTATAGGGCAGAATAGAACTGCCCCACAGACTGTTAATTATCATGGACCTGCTTTTCTTCTGAGGGGTTATTTATACCATGCCAGAGAGCCAGTGACAATCATGGCAATGTAGCAGAACTAGAATTGAATAAAGCTTGTGGTTATTTGAGTCCATACAAGCAAGAGGCCAATTCTTTAGGGGAAAATTTTAGGGGGATTCTTTTCCAGCTTCTGGTAAAAACAGCCTTTTTCACACTGGGCTGATGCAATTAAAGCCACTCCTTTGAAGGAGAACAGAATGGTACAGTGAAAAAAGGCCTGGATTTGGACTGCAAAGTCTTGGGTATGAATTCTAACCTATTTAGTAATACTTTGTTGACTTGATCAAGTCAATTACTCTCTTAGAACCTTAATTCACCATCCTGAAGTTGACAGTATTTATATTTTTAGATCTTATGCCCCTCCAGGATTAATGGGAAGACCAAATGGGACAATATATTTGTTGACACTGTGTAAACAGTAAAATGATTTAGACACGTTAGGGGTCAAAACAGGTGATCTCTGTTAAAAACTCAAATATTTTCCAGGTAGAGTAACAAACTAACTCATTATCAGGCATAACCTCTGAATCAGTTAGGAATCTTTTAGTTGTGAGAAACAAAAATGATCTCCAGTGGTCTTAAACAAATAGATGAATTTATTGCAAAACTCTTGGATGCTTCAGACTGATAGGAGATTGAAGGACCAGACTTTGGAAAATGGACAGAAGCCAAGAGGATCAAGAATCAGGAAACACTGGAACCAAATTTTACCAGAAGCAGCCTGACCCTGATGTAACTACCCCCAGTACTATATATAGGCCAGGGCCTCTGCTACTGAAGAACCCCATTCTTCTCCTGATTAATGAGGAGGTTTCTATCACCTCGGTTGCTGTAAATGAACTTGAGTGGTGCTTTTGCTTTGGTGTTATAAGGCCAGGATTCAAAGCCCTGGGCAGGAGCATCTTATTGGCTGAGTCTGAGTTCTGTACCCCTAGGCTGGCTGCCACTCTTCAGCTGAAGGGAGCATCGGGTGCCTTTAGCTTCCAGAGTGGGATGCAGGGAACTGCTACCATTAATGCCACATACAATGGGGGAAAGGGCGTGTGGGGAACACAATAGAAACAATAAGCTTTGATGTGAATTCAGGATAGTGAAATTTCAGCTAAACATTAATGGGGGAGAAGAGGATGCTGAGTAACCAAGGACCATGATGAGAAAGGTACTGAAATGAAAAAGGGTCATAGGAAGGAATGAATGGTAGGATATCAAAGATTTACTTTACCTATTTCATAATTTTTTTCAGCCCAATCCTATTAACAAACACTGCTTGAAAATTTCCTGAAAAAAATACCTAAAAATTCCTTCAGGTTGCACAGTTCTTAGAATATTGCATGTCTAAGCTGGAGGGACCTCAGTGCGCCAGCTCAGTCACTCTATA
The DNA here is from genome assembly GCF_000243295.1 of Trichechus manatus latirostris. NCBI lineage: Eukaryota > Metazoa > Chordata > Mammalia > Sirenia > Trichechidae > Trichechus > Trichechus manatus. The sequence continues at coordinate 3,203,121 of NW_004444057.1, read as the reverse complement.
TATGAAGAAACTGAGGCTGAGTGAGTTCATGTGAATACACATGCCCCATAGCAAGTTAAGGACAGAGCCAGGACAAGAATTCAATTTTCCAGACTCTAGTACGTTGTTATTTTCATAGTATCACACAGCATCTCTTTCTTAAAACTTATAATTTTTTACTTTTCTGGCAGGAAAAGGAAGGGAAGTTTAATATCTTAATTAGAAAATATGCTTAGTACTTATTGATGCCATTCAGCTAGGCCACCAACTTCTACACTTACCCATAACTTCTGTCTGTACAGGCAGACTTGATATCTGGACCAAGAAGTTGCAAGGAAACCTTCATAATTATCTCAGAAAGAAGAGACTGGTTTAATTAAATTGATATTTTTAGAGTATCCACTATATGCAATGTCAGTGGGTATAAGAGATGAGCCAAATGTGTTTCCTAATCTTGAAGATCTCACAATCCATCAAGAGTGAAATAAACAAGCCTACAAATAGAATACGAAATGAATTTTGAATGTGATAGGAAAGGTACTAATTACATGCTGTGAATTTTCTAAGGAGAGTAATGACATCTTAAACCACTAGATTTTTCTGTGCTAGAGACTTTCACTACTTACTCATATCCACTTTTCTAGACTCTTGGAGTATAAGGGAGAGTCACACCTCATTCTCCCTGTCATGTGACTAGTTCTGGCCAATGGCTTGCAAAAAGAAATGATGTCTGCCACTCCTAAACTGAAGTATATAATCGCAGTTGTCCCAAGCCTCAGATGGTACAGTTACAATAAAGTGGAATCCTCATGAGCCTAGGTGACTGAGTCACTGAATGGGGGTCAGTTGCCCTGGAAACTCTCCTGGAGTCACAGTGGGTATTGTATGAGCAATAATAAAAGTTTTTACATCACTGAAAATCTTGGAGTTGTTTGTTATCACGGCTTTACCTAGTTTATCCTCAGTAATATATCTCCATCCTGGCTTGTTTATGACACATAAATAAATAAAAATATAAGTATAATCTGCTCAAAATTACTCATGGGTAAAAGGAACAAAGAAAACATCAGCAACAACAACAACAAAAAACTGCAAAATGACAGCAATAAACTCAAACCTATCAATAATTACACTGAAGGTAAATGGCCTAAATGCCCCCATGAAGAGACAGAGTGTGACAGAATGGATGAAAAAACAGGATCCATCAATATGCTGTCTTCAAAAGATATAACTTAGAAACAAAGATGTAAATTTATTAAAAATCAAAGGACGGAAAAAATATATCAAGCAAACAGCCACCAAAAAAGAGGAAGAGTGGCAATACTAATCTCAGATAAAATAGACTTTAAAACAAAATCCACCATAAAAGACAAACAGGGGCACTATATAATGATTAAAGGGATGATCCATCATGAAGAATAACCATAATAAAAATCTATGCACCCAATGACAGTGCTCCAAAATACATAAAACAAACTCTAATAGCACTGAAAAGAGAAGCTGACAGTTCCACAAAAATAGTAGGAGACTTCAATACACCACTCTCGATAAAAGACAGAACATCTAGAAAGAAACTCAACAAAGATACAGAAGACCTAAAGGGCACAATCAGCCAACTTGACCTCATAGACATATATAGAACACTCTGCTCAACAGCTGCAAAGTACACATTCTTTTCCAACGCACATGGAACATTCTCCAGAATAGACCACATCTTAGGCCACAGAACCCTTAACAAAATCCAAAACAATGAGGTAATACAAAGTATCTTCTCTGAACACATGCCATCAAGGTAGAAATTAACAACAGAAAGAGCAAGGAAAAAAATCAATTACATGGAAACTGAACAACACCTTTCTTAAAAACCATTGGGTAATAGAAGAAATCAGAGATGGAATCAAAAAAATTCCTATAATCAAACAAGAATGAAAACACATCATACTAAAACATTTGGGATACAGCAAAGGCAGCGCTCAGAGGTCAATTTATAGCAATAGATGCACACGTCAAAAAAAGAAGGGACAAAATCAAAACATTAGCTACACAACTAGAACAAACAGACAGTATAAAAAAGCCCACAGCCACTAGAAGAAAGGAAGTAATAAAGATTAGAGCAGAAATAAAGGACATAGAGAATAAAAAAACAATAGAAAGAATCAACAAAACCAAAAGTTAGTTCTTTGAAAGTATCAACAAAATCAACAAACCACTGGACAAAGTGACAAAAATAAAACAAGAGAAGATGCAAATAACCCAAAAAGAAATGAAATGGGGGACATTATAACAGACCTGACTGAAATAAAAAGGATCATAACAGAGTATTATGAAAAACTGTACTCCAAAAAATTTGAAAGTCTAGAGGAAATGGACAAATTTCTAGAAATACACTACCTACCCAAACTAACACAAAATGATATTGAAAATCTGAACAGATGCATAACAAGAGAAGAGATTGAAAAGGTAATAAAAAAGAATTCCAACAAAAAACAAGCCCTGGAGGTGGGGCCAAAATGGCGGAGTAGTCAGACACTTCTGGTGTTCCCTCTTATAAGAAAGACCTGAAAAAACAAGTAAATTGATTATATATGACAATCTAGGAGCCCTGAACATAAAAGGCAAAGATGAGGAACTGACTGAGTGGCAGACGGAGGGAGAAACAGTTCGGAAGCAGCGAGGAGTTGCCAGACCTGACCTGGCGAGAGCCTGAGCCCTTCAGCTCAGTTCAGCTCGGGTGAGCGGTGAGGCAGGCAAGCAGCGGCACTCAGGAGGCATTTTCTATGCCAGGAGAGACCCAGCAGCTAAGAGTCTATTCAGTCATCCAGAACCAGTGAGAAGTAGCCCTTGATTGGCAAAAGATAAGTACTTGCATTTGGCCTACCACGTGGACTGAAAACATCCACCTTAGGGAAAAACTTCTCTCTCATTTACCTCTCTGCTCCCTGCTCTGCACTGGATCCTGGAATGACTTCAGCAATTGCCGAGTCCCCTGGGCCAGAAGTAGGACCTATCATGCACCCTGAGACATTCTTCCAGCCTTGGAGAATGAACAAATTAACAAATGGGAAAAAATAATCTGCCAGCTCCCCTAAGCCAGGAACTCAGGGTAGGTACAGCTCGTTTGCCTAGGCACAGGCAGAGGGGATCCATGGACTTGGAGTGCCTTTCCCCCTGCATAGACTTGTGCCGGCCCATTTCAACAGCTTAGACCCTCGTTACCGCAATACAACAGGGTATATACTTGAAGTCTAACTTCAACTGTTTCAGCTGTGAAGTGGCAAGTTCTTGACATTTGACATTGCTCTGCCCATTAAGCAGGGTCTTCACCTGCCCATATCAGGGGCCAGAGGACTGGTGGCTCCACCCACACCACCTAGTCACCTGCAACAGGGGCCCAAGAATAAGAGGCACCCCCAGTCCTTACAGCCAACAGCATTGGGTGCTCATAGCCTGGCGGCAAAACCCACCCATCTATGCGCTCTAGGGAACAGGGACATGCTTTCGTCCTGGACACTTGGGAGTGGCCGTCAGCCCCCTGACTTGCTCAGCATGTGTCCCCTTGCTACAGCCAGATGCCTGTGCCTACACCAATTACCGATGCCTGTCTAGAACTGTAGGTGAGAGCCTGCACCACACACTTGGTGGATGACTACCTGGACACCTGAGCTGAATCCATACAGGAGGAGGGGGCAGACTCCTGGGCTCACATAGCATTAGTGCCAGGTCTGGCCACATGGGGGCAGGACATTGGAGCTTCAGAGGTGCTGGTGACTGGGCTAGCTCACACAAGCAGCCTATTTGGGCATATCAAAACAAAACAAGAATCTAGGACACAGTAAGCAAACATAAAATAAATAAATATAATAACTTATTGATGGCTCAGAGACAACAGTCAATATCAGATCACATAAAGAGGCAGTCCATGATGGCTTCAGCAAGCTCCCAAAATAAAGAATCTAGAATTTTTCCAGAGGAAGAAAATTTCGTGGAATTACCAGAGGCAGAATACAAAAGATTAATATACAGAACTGTTCAAGAGATTAGGAAGGAAATTAAGCAAAACACAGAACATACAATAGAGGAAATTAAGAAGATTAGAGAAGAGCATAATGACAAAATTAACAGGCTGCAAAAATCCATAGAGAGACAGCAATCAGAAATCCAGAAGATTCACAATAAAATTTCAGAATTAGACAACTCAATAGAAAGTCATAGGAGCAGAACTGAGGCAATGGAAGTCAGAATTAGTGAGACTGATGATAAAGCACTTGACACCAACTTATCTGAGGAAAATATCAGATAAAAGGATTTAAGAAAATGAGGAAACACTAAGAATTATGTGGGATTCTATCAAGAGGATTAACCTATGAGTGATTAGAGTACCAGAACAAGGGGGGATAACAGAAAATACAAGAGAATTGTTGAAGATTTGTTGGCAGAAAACTACCCTGATATCATGAAAGATGAGAAGCTGTCTATCCAAGATGCCCATCGAACCCCAAAGAAACATGAAGAAATGCTCACGATCATTAGCCGTTACAGAAATGCAGATCAAAACTACAATGAGATACCATCTTACCCCAACAAGGCTAGCATTAATCCAAAAAACACAAAATATTAAATTCTGGAGAGGGTGTGGAGAGACTGGAACACTTATGCACTGTTAGTGAGAACGTACAGTGGTACAACCACTTTGGAAATTAATTTGGCGCTTCCTTAAAAAGCTAGAAATAGAAGTATCATACGATCCAGCTATCCTGCTACTTGGAATATAACCTAGAGAAATAAGAGGCATCACACGAATAGATATAAGCACACCCATGTTCATTGCAGCACTGTTCAGAATAGCAAAAAGATGGAAACAACCTAGGTGCCCATCAACGGAAGAATGGATAAACAAATTATGGTGTATCTGCACAATGGAATATTATGCAATGATAAAGAACAACGATGAAGCCATGAAACATCTTATAACATGGAGGAAGCTGCAAGTGATTGTGCTGAGTGAATTTAGTCAGTCACAGAACAACAAGTATTTTATAAGACCACTATTATAAGAACTCAAGAAAAGGTTTAAACACAGAAGAAAACAGTCTTTGATGGTTACAAGGGTGGGGAGGGAGGCTGAGGGTTATTTACTAACTAGATAGTACATAAGAATTATTTTAGGTGAAGGGAAGAACAGCACACACTGCAGGGGATGTCAGCACAACTGGACTAAACCAAAGCTAAGAAGTTTCCTGAATATAGTCAAACACTTTGAGGGACAGAGTAGTAGGGTTAGGGTTATGGAGACCATGCTTTCAGGGGACATCTAGGTCAATTGGCATAACAAAGTTTATTAAGAAAATGTTCTGCATCCTACTTTGGTGAGTGGTGTCTGGGGTCTTAAAAGCTTGCAAGTGGCCATCTAAGATGCATCAATTGGTCCCAACCTACCTGGAGTAAAGGAGAATGAAGAACACCATAGACACAAGGAAAGCATTAGCCCAAGAGACAGAAAGGGCCACATAAACCAGAGACTCCATTAGCCTGAGACCAGAGAACTAGATGGTGCCCGGCTACCACCAATGACCACCCTGACAAGGAACACAACAGAGAGTCCCTGATGGAGCAGGAGAAAGGTGGGGTGCAGAACTCAAATTCTAGTAAAAAGACCAGACTTAATGGTCTGACTGAGACTGGAGGAACCCTGGAAAGCATGGCTCCTGGACTCTCTATCAGCCCAGAGCTAAAACCCTTCCCGAGGCTAACTCTTCAGACAAAGATTGGACTGGACTGTGAGACATAAAATGATACTCGTGAAGAGTGTGCTCCTTAGCTCAAGTGGATACATGAGACTAAACAGGCAGCTTCTGTCCAGAGGTGAGATGAGAAGGCAGAGAAGGTTAGGAGCTGATTAAATTGACATGAGAAATCAGGGGTGGAAAGGAGGAGTGTGCTGTCAGAGTATATGGAGAGCAATTAGGGTCACATAACAATGTATGTATACATTTTTGTATAAGAGACTAAGTTGAAATGTAAACCTTCACTTAAAGTACAACAATGAACAACAACAACAAAAAGCCCTGGCCCAGATGGCTTAACTAGAGAATTCTATCAAACATCCAGAGCAGAGCTTACATTAGTACTACTCAAACTATTTCAGAACATAGAAAAGGAAGTGACACTTCTGAATTCACTCTATGAAGCCAGCATAACCCTGATACCAAAACCAGTCAAAGACACCACAAAAAATGAAAATTAGAGACCAATATCTCTCATGAACATAGACACAAAAATTCTCAACAAAATTTTAGCCAATAGAATTTAGCATCATATCAAAAAAATAATACACCATGACCAAGTAGGATTCATACCAGGTATGCATGGATAGTCCAACATTAGAAAATCAATCAAGGTAATCTACCACATAAATAAAAGGCAAGAAAAGAATCACATGATCATCTCAATCGATGCAGAAAAGACATTCAACAAAGTCCAACACCCATTTCTGATAAAAACTCTCAATAAAATAGGTATAGAAGGGAAATTCTTCAGCATAATAAAGGGCATCTGTACAAAATCAACAGCCAACATCATTCTTACGAGAGAGCTCGAAATCATTCCCCTTGAGAACAGAAACAAGTCAAGGATGTCCTTTATCACCACTCCTATTTCACATTGTGCTGGCAGTCCTAGCTACAGCAATAAGGCAAGAAAAAGACATAAAGGGCATACAAATTGGTAATGAAGAAGTAATACTGTCCCTATTTGCAGATGATATGATAATATATATAGAAAACCCAAAAGACTCCATGAGAGAACTACTGGAACTAATAGATTCAGCAGAGTAGTGGTTACAAGATAAACATACAAAAATCATTTGGATTCCTATATACAAATAAAGAGAACAATGAAAAGGAAATCAGGAAAACAATACCATTTATAATACCCTTAAAAAAAAATACTTACAAATAAATCTAACCAGGGATGTAAAAGACCTATTCAAAGAAAACTACAAAACACTACTACAAGAAACCAAAAGAAATCTACATATATGGAAAAACATACCATGCTCATAGATAGGTAGACTCAACGTTGTGAAAATGACAATTTTACCCAAAGTGATTTACAAATACAATGCAACCCCGATCCAAATACCAACAACATTCTTTAAAGAAATGGAAAAACTAATCATTAACTTGATATGGAAAGGGAAGAAGCCCCGGATAAGTAAAGCACTATAGAAGAAGAAGAATAAATTAGGAGGACTCTCACTACCTGACCTCAGAACCTATTACACAACTATAGTAGTCAAAACAGCCTGGTACTGGTACAACGACAGATAAATTGACCAAGGGAACAGAATTGAGAACCCAGATGTAAATCCATCCACCAACAGTCACCTGATCTTTGACAAGTGCTCAAAGTCTGTCAGATGGGAAAAAGACAATCTTTTTAACAAATGGTGCTGGCAAAACTGGATGTCCATCTGCAAAAAAATGAAACAGGACCCATACCTCATACCATATACAAAAACTAATTCAAAATGGATCAAAGACCTAAGTATAAAGCCAAAAGCTATAAAGTTCATAGAAGAAAAAATAGGATCAGCACTAGAGGTCCTAATACATGGCATTAACAGGATACAAACCATAACCAATAACATGAAAACTCCAGAAGATAAGCTTAATAACTGGGATATTCTAAAAATTAAACACTTAAGCTCATCAAAAGACTTCACCAAAACAGTAAAAAGAGAACCTAGAGACTGGGAAAAAAAATTTGGCTGTTAACAAATCAGACAAAAGTCTAATCTCTAAAATCTACAAGAAAATCTACCACCTCTACAAGAAAAAGACAAATAATCCAATTAAAAAATGGACAAAGGAAATGGACACTTCACCAAAGAAGACATTCAAGTGGCCAACAGACACGAGGAAATGCTCGTGATCACTAGCCATTAGGGAAATGCAAATCAAAAACACAATGAGATACCCTCTCACCCTGGCATTACTGGCACAAATCAGAAAAACTGGAAATAACCAATGTTGGAGAGGCTGCAGAGAGATTGGAACTCTTATGCACTGCTGGTGGGAATGCAAAATGGTACAACCATTTTGGAAAATGATATGGTGCTTACTTAGAATGCTAAAAATAGAAATACCATATGATCCAGAAATCCCACTCCTAGAAATATATCCTAGAGAAATAAGTGTCGTCACATGAATAGATATATGCGCACCCATGTTCATTGCATCATTGTTCACAATAGCAAAAAGATGGAAACAACCTAGATGCCCATCAACAGATGAATGGATAAACAAACTATGGTACATACACACAATGGAGTATTACGCAACAATAAAGAACAATGATGAATATGGGTAGCATCTCATAACATGGATGAATCTTGAGGGCCTAATGCTGAGTGAAGTAAGTCAATCACAAAAGGACAAATATTGTATGGGACCACTACTGTAAAAACTCATGAAAAGGTTTACACACCAAAAGGAACAATCTTTGATGGTTAAGAGGGAGGGGAGCGGTGGGGATGGAAAAACAGTAAATAGACAATAGATAAGTGGTAAGTTTGGTGAAGGGTAAGACAGTACACAATACTGGGGAAGCCAGCACAACTCATACAAAGCAAGGACACGGAAGCTCCATAGACACATCCAAACTCCCTGAATCATTGGGCTGAGGTTTGTGGGGACCATGGTCTCAGGGAACATCTAGCTCAATTGGCATAACATAGTTTATAAAGAAAATATTCTACATTCTACTTTGGTAAGTAGTCTCTGGGGTCTGAAAAGCCTATTAGAGGCCATCTAAGATACTCCACTGGTCTCACCCCTTCGGGAGCAAGGGAGAATGAAAAGAACAGGATACAAGGAAAAGATTAGTCCAAAGGACTAATGGACCACATCTACCATGACCTCCACCAGACTGAGTGCAGTACAACTAGATGGTGCCTGGCTACCACCACTGAACTGCTCTGACATGGATCACAATAGAGGGTCCTGGACAGAGCTGGAGAAAAATGTAGAAATAAGTTCTAACTCAAAAGAAGACCAGACCTACTGGCCTGATAGAGACAGGAGAAACTCGGAGAGTATGGCCCCTGGACACCCTTTTAGCTCAGTAATGAAGTCACGCCCGAGGTTCACCCTTCAGCTAAAGACTAGACAGCCCCTAAAACAAAATGAGACTAAAGGGGCACAATAGCCCAGGGACAAGGACTAGAAGGCAGGAACGGACAGGAAAGCTGGTAATAGGGAACTCAAGATTGAGAAGGGAGAGTGTTGACTTGTTGTGGTTTTGTTAACCAATGTCATAAAACAATACGTGTACTGACTGTTTAATGAGAAACTAGTTTGTTCTGTAAACCTTCATCTAAAGTACGATAAAAAAAAAAAAAGAATGAATAAAAAGAAGTTAGATGTGTGTTGAAAAAAAAATTACTCATGGTACTCCAGTAATTCTCCACAAATGGCAATGTTTTTCCCTATCAAATAGGGCAAAAAGAGCCTGATTGTTTTATTGTTATCCTATAATACAAACTTAGGTGTTAATCATTAAGTAGAGCTAGTCTATGAAAAGCTATATAAGTAAATCCATGGAATACTTTATAGTTTAAAAAATGTTATTTTTCAAAATTAACAATATTTGTTTGCATCCTACAAGTAGGTTACTGGATCCCTGGTGGCACAGTGGTTAAAACTTGGGCTGCTAACCAAAAGGTCGGCAATTTGAATCTGCCAGCCACTCCTTGGAAACCCTATGGGGCAGTTCTACTCTGTCCTTTAGGGTCGCTATGAGTCGGAATCGATTTGACAGCAATGAGTTTTTTGGCTTAGTAGGTTATATTTGTATCTTATCTTCATGATCATAATAATCAATGACATATCAAAATGATATTATAATATATATGATCCCCAAAACATTCTGGGAAGAGAATTCAAACTGCTTTTTATTTTCTTGAAAAGGAAAAACCAAAAAACTTTGTTTTTAGTTTAGACTTTTCTTCTTGTAGTTTTTATTGAAACGTCCAGCAAAACTAGGGCATTAACATACTTTTATCCTTTTTCTTTTGTTTTCTGACAGTAATTTTTTTTTTTTTTTTAAA
>NW_004444057.1:3148311-3192934 GCF_000243295.1 Trichechus manatus latirostris | reverse complement strand
TTAAAGTGTAAATATGTAAATAATTTAAATATATCACTATTTTATATATCACTATTTTTTATATATATATATATATACCAAAACCAAACCCATTGCCGTCAAGTTGATTCCGACTCGTAGTGACACTATAGGACAGAGTAGACCTGACCCATAGGGTTTCCAAGGAGCGGCTGGTAGATTCAAACTGCCGACCTTTTAGTTAGCAGCCACATATATACATACATACGTATATATACATACATAACACACACACACACATACGCACACACACACATTACAGCCTTGTATTATTTATTTCCATGGGCAATTGAATGTTTGGAAACCTAAAAATCTGTTTGAAGTCCAGGTTGTCTCCATCTCTCTTCTTTCCCTAACCTTAACTATTTCTGTGCATTCAGGAAAAAAATATTTGCATTTTCCCCTTTCCAATACCACTTAATGTCCTGGCACAAAACCAAGCCTTTTACAGAATCCGTCCAACTCTGATTACAGTCTAGGGGCTTTAAATCAATAGGCACAAAGCGTGAAAATATAGAAAGTTCAGGCTGGGTGAGTGGAGAAGTAGGGAATAGTGTCAGGATCCCTAATGCTGTCTAAAGGACAAAAACCAACCAAACAAACAAATAAATAAATAAAAAGAAGACTGAAAGAACTGCTGCCAAAAAGGAATATTCCATTTAAATGATAAACCATTGTCAGGGTGGGGAAAAAAGAACCAAGTTCATTGAGTTAATTTTTGCAAGGTTTTTATTTATTTTTTAACTTTCGTTGGTAAGGTGGTGGTGAGGGTAGGGGTAGGGTGAGTTGTACTGTATACAGCCAAGGAAATCAAAATTGGTAGTTCTAGCCAGTTGTACTCTCCAAGAAATGTGAAGTCACTCCAAATTAAAGAGCATGTCATACTGCCTAAAGTCTACTGAAATCTTTCCAAAATATGTCCAAATTAAGTCTTCCAATTCCATTGCGCTATTGATGCTGTCAAATAGAGCAGTTGCGCATTATGAAACCTATAGGAAAACCACAGTGTTTTTTCAGATAGAACAACATGTGTCACAAATAGGTTTATTCATTTGAAAATATGTAACACCAACAGATCATTCTTTTCCTTCATACACCATACCAGTCCTTTGCTTGTGCTGTTTTGCAACTTTCTTGGTTTTTTGTCAACTGCTTTGACAGCATCCAAGGGAAACTTGGAGAAATACTTGAAACAGAAATATCTGAGAAACTGTAGGCCATTCTGCTTTACTTAATGCCGGGACTTAACCTTTGCTGAGGTAACGTTTTCTTTGCAAACAGTGCAAATTAGAAATTTCCCTAGGATCACAGCCTAGCCCTCCCCAAAGCCAAATTCAGCCTCAAAATCGCTGTTCTCAAGTATAATGATATTTATTCAGTCCCAGCTCATTTCCTACTTTTTTGTTGAAACACTCCCCATAGCAGTATTTAACAATAGAGTCATTTGGACAATGAGCTTATTTGGTTCCGAATTTTGGATTTCTTAAGGAAGCATACGTATTTGTCCACGGTTGGTATTTTGGGCTTTGATGAAGGGCCTGTTCTGTACAACCAGCTCAACCTTTTACTTCTCTTAGAGACATGTGTAAATTTCTTCTAAATTCATTCATATTGTTTCATCTGCTGGGAATCATGTTTACATACAACAATACCGTAAGAACCTATTGAGAAATCCTCTGTGCTGTCGTTAATGTGTTTTCATTTGCGTGCAGAGGAGGTTTTTATTGTGTAACCCTCCACTGACACCCTATTCATGCTTTCTGTTATCCCTCTAGCTTTGTCTTCAGCTAAACATTCTTTTTTTTTTCCCCCTCCTCCAAGTGATTATATGCATGAAGATTTGCATTTAAATGGTTGTGGAAAGTACATTAACAACACCTATACTAGCCATGTAAAAGCTGCACAGTATTTGTTGCTGCCATACATGAATGGGAAAAAAATTCAATGAATGTTTTGTAAAGAGAGTCCTCAGGTAACTGCATTTTAGACACAAAGACACTTCATTAGATTGTATTTAATACTGATTATGCATGCAGAAGTATATGAATACAAATGCCCTATTCCCATAGGGGATGTTGTGAAATCCTACTGCATACATGTGCTCACGACAGGAGCCAAACATTTCAGCATTTGGGTTGACTCCAAAGGCGCCTTAGTGAGGCCACCGCACACTGCAGGTTTGGCTCATTTTGACCTTTATGTTCTTGCTAATAGAATAAGGAGGGAAAATGAGAAAGAACTTAAAATACACTGCATTTCAGTCTCCACCTTAGGGCTTTTTTTCTTGAGCAGCTCAAACAATAAACATTTTGTAAGAAGTTGAAATACCGAAGATAGGAAAGGGGAAAAGAAAGAAGAGAAAGGGAACAGAGAAGAGGGTGGAATGAGAGAGAAGAATGCTTAGTGAGATTTTAGATGTCTATCAAGCTATTTTTCTTTTTTATCTTATTGTGGTAAATATGTATGCAACAAGGGAGTCTCTGGGTGGTGCAAATGGTTAAGTGCTCCACCCCTAGCTGAAATGTTGGTGGTTCTAACCCCCAGAGGCATCTCAGAAGACAGGCCTGGCAATCTGTTGCCAAAAGGTCACATCTTTGAAAACACTACGAAACAGTTCTATTCTGCACACATGGGGTCGCCCTGAGTCAGAATCGACTCAATAGTAACTAGCAACAACGATATATATGTAATAAAACATTCGCCATTTCAACATTCTTCACATGTACAATTCAGTGACGTTAATTATGTTCAACATTTTCATCATAGCTACTACTTCATTGCAACATTTATTACTGATCACATCAGCTATCATACAAAATACCTGAATGCATGAAAAACTTCAGATACTAGAATCTCTTCAGAATTATAAAAGTTGTGATAAACCTACTTGCAGAAAAGAAAAAAAAAATCATCACCATTATCCATTTCCAAATTTTCCCATCATCCTTCACAGAAGCTCAGTGTTCCCTAAGCAATGAGTCCCCTTCCCCTTTCACTTCTATCCAGTTTTTAATTAAAAGAAAAAACATGAGAAGAAGAGGGAAAGAAAGAAAAAGACCAAAAAAAAAAAAAAGGAAAAATGATAAAAGATAGTATAAATCAGAGAACAGCAAGTCCTCATGTAGGGAGGGAGAGTGAGGAGAGAGAGAGAAGAGAAAGAACTGAAGAAAGACTGTAAGAGAACCTTTGCACTTTATATATAAAGCAAAGACCCTGGGTTATCATTCAGTATTATGAGAGAGAAAATTAAATTGGTCTTGGCAAAAGGATTCCATTAAGGGATAATATCTTCCCTTTTATTGTTAATTATTTTATGTTTACAATAGTCTATGTATATTATTTTTACAGTAATACATGGCTTAGCATAAATAATTTACCCAGGATATATGGCTAATTTCTAATTAACTTCTAACACTGTTAGTTTGCTTACAGCCCTTTCTCTTTCTAACAAGTCCTTAAAGGGGAGGAGACAACCTAATTACAGACATTCATTGTGGAATATTTATATTTAGCAATTTAAAAAGGTAATACCAATCGAGGAATGCAGTGGAAAATAGAGAGGAGGAGGAAAAGGTTTCAGTGGAGGGAGGAAAATTTATTATTTGTCTTTGTATTTTTATATCTGTATAAGAAAAAAAAAAGGCCAAAGGAATTTATCAGCAGGCTCAATGTAATATGGCACTAGTACCTCGGTGTCCCCAAATACAATTATTGTTTATTGCTTAAAAACAATTTTCCATAGGCTATACGCGCTAAAGAAAAATCCATGAACATCAGAAACAAGTCTCTAACAAGTCTTCATTGTTTATATGGATGAAAAAAAACCCATATTTCCTTTCCCGTTGATCCAGAATGGGCCAGAATAAAGCAAATTCACTGCATCCGATGAGATTTGAAATGCAACAGTAGAAGAGTCTGATTTCACATGTTATGGTTAGAGTCCTCCATAACCTGGCCATAACAAGGGTAATAAATAACGTCTACTCTAAAACCAGGCAGATAGCCTTAGTAATTGACTTGCTGTCTGCATGAGACACAATGATTTCCAAATGCTCGAGTCTAACCCGAGTCAGAGGGCTTGCGGAAGTTCACCATGGGAATGTACTGGCATAAACAGTCTTTTGTGCATATAGCCTTGCCCTAGATGCAGAGACTTCTTTAAAAAGGGACAAAATAGGGTCAGGTTCTTGCTTTATACCTGTATCATTGTAATTGACACAACAGAGGAAAGCCCTTTTCCCCTGGGGCCTCATTTCTTGAACTCATCTGAGTCACCTCTGGACTTGTGATACCACAGCCCCGAATTCATGGAGATGTAGATCAGTGTGGCGTGTTAGTCTTAATATGCATTTACAATACACGGTGTAATTGCTCCTTTGGAGCTGTTAATGCATTTTTATAGCCAAAAAACAATTTCCCGTGTACTGTATGTAGTAAGGAGAAATGTCTGCCTGAAGATTTATGTTGAGAACGCACAAAAACAAAGCAAAACATCCTAGTGTGTGCATTCATCTTGTTAAAGACTATACACTTGGGTGCATTTGTTCTTCAAAGAGCGTGAGGAACATCAAACATTTCAGGTTCTTTGTCATCCTCTATCCTGGCTTCAGAGTTTCCATGTCCCTTTTTATTTTCCTCTGTATTTTCAGTATATAAGGCTATCTAGGGAACAAGCAAGAAAATATAGAGCAAAAAGGTTTATGTGATAATGGGAAAGGAAAGAATGATATACTTCAAATTTGAAAATAATCTCAGAAGAGACGGTACAGATTCATATGAACAAAGACAGGAAGGGTATTCTGGAAAATGCAAATTGCTATACTAAGGCATGTAGAGTTTTTAAAAAAAGTAGGTTTCCCTCTTTTTCTAATGACTCTTTAATGTTGTTATATAATTTTTTACCAAAAGAGGAGAGGTAGAGAGTTGTCCTGGTTATTCTTTGTTTTGTTCCCTAATCCAGATTCTTTCTTTGCCCTTCTCTGTGCTGCTCTCTGCCTGACGGGATTAATATTTTATGCCTGCATCACTGCGCTCTTTTGCCAGCTGACTTCCAGTTAATTTGGCCAATGGAAGACCCTGAAAGGAGGTCAGAGGGCAGGAGGAGAGAGGGGTTGGGCATTTCTTTCCTGCTCCCTCCCTGCCATGGCGCTCTGTCTAGCACATCTGCATCCCACCATGATCACAGCTCCTGCTGAGTGCCCCCTCACCCCTCAGGATTCCAGCTCTCTCTGGGCACTGGTAAAGCAGAGGTAGTAAAGGCTTCCTGCTGTTGCTAGTCTCTGGGTGCCCTGTCCTTTGTTAATCCTGCTCACTCCTCTGTAAGTAATTACTTTATTAATGTATACTTGTTTAAACCATGTGGGTTGGGATCCTGTGACCCAGGACCCTGAGACCTTTTGTTACAGTGGGTGGGTAGGCAAGAAAGAAAGAGACACCAAAATACCCTGGCCAGTTTACTCACATGGTAGCTGAAATGCTCCAATATCTCCCCTGACTGTAAGGTTTTGGCAAACTCATCTTCATGTTGCTTCTAGAAGGACGGAGCCTTCCAGGTTTTTACTGATTGTGCTATTGTCATTGTTAGGTGCCGTCAAATCAGTTCCGACTCATAGCAACCCCAAGTACAACAGAACGAAACACTGCCCAGTTCTGCGCCATCCTCACAATCTTTGTTATGCTTGAGTCCATTGTTGTCACCACTGTGTCAATCCATCTCATTGAGGGTCCTCCTCTTTTTCACTGACCCTCTTCTTTTTACCAAGCTTGATGTCCTTCTCCAGGGACTGGTCCCTCTTGATAACATGTCCAAAGTACATGAGATGAAGTCTCACCATCCTTGCTTCTAAGGAGCATTCTGGCTGTACTTCTTCCAAGACAGATTTGTTTGCTTTTCTGGCCGTCCATGGTATATTCAATATTCTTTGCCAACACCATAATTCCAGAGCACCAATTCTTCTTTGGTCTTCCAGCTTTCCTGTGCACATGAGGCAATTGAAAATATCATGGCTTCGATGAAGCGCACCTTAGTCCTTAAGGTGGCATCTTTGTTTTTCAACACTTTAAAAAGATCGTTTGCAGCAGATTTGCCCAATGCAATACATCATTTGATTTCTTGACTACTGCTTCCGTGGGCGTTGATTGTGGATCCAAGTAAAATGAAATCCCTGACAACTCCAATGTTTTCTCCTTATCTTGATGTTGCTTATTGGTCCAATTGTAAGAGTTTTCATTTTCTTTATGCTGAGGTGTAATAGGTAATGAAGGTTGTGGTCTTTGATCTTCATCAATAAGTGCTTCAAGTCCTCTTCACTGTAGGCAAGCAAAGTTGTGTCATCTGCATATCGCAGGTTGTTAATGAGTCTTCCACCAATCCTGGTGCAAGTTCTTCTTCATATAGTCTAGCTTCTCAGATTATTTGCTCAGAATACAGATTGAGTAAGTATGGTGAAAGGATACAACCCTGACGCACACTTTTCCTGATTTTAAACCACTCAGAGTACCCTCATTCTGTTCGAACAACTGCCTCTTGATCTATGTACAGGTTCTGCATAAGCATAGTTAAATGTTCTGGAGTTCCCATTCTTTGCAATATTATCCATAATTTGTTATGATCCACACAGTCAAATGCCTTTGCATAGTCAATAAAACACAGGTAAACATCTTTCTGGTATTCTCTAGTTTCATCCAAGATCCATCTGATATCAGCAATAATATCCCTCATTCTACATCCTCTCCTGAATCTGGCTTGAGTTTCTGGCAGTTCCTTTTGATATACTGCTGCAACCGTTTTTTAAATATCTTCAGTACAATTTTACTTGCGTGTAATATTTTGATACTGTTCGATAATTAATACATTCTGTTGGATCACCTTTCTTTGAAATGTGCAGAAGTATGGATCTCTTTCAGTCGGTTGGCCAGATAACTATCTTCCAAATTTCTTGGTATAGATGAATGAGCGCTTCCAGCATTGCATCCGTTTGTTGAAACATCTCAGCTGGTATTCCATCAATTCCTGAAGCTTTGTTTTTTACCTATGGCTTGTTTTCTCTATTGCTAAAGGGTGTAATATTCTCTTTGAATTCCCTAGATCCTTGCTTATCCCTGATATAAGAGTCAGGGACAGTTCCACGAAGTCCAAAAGGGGCACTGTTTCAAAGGATAAGATGCGACCAAGCAGAAAAAGGTAACATGAAGTAATAAGAACAAAACAAAACCAGTTGCTGTCCAGTTGACTCCAAGTTATGGTGACCCTATATATGTTAGAGTAGAACTATGTTCCATAGGGGTTTCAATGGCTGTGATCTTTCAGAAGTAGATTGCCAGGCCTTTTTTCTGAGGTACCTCTAGGTGAACTTAAACCTGTAACCTTTTAGTTAACGGCTGAGAGTATTAACTATTTGCACCACCCAGGGGACTCCAATGTGAAGTAATAGATGCACACTATATATGTTGTAAACAGTGCTCAGAAATATTCTGCCATGGTGTGCAGAGATGATATGTGAGAGTCTTGTGTGCATGAGACTAAAGAAATATGTGAGCTGTCTATACTTAACACATTTGTTACCTTCCTAACTACCTTTTAAAACCTACCTGTGGTTCATAGATAAATACCTTTGAAAACAACTGTGTATTTCTGGTCCATGCTTTATGGCAAAAAGAAGATAAGAGGTTTTTGGAAGGAGCACTGAATATATTACCTTATGTCCAGTGGATACTCAATCAATTTTAATTATCCCACTTATGAATGGGAGTGAAAGATAAGGCATGCAAAATCACATCCGAAAAAGACAACACCTGGCTTGGCAATGTGATTCAGAGTCTGAATCCAATTCAAGCTATAACTTGTGAGCTTGTGAAATTCTGTGGCCCGTGGTTTGTTCCTCCAGGAAACAGGGAGGAGGTCAGAAAACAAAGGGAGGAAACTCTTTTTTCTTTTTCTATGAAACTTCCTTTAGGGGGACACTGATGGTTCAGTAGAATTCTTGCCTTCCAAGCAGTTGATTGGGATTTGATTCTTGGCCAATGCAACTGATCATGAGGGATGATGCAGGACCAGGCAGCATTTTGTTCAGTTCGGTTGTATGTGGGTCAATGACAGCTAACAACAACAATGAAATTTATTTTACAAATACTTTAAAAAAGCTATGGGCAGGAAGGCACCAACAATCATTGGGATTTTTCCTCCCAGCCTCCCTTCTTTCCTTCCTCCCTCCCTCCCTATTTCCTTCCCTCCTTTCCTCCTCTCCTTTCTTTCTGTGAAATTCACATTTAAAATTAATTTAAAATTCTCCATTTTAAACTGAGTAATTCAGTGGCAACTACTCTACATTCACAACGTTGTACAACCACCACCTCTAGGTCCAAATGTTTTCATCACCGTAAAGGAAATCTTTTACCCGTTAAACAGTTGCTTCCCATTCCTCCCTCCGCTCAGCCCCCGGCCACCACAAATCTGCGTCTGTCTCTATGAATTTACCTATTCTGAATATTTCATGTAAATGAGTTCATATAATATGTGACCTTTTGTGTCTGGCTTCTTTCACTTCGCCAAATGTTTTCAAGGTTTTCCCACATTGTAGCATGCATCAGTACTTCGTTCCTTTTTATGATCGAATACTATTCCACTGTATGTATATGACACAATTTTTTTTTAAAAATCCATTCATCCCTTGATGGATTGACTTATTTCTTGGTTTAACTTCATTATTCAGAAAACAGTGTACTTCTGCCCAAAATTTGACAGCTAAACATTCTTTTCGGGGAAAACTTTTGGGAAAAAAATGAATATTCTGTGTCCAAACTCCATTCATCTAAGATCAGGGGAAGCAGGTGAAGTGATGGCCTTTTTTTTTACTTTTTACTTGCCATTATTGTTTCTTAATGTCTCAGTCTTTGAATGTCCTTTGTTTTGATTGTGAATTTCCAAATCTTAATTAAAGTTTCCTAACTTCATTCCTTAATAGATAATTTTGTCCCATGGTTTTGAGGACTGAACAAAGGCAAAGGCTTCTACAAAAAGTGTTTTTTGGTCTGTCCCTTTTTTCATCAGATCTTGGCAGAGAGATAGTGCTGGCAATGGATGGGATGCCCTGCTTCTACTTTCCCACAGACATGTGGGACAGGACATGCCTGAGAGGCTTTTGGGAGTTGAGGTAGCTATTCTCCAAAGATAGCTCCCTTCCCAGTGAAACATAACCCCTGGATTTTGAGTCTATAAGTAATCCACGCCTCTTAAATCTGTGCTGGACCATAGAATACGGTGGAAGTGAGCTGCCTGATTTGAGATGTGGTCACAAGAAGCCTTGTAGCTTTTGCTTGGGTCTGTTGGAATGCTTGCTCTGGAGGGAGCCAGCTGCCATGTAAGAAGTCCGACTACTCTGAAGCCACACCTTGCGAGGAAGTCCAAGCTAGCTATGTAGAGAGAAGTGCCTGAGCACCCCTAACTGTTCTAGCCATGTGAGTCACCAAACAGATGAGAGGAGAAGCCATCTTAGTTGCCTAGTCCAAGGAGAGAATTTAGATGGCTTCAGCTCTGTCTGCCATCTGATTACAACTACATGAGAGACTCCAAGCGAGAAACTGCTTGACTGAGTTCAGTCAACTCAAGAACTACAAGAGGTAAGAATAAATTGTTACTTTAAGTCACTAATTTTGGGAGTGGTTTGTTGCACAGTAGTAGCTAACCGAAACAGGGCTTATAAGCAGATGAGTGGGTGGTTTCCTGGGGGCTGAAGTGGTCCATGATGGTGGGGGTGACTTGATGTAAGGCTTTAAAAAAAAAATTTATTGTGACAAAGTATATGTAACAAAACTTTTACCATTTTAACCATTTTAAAGTGAACCATTTAGTGACATTAATTGCATTTACCATGTTGTGCAACCATCACCACTATTGATTTTTAAGTTTTTCTCACCCCAAACAGAAACTCAATACCCCTTAAGCAATAAGTTCCCCTCCTGCCCAGCCCCCAGTAACTACTTGCTCTTATGCACTTGCCTATTCTAGATATTTCATATATGTGGGATCATACAATATTTGTCCTTTAGTGTAAGTTCTTAAGCGGCTCAGCTCGTTATGGTTATGATGAATGAAACCATGAGCTGGAGTCTGGACTATTTGCTTCATCTGTGGGCCCTCCTTCCAGGGCGTGGGTCCTCTCCTGCTCTGGGATCACCCCACCCATCTTTTCTATACTCTGGGCTTCTTGCCTTGCTAGATATTTATTACCTTACTTTTACATGTGCCTTCTGCATTTGTTTGCTGGCTGTGCCTTCCCCCTGCAAGGTATTTTCGTAAGCATGCTATACTAATTTTTTTTGTTTGTTTGTTTTACAGCAATGTATGGAAGAGGATTGACTTAGCAGCCCTTGTGAGGGTGCCTCATGGGGGAAGGGGGACGTGGCCAGCAAGCAAACGCAGAAGGCTCGCGTTATTTGCGTAAAAATATGGTGCTTAGTATTAAAAATATTTTTTTTCCTGCCACTGTCTCTGACACCTATTTATCTTTAATCTGTTTAGTTAATATTAACTATTGTATACAGTTTACAGAGATGAACTTATGCTTTAAATATGTTTCTGAGTAATAAAAATGTTCATTGTTTCTATTTTTACGTATGATAATACATACTCATGAATAATATTTCACTCTTCCTTAAATGGGTAACACAGGATAAGAGGGGTCTCAAGAATTGAAAATTATCTTTAAGGGACTTTATAGAGGAAATATGGTTAAGATTAAGAGAAATACAAAAAGCTCACAGCAAAATTAACACTGGCTCCCCACCACCCACCCCCAACATCCCTGTAAAGAGATGTTTGACAAGTTCTGGGGATTTGGTGAGTTGTAAAACACAAGCTTTCATCTTAATAAATTTAAAAAGTAGTTGGAAAGATGATGATGATGATAACAACCAACATTTATTGAGTACTTTCTGTATACCAGGCACTAAGTACTTTACTTGCATTTATTTGTTTAACCTTCTTAACATTCTATCAAGCAGGTAATATTATTTTGAGATTATAGATGGAAAAAAATAGCTAAAAATGTTATATGACTCAGCCAAGATTACCCAGCTAGTAAGTGGTAGTAGTAAGTAGTTAACTGCTACACAGTATTGTCATATATACTATAAAGCATATGTTATCATTACTTTCTTGTAAGAGTGTTTGCATGTGCTCTATGAATATTATGCTTTACTACTCCAAGTATGGTCCCTAGACCAGCAACATCAGCATCCCTTGAGAACTTGTTAGAAATGCAGAATGTATACCCTCAGCCAAACCTACTGAGTCAGAATCTGTGTTTTAAGGAGATCCCCAGGTAATTCATATGCACATTCAAGTTTGAGAAACATTGATAAAGTAAGTAAATGCTAAAGGACTTCCAAGGAAGATGCTATCACTGTGACTTTCAAAGAGGTGGGAGCTGATTGCCTGCCTGGGGAAATGGGTGACTAGATTATATGAAGAGGGACCTTATTTTGCCAATTAAGAACTCATGGAGTGGCTATGCAAAGGGAAGATGTGAGAAATGGTCTTTTAAGCTATTCATTTCTTTTTTTTAAATTGTACTTTAGATGAAGGTTTACAGAACAAACTAGCTTCTCATTAAATAGTTAGAACACATACTGTTTTATGACATTCATTAACAACCCCACAATGTGTCAACACTCTCCCTTCTCCACCTTGGGTTCCCTATTACCAGCTTTCCTGTCCCCTCCTGCCTTCTAGTCCTTGCCCCTAGGCTGGTGTGCCTCTTTAGTCTTGTTTTGTTTTATTAGCCTGTCTAATCTTTGGCTGAAAGGTGAACCTCAGGAGTGACTTCATTACTGAGCTAAAAGGGTATCCAGGGGCCATACTCTAAGGGTTTCTCCAGTCTCTGTCAGGCCACTAAGTCTGGTCTTTTTTTGTGAGTTAGAATTTTGTTCTACGTTTTCCTCTAGCTCCGTCCGGGACCTTCTATCGTGATCCCTGTCAGAGCAGTCAGTGGTGGTAGCTGGGCACCACCTAGTTGTACTGGACTCAGTCTGGTGGAGGCCGTGGTAGTTGTGGCCCATTAGTCCTTTGGACTAATCTTTCCCTTGTGTCTTTAGCTTTCTTCATTCTCCCTTGCTCCCGAAAGGTTTGAGAACAGTGGAGTATGTTAGATTGTCGCTCACAGACTTTTAAGACCCCAGACGCTACTCACCAAAACAGAATGTAGAACTTTTTCCTTATGAACTATGTTATGGCAATTGAACTAGATGTTCCCTGAGACCATGGTCCCCACAGCCCTCAGCCCAGTAATTTGGTCCCTCAGGGAGTTTGGATGTGCCTATGGAGCTTCCATGACCTTACCTTGTACGAGTTGTGCTGGCTTCCCCAGGATTTTGTACAGTCTTACCCTTCACCAAAGTTACCACTTATCTATTGTCTATTTAGTGTTTTTCCATTCCCACCCCTCCCCTTCCTCATAACCATCAAAAATTGTTTCTTTTTGTGTGTAAACCTTTTCATGAGTTTTTACAGTAGCAGTCTCATACAATATTTGTCCTTTAGTGATTATTTCACTCAGCATAAAGCCTCCAGATTCATGTTGTGAGATGCTTTGCAGATTTATCATTGTTCTTCATCGTTGCGTAGTAATCCATTGTGTGTATGTACCATAGTTTGTTTATCCATTCATTTGCTGATGGGCTTCTAGGTTGTTTCCATCTTTTTGCTATTGTGAACAATGCTGCAATGAACATGGGTGCACCTGTGTCTATTTTTGTGATGGCTTTTATATCTCTAGGATATATTCTTAGGATTGCTGGATCATATGGTATATCCATTTCTAGCTTTCTAAGGAAGAGCCATATCATTTTCCAAAATGGTTGTACCATTTTGCTTTCCCACCAGCAGTATGCATTTGCTTTTTAAAAAAATCTGAAAAATGTGTTTAGGTCAGAAAGACATGTTGATTCATTAAGTAGGCAGACTCCCAAGGCCAGGCCATAGTTTTTTCTGTTCCCCAAACTCCTGCAATGCCTTCTTTCACTAACCATAGCACGTATAACCTGTCAGCTTGGCCCAGAAAGATGGATGGACATCCAAATGGTCATTTAGCTGCATTTGGTGACCCGGGAATAGCTGCCACAAGTCTCTATACAGTAGGAAATGTGCTCCATTGCTTAAAAAAAAAAAAAAATTCAATCTCTGAAGAAATTTGACTAGGCCTTAAATTTAAAAAAGACAAGAAAGTGTTACATGTGACATTACTGATCAAGGAATGAGATCAGTAAATCTTTGGGATGTGAGAGCTGATAACAAAAGAAGAAGGAGAAATAGAGGGGGTTAGATAAATCACATGACATAACTTGTCTTGACTTTATATGATTTTGAAACATTCCAAAGAACAGAAACAGATTACTGAGATAGTTATTAGTAGAATGAGGAGAAAGTTTAAGAGGCTACGGTGAGGAAGTAAAGGGAAAAATTATTTTCACTGGTATAAAAAAAGTAAACCAATGGATAGATGCTACAGAAAAGAACTTCAGTCTAACCAGCCTTGGAGGAAAAAGAATAAGAATACTGTGTAAAGTACAATGGGAAAAAATCCTGGTTATGCTTTACAAAGCCAACAGAAAGACTTTGATTAAAAAAAAAAACTAGTAGGATGTGAACACAGACGTCATAGGGTTTATGTTGTCTTTTGGAGCAGGAAGTGTAATAATAAGTATTAGTTCTGTGGGCATAAACTAAGAACAGAGAAATAAGTACTGACATAGCAAAAGAATATTCACAAATATGTGGGAGACAAAATTGAAGGTCATGTTTTGCTTCTCAAGAGGCATGATCCATGGAAGAAAACATGGGCTTCTAACTCAGACAGACCTGGGTTGGAAATCTAACTTTGTCCTTTACTATCTTCAAGCTTTTCTGAGCCTTTGCTTTCTTGTCTATAAAATGAAGATAATCATCAATCTCACAAGGCTGTTTGGAGAATTCACTTGAGAAAGTGAATGTAAAAGATCTCATGTCTTCATGGTCAGTTCATTGCCATGACTTTTGAATCCACGTACTTTTTTCCATCCTTACCACCTCTCCTATAGTCCAAGATACCAAGTCCTTCCACACTATTCCAGAAATACTGCTATAACCTCCTACATGGTCTTTCCACATCCACCTTTACTTTCTTCCAGACTGTTCAGGGTGTTAACAGTCTGAAAGATCTTTTCAAAATGCAAATCTAGTCTTGTTACACATTCCTCCCTAACACACACACACACACACACACACACACACACACACACACACACATGCTCCTTAAATAGCTTCACATTGATCTTAGGATAATAACAAAACAACCAAGCCCCTGCCATTACTTGAAACTTATCTTTCACAACTCTTGGCTGCCTTTAAGTTTGTTGATGCTCATTTTGTTGATTGGTTAATGTCTGTTTCCATCACTAAAAGTTTCTCTTCATGAGGTCAGGCTCTGTGTCTGTTTTTGCTCATGACTATATCTATAGTATCCACACAGTCACAGATAGACACAATATGCTCATTCAGTGTTGATGAATGAATGACAATGGCTTTTTAGTAAAGTTTGCTTTCTTCTTCCTTTTGAGCATATCTCAAAACCATGTAGGGGATTAATGGTATGAGCTTTGCTACTGGTCCTTAATCAGTGGGCCCTCTCACTACACACATGAAGGACAGGAGTGGTGGCCATATAGGCAGTCTGCTTTGAAAACTTGCCAAGCCTTATTCTAGAATGACTTTCTCTGTCTAGACACAGTGTATGAACCTGTTAGTGATTGATTTCTGTCTGCCAAAAAGGTATGTGAAAGTCCTAACCCCTATGCCTGTAAATAGGACCCTGTTTGGAAAGAGGATTTTTTATTATGGTTAATAACAATCACATCTGAGTGATCTTGTAAAAACAGTGGAACAGACATGAGCACACACACAGGGGGAAGACAGATGCCATGTGAGGATTTGTCTTTAAGCGAAGGATAGCCATCAGACACCAGAAACTAGGTGAGAGACCCATAGGTAACTAAGACAGAATTCAAGAAAAAGGTGCCAATTGAAGAATCGAGAAAGATAAGAGAAGTGGAAACCCTGGTGGCGTAGTGGTTAAGAGCTACAGCTGTGAACTAAAAGGTCAGCAGTTAGAATCCACCAGGCACTCCTTTGAAACCCTGTGGGGCAGTTAGTTCTACTACGTCCTGTAGGGTCACTATGAGCCAGAACCAACTCTACGGCAATGGTTTTTTTTTTTTTTTTTTTTTTGCTTTAATGTTGGAGTAAATCGTCTGAGTAAACAGAACTATACTATTTTGTGTCCATTTTTCATAATATCAAAATGTTTTCCCAGCATTTATGTCTTTCTTCTGTCTTGTAGTACTTAAGGTAGGAGATAGAAATTACAGCACAAAATATTATCAAATAAAAGATTAATTTTGAAATACATACAGATGTTTAAATGAAGGAACATCTTAATCGCCTTACCCATTCTTAATTTTTATTCTATGCTTTGTGTCTTATTATTCCCGGTTGGAAATAGCCTTCTGTCACTTTAATATTGGCTTGTTCACGTTTCAAAATTATCCTATGTAATCTAATCTCTATAAGTTTAGCTTTTGCAGTTGTTAATAATAATATGATATGATTAATTTCAAAAGATCCTCATTAGTAACACTATTCAATTCAAATCCTTATTAATCTGTTGGATAAGAGCTTTGGATTCTCCACTGCTAGAATCAAGGCAGGTTCCAATAAGCTTTAATTACTTGGAGTAAGGTGTTGCACGTTGTCTTTCAGAGTGTTTGTATGTTCAGGGATTGATGGCATTTGGCTCAAATTTAGTCTTACCCGTTGCTGTTGAGTCAATTCTGATTCATAGTGCCCTACAGGACAGAGTAGAATTGCCCCATAGCATTTCCAAAGAGTGGCTGGTGGATTCAAACGCTGACCTTTTAATTAGCAGTTGAGCTCTTAACCACTGTGCCACCTTAGATATATCATTTTCTGGAATTCGTAGGACTATGGCACTGTTTTCCAAAAAGATGAAAGGAAGACTATAAGAAAAAAGTTCACAATTTGTTCTGAATTTGTTCTATCCTATTGTGTTGAAGTGAAATCTCTACACACACTACGACCATCTTGCTTATGTCAAATACATATAGTTATGAATGTTGATGATCAGATTTTAAGGCTGCATCTGGGAAAGTGTGAGTGCTTGGTAGAGCACCATCTATGTGATTTGGCAGGAACAGGGCATAGTGGTCTCAACTGCTTTTGCTTTTGAGCTCTGAAATAGTACTAACTGTGGCAGAACTTACTAGCATTTGGGCTGCTGTGTGTGGTGGAATCTGATGAGAATGCTGTCACATTTCATCCAGATGATTCTTTCAGAAAAGGGCATTTCCAGAAGATGCATGGCAGACAGAGTTTGAGAACTGTGGGAAAAGTAACCCTCAGCAAGATAAATGAGATACGTGTCTTTGCCACACTTTGATGCTAGATGATCTTATTCCTCCTTTTATCCTGTCACTCTCTTGTGAGAGATAATTCTCATTGCAGTTCCACAGTTCCTTACTCTAAACCCTTAGGGTCAGAGATGCTTCAGACTGAGAATGCTTTGGACTTTAGAAAGATGCTATAGCCCATACATTATGTATCATGTTGCACCTCCAGTGGGGATGGGCCAACATCCCATAAACAAACATACTAATGTTTCTGAAATAATTCTCATTGAGTAGGATAAGACATCATTCAGGTCAAGTTTTGCCACTAAATGAGTCTGCACAAAAATTAGGAAAAAAATTTTCTTTTTCACAAATTTTTGCATTTTGGAATTATGCAAAAGGAGTTGTAGATATGTGTCTTTCTCTCTTCTTCTCTAACCCCTGTACTGCTCATGGTTTGAGAGACATGTTATAGTTATTTCTTCCTTTCCAGATCTATCATTCTATTAGTATAATACAAGTGATTTTCACTTGCATGATCTGAGATAGCACTGATTTTAAACCTTCATTTGCATATCCAAGGTAATCTGTGGCCAGTTACTGCTCAGAGGTCCAGACAAACTAGAGGAATTGATCTTTTGTCCTAGGTAGGTTATAGAGTGCCTCAGGCAGGAAATTGGACAGCTGCCTAGAATACACAGAGAAACAGTGAATTCTCATTATTTTATTTTTTAAAATATTCTCTTTACAGATGAGTTATATAATAATAAAAATAAATTTATTATACTAAATTTAGAGAATACTAATTAGCAGAAAGAAAAAAAAATACAACTCATTTATAAACACACTATCCAGAAAGAGTCACTTCCAATATTAGTGTCTATAGTCTCTCCCTCTCTTTCTTTATGTAAATATGCATTTGTGTATCTGTGTGTGTGCATGTAATACCTGTATGCACACAGACATATGGAGAGCCAGGTCACAAAATTACATCAACTCACATTATTGATAGAAAATGGATCTTTATTTTCCCAGAACTGATCTGATCTTCCCCTTGAGACCATACACACAACATAAGGAAACCAAAGCCAAATTTTAGTCGATTCAGATAGACTCCGTCTGATCTGAGGCCAACATTTAAAAAATGTCTTTAGATAATTCCAGTCTTTTCTTGTTTGACTTAAGTAAAATTCAGGCTTCCAGAGTTCTACGCCTTTCTGCACTTTTCTCCAAGTCGGCGTCTAGGTGTGTGATGCATGTGACCTCATGGTAGTTGAAGGAAAGGGTCCCTGGATGCCAGCTGGCAGGATCTGCTTCTTGTATTTGTGCTATCTGAGGGGCTGTAGGTCCTCAGTGGCACTTTCAGGATATGCATGGTCATTCGCTTTGGGCCCATTTGCTCACTACTCTTAAAGATTTCTTTGGGTCCTTTAGAAAGTTCTCAGCCTTGTGTCCCATCATCATTAACTCTGGTTCCTTGTTCTTCACGCATCAGCTTTGGGAGCCAGAACGTCTGCTCCCTCGCCATATTGGATACCTTGCTGAGCTGGGCTGTACCTCCATGCCCATGAAAGGTGGGTGGAGGAAGCTCAGTCACATGAAAGGAGCGTGGCAGGTCAGCATGGGGTTTAGAAATTCCTTTAAATATTTCCGAGAGTGAGAAATGAGGGATCTCATAAGTGAGCAGAGTAAAACTTGCCTTTTCCAGGGCAGGCTTCATTCTACTTTATAAATTACATGTTACCTGCCTTGCTCTCTCATCTGGGTCAAGATTTGTTCTTACAGAATGTTGCCAGGGCAACAATGCCTGTGGCTTTTCAAAGTATTTCAGGAGTGACTGAAGAGCCTCTCTATCTGCTGGTGAAGCTACCTGGGGATGAGTGAGAGGCCTTATGTCAATTTGTTTCTTATTAAGATCACATTAATAAGCATTACTCGTAATTCTCTCAGGTAAACCGTTATTCTTGGACTTGTGCTTATATGTTTCCAAACACAAAATTCTCCATATCCATGTCCATGCATTTCACAGCTCAATTCTCAAAAGTTAATTCACTTCACTTGCTCTGTGTCCTCTGAAGGTCACAATCCAGTCTGGTTTAAGAGGCTGTTGAGGACAGTCT
This sequence comes from Trichechus manatus latirostris, assembly GCF_000243295.1. Taxonomy (NCBI): domain Eukaryota; kingdom Metazoa; phylum Chordata; class Mammalia; order Sirenia; family Trichechidae; genus Trichechus; species Trichechus manatus. The sequence goes on along the minus strand of NW_004444057.1, from coordinate 3,174,359 downwards.
GGGGAGGGGCAGGTCCTTTAGGAATTCAGTGGTTGAGAATGCACTGTGCATCTGGTTGTATATGGACTGATATTTGGATAATTAAAGGAGGTATTGTTTGACAGTCACCAAGAAGACCCTGGGATTGTTAACAAGAAGTTGCACCCAGGTTGGTATGGAGAAACGGGTAATGGAGTAAGTAAGTCAGAGACCACCCCGGTGCTCTGTACACAACCTGGAAGAAAACATACCACAGAAGTCTAATTTTGATCTGAGTCTGACCACCATGGAATATGAGTCCCTGGGTGGTGCTCGACTACTAGCTGAAAGGTTGGTAGTTTGAACCCCCCAGAGGCACCACAAAAGACAGCCCTGGAGATCTTCTTCTGAAAGGTCATAGCCTTGAAAATCCTATGGAGCAATTCTACTCTGCACATGTGGGTCATGAGTCAGAATCCACTCAGTGGCAACTAACAACAAAAACAACCATAGTCTGAAATAACAGCCCATGGCTGGGGTTGGACAAGGTAGAGATAAGAAGTAGAAAAGCTTTACCAGTCTCTCTGTGGGAAGCAGATTTGCTCTGGCTCTTACAGTGTTTGCTTTTGAGAGATAAATGAGGAATCCAACTTCCTCTGTTTTTCAGTTAGTGAGTAGAAGTATCTTTGTACCATGCCTCTATCCTCTTAAGAAAACAAATCTCCATTAATATGCTTACAAAATATAACCCACAGTCAGGAGCCAGGCTGAACTTGATAGTAGAAGTACCAGACAGAAGAGGGGAGCTTGTGGCTTTCTGACTTTGACTTTAATCAGGTCGCCTTGATTACATAGCACAAGCACTGAGAAGCTTGATTGAATGACTTTAGTTCATTGACATCTTTATATAGCTGAGTATGTAATTTGTAATTTAACCAACTCAGTTACCTGTGGGTTACCATGGTAATAAAGTATATGCTGAAATGACATTTAACATTAATTTTATTATTTTAATTTACAATCAGTGGAACACAATAGCACTTCCCTACCAATGTACTTCATTTTAGGGTAACAGAAAAAATAAGTGTACTTGCATTCTCAGAGTAGCTACGAATTATGGAGTATTAAAGAGAAAAGGTTAAGACCAATTCATCTATCTCCAAATTAACCCTTAAATTGATGTAGACAGTTGGGTTAAATGGGCCCTCTTGAAATAGGTATCTATCTGGCCTTCTGACCTGTGGGTGGGTGGTATTTGGTCCTGAGATGAGTTACATCCAATCCAGGCTGGAAAATGTGATATAATGAGATGGTAGTACCCTAGCTCCTTAAGTTTAGCATTTCAGCACTGGATTGAGGTGTACTTATACTTTGTTTGCAACCTGTGATTATAGAAAAGAAGCCTTGGTTGGACTTTTCTGGTTTGGTTAATATTCTAGGAATTATTACTCATGCATAATGGAAACATTGCGAATATTGCTGTTGTTGTTAGGTGCCGTCGAGTCAGTTCTGACTCATAATGACCCTATCTACAACAGAACGAAACACTGCTGAGTCCTGCACCATCCTCACAATTGTTGTATGCTTGAGCCCATTGTTGTAGCCACTGTGTCAATCCATCTAATCTCACCATCCTTGCTTCTAAGCAACATTCTCGCTGTACATTTTCAGCAGATAGGGAATACTGGAAACTCTTTTATCCAGTTGTAGATTTGTGACAAAAAGGTATAATTATGGGATAATATGAACACATTTAAAAGTCTCCAAAAGGCTTGATCTGTGTGTGTGTGTGTGTGTTACTACTATTGCTAATAACATATATGACCCAAAATTGACATGAAAAGAATCTATAGCTTTATAATGGCTTTGAAAATGATACTATCTGGATTCACTATCTTCTAAGGCCCAGGGTTGCCATGAACTTGGGCTATGCCTTGTGAAGAGGTCCATGGATCGTGGCCCCCATTCTTGACTCCTCTCTTAATCACGTCTGACTCTAATGACATTCATATTTCTGCTCTTTCTTTCAGCTCCTATTCAAAGTTGATGAGCTTTTACCTTTTCTTTTTAAAATTCTTTCTGTTGGGAAGACTATCATGGGAATATATTTCAGGGTACTGCTTTTGTTTTTGGTTAGTAAACGAAACTAATGCCCTAACAGAAGTAAGTGAATATTTTCACCATGTTCTGCAAAAGTACATATTTTCTTTTAAATATGGAAATAAAGATGCATAAGATATATTTTAAGTCTAGCTAATACCTTGTTTTGTCAGACAGCTATGTGCAGAAATACTCTTAAAAATAGATCCTGTGTTTTAATGGTAAATGTAATCTCTGTAAGGTGTGAATAGTGACAGAAAACATAGAATCCAACTCTCTTTCCTTAAATGAAGCATTCATCTCAGAAACCAACCAGAGGAAAATTGAACTTGGCATACCCCAACTACCTTTTAGTTATTTATTGAGAAGTTAATTCAAATTTTGCCACCAAGCCATCACATTGATTATTTTTCCATCTAACCACTCGCACAGCTAATGATAAATAATCAAGCCAAAAAATAATTGGCGGTCTTAGGGAGAGAATGATATTAAAAGGTAGAAAATGAATGTATCCATCAACTAATGGAAATAAAACCAATAAGCACCAAAACAGTAAGGAAAGCATTAATTCAGGCAGCGCCTTTTAGTTTGCCTTAGGAATCATGAGTAGCAATTTGAAATCCTGTTTTTCTCCTGGGAAGAAGTGCTGCCTGGAATATGATATAAACTATACTGATCAAATAAAGAGGAAAGCCTCAGGCTAAAACAGAGAGAAAGAAGTTACAACAAAGAAAAACAGCTAGTTGTATGAAATGACACATTTATACACCAGCAAAGTAAAATTAGAAATCTCCCCCCACATAAATGTTACATCAGCTGCAGAAGAAAAATAGCTGTATCACAAAGAGCAGATTGGAGAAAGAGAATAACATAAAATAGAAGATTATTTCAAATAATTCCCAGAGGATGTCTCCATAATATATCTGTGTGTATGTATCTATATACATATATACATATATTTAGGTTTTGATTATGATATAATAATATTAATTTCAGTTTGTTATACAGTAATGCACAGATTCACCTGAAAGAAGCTGAATGGTTCAGAAAAAATTAAATGGTAAGTAATATTAAAATGTACATATTGGAACAAAAATTTTATGAGTATAGGTTATTAAAGTTAAACAGGCATTTGACATTCTCTTTTTCCTTTGGAAACTTTAAGTTCTCCATCAAGCAAAATGGTTCGCTTTGGCTTTTGTGAGCATCACTGAGTTTAGAAAAGTGTAACCAATGACAAAATGAAATATTGCAGGGGTATGCTTTGGACGTGACGAATTTGATACTTCAGCAGTTTCTATTGGAAATTCCACGTCATCTATTAGGAAGGCCTCTGTGCCTCGTCTTATGCAGTAGATGGGTTTTGAAAGGCAACAGAACAGATAAGTACAATGTTTGTAAATTAAATCAATGTGCTTATAATTTGTGGCTTATCATTTTGTAAAACCAAGAGTCCATTTCTAGTGTCAATGACTAGGCCTAAAATATCTCATTGATTGTTGTTGTCGGGTGCTGTCGAGTTGGCTCCAACTCATAGCGACCCTACCTACAACAGAACGAAACACTGTCCGGTCCTGTGCCAGCCTCACAACCATTGTTATGCTTGAGCCCATTGTTGCAGCCACTTGTTGTGAATCCATCTCATTGAAGGTCTTGCTCTCTTTTGCTGACCCTCTACTTTACCAAGCATGATGTCCTTCTCAAGGGACTAGACCCTCCTGATAACTTGTCCAAAATATATGAGACGAAGTCTTGCCATCCTTGCTTCTAAGGAGCACTCTGGCTGTGTTTCTTCCAAGACAGATTTGTTCATTCTTCTGGCAGTCCGTGGTATATTCAATATTCTTCGCCAACACCGTAATTCAGAGGCACCGATTCTTCTTCAGTCTTTCTTATTCATCGTCCAGCTTTCTCATGCATATGAGGCTATTAAAAATACCATGGCTTGGGTCAGGTGCAGCTTACATATTGCTGAAAGCAATTTCAATGTGTCCAAAAATGCTAGAATGACCAAGAGAAAAGATAGAAATTATAGGAAATCATAAATGATTCATATTATAGGTAATAAAATGTAAACAAGTAAGATTTTATGGGTGCTTAATATTTGCAGCAACTGGCAATCATTTCACTTTTCCCTTTCCTGGGTCAACTATAGAATGCCAAGTTCATATTTTAATCTATCAATAACATTTTTCACAGCTGATTGCTCCTTCCTCTTCAAATACTCTTAAGACACAATCCCCTCTAAAAATTACTCTTGTCTCATTGGTTGTTCCTTTTCTGTCTCCTTTGCTGATCACATGTCAACAGTGACCTATTCTAGGTCTCAGTCCTTGGACCACTTCTCTCTACTTGGTCTCATGTACTTGATGATCTCATTCAACCTCATGACTCTCAATACCACAGATAAGTGAATTACACCCTTCACCCCTGAGCTCCAGACTCATATATGGAACTATATATTCAATATCTCCATTTGGGTGTCTAATAAGCACCTCAAACTTAATATATGCAAAACCAAACACCTGATCTCCCTCATGCTTGCCTCTTAATATCTTCCCATTTCAAGAAATAAAAACTTCATCCTTTCATTTATTCAAGGTCCAAACCTTGAGTCATCCTTAAATCCTTTCTTACTCTCATACCTCACACTGAATCTGCCTGCAAATCCCCACCTCCACTAACATCGGCCTAATCTAAACTACTAACTTGCAATCACCTCCTAACTCATCTCCCTTATTCTTCTCTTACCCACTTGCAGTTTTTTACTCGCAAAGCAGCCAAAGTGATTCTTTAAAACATAAACAAACTCAGGTTACTCCTCTATCCTAAAGCCTCCAATCACTTCCCATCTCACTCAGGGTAAAAGGCAAAGTCCTTACATCGGCCTACAAACTCTGCATGATCTGACTGCTTCACCTCCCTGACTGCATCTCTTATTAATCTTGCTCTCACTCAGTCTCCTCTAACTGCAGCATCCTTGTTATCATTCAGTCATGCCAGACACACTTTCACCTCAAAGCCTTTCAGCCTTGACTGCTCTTCTCCTGGATATAGACATGATTTCTTCCTCTTTACTCAAATGTCATCTTCTTCATGAGATCTTCTCTAGTCACCCAATTTAAATTACAATTCCCATTCCATCACTCTCTGTCCTTCCCTTATCATTCTCCATGGCACTTATTCACAATCTGATGTGGAATATGTTTTACTTTTTACTGTGCCATGATCCAAGTGAACCTCAATTGTAGCAATTTATTCCAGGAGGAAAACCATATAGCTATTCTAGAGAGCAAAGCCTGGGGTCATTTAAAATCTTAAAATCTGAAGGGTGATTATCTTGCCTTCCAGTTTCTTCACTGATTTTATATCTCTGTACAGGATATAAAATATCATGAACCAGCCTATAAAGTGATGTTGCACTGTCCTTTACATTTTAAGTTGTCCCTCTGTCTTCTCCTACTTTAACATGCATTGCATGTAGGGGGAAATTATTGCCTTTTTTGTGCATTGCTGTATCCTCAGTATCCAAAGACCTATAACCTGTTACTGTAGAGTCGATTCCGACTCACAGTGACCCTATAGAACAAAGAACTGCCCCATATGGTTTCCAAGGAGAGGCTGGTGGATCCGAACTGCTGAGCTTTTGGTTAACAGCTGAGCTCTTAACCACTATGCCACCAAAGACCTATAGGAGGGGCTTAATTAGTATTTGTTGAATGCATGGCTGATTGTAAAAATAGCTCTAGGGTCACTTTGAATATTTAAAGACTCTGTCCTAGATGCACATTCTATTGTAGGGTCTGAATTTGTAACTTGTGGAATTAATAGTCTAAAATTGGGACCAAGGTTTATAGAGTAGAACACACCATTGATGTAAGTGGAACAGAGGTTATTCAAGGAAAAGAAATACAAAATCGGGATCTGGCAAATGCAGTTTATTGTTCACCCAACAGACATTTCTTTTTTCTTGGTGAAAGACTTCTGATTTTATGACTGCTGTAATGAATCCAGCCCTGGAATGAATCATGATTAATTTAAGCCAATCATGCAAATCTCATTCCTCTTTGTCCAGTGACTAAACTAGGCCAGGTCTAGTCAGTGTAATGTAAAAAGTCTTAGGGGAAAAATTTTTTACCCTCATAAAATAGTGAGTGGTGCAAAAAAAAAGCTTTTATTTGCCCTACTCCTTGCTTCTTGCTTTGGAGATTGCTTTTTGAGGAAACACTACTTGGAGCTGGAAGAGCTAACTTGCAACCGTGCAGGAGGTATCATCAACTTACTGAGAATGCCTGAGCAAAAACATGGCAAAAGTCGGTGTCCTTGTTGACAGTGTTGACACTTGCCAACCTAAGAACTGCTTACCTGCAGACTTCCAGAAAACACATATTTATATTGCTTAAACCACTCTTCATTGGGTATTCTGTTACTCATAGCTTAAATTATCCTGATACAGAGGACTTTAAAATGTGAAGACATGGCCATGATCCAAATGAACATCAATTGTAACAATTAGTTGGGGAAAACAACCAGTTGCCTTCAAATTGACTCTAAGTCATGATGACGCCATGTGTGCAGAGTAAAACTGTGATCCATAGGATTTCCAATGGCTGATTTTTTGGAAGTAATCGTCAGGCCTTTTTTCTAAGGTGCCTCTGGGTGGACTCAAACTGCCAACCTTGTGTTTAGCAACCAAACATGTTAACTATTTGCACCACCCAGGGATACCCAGGGAAAACAAACACATAGCTACCGCAGAAAAGGAAGTCTGGGGTCATTTTAAAATCTTGAAGTCTGAAGGGTGATTATCTTGCCCTCCAGGTTCTTCATTGCTTTACATCTCTGCGTAGAATGTATAATATCATGAAGCAGCATATAAAGTACTGTTGCACAGTCTTTCACATTATAGGTTGTCCCCTCCCCCTTGTCCCCTATACACTTTATAATGCCAAAGAAGATACTCCTTTGACATCAGTGGTGCCTGGCCAGGGGCCTGCCTCATAGCCCTCTGCACTCAGAACTGACTTATGTAATGTGCATCCATCACCCACATAAGGAAGCTCTGCATCCCACAGAGCTCTAACAGTGGCCACCTTATCCTTAGTAGGAATTCTCTTTCTCATTATTCTTTCTCTTTGAGTGAGCTCCAAATCCTCTGGCTTCAATCAAATGACTCTCTTCTAACATTTTCTTTACAGGGTTGAACCATTGTTCATGCTCAATTAAGGATGATGACGAATAATGCAACTAACAGTAATTAGTAGCCTGAAAGAAAAGGATGGCTAAAAAACAGTAGGGAACTTCCCAAAAGAATTTTATTCCTATTTAGACAAGTCATATGAAAAACGTAGCGGAAGCATCATCCACCCGGGACAGAGCAAGGCTGGACAAATAACAAGAATAGATGACAGTGGGGAGTTCTGCAATAGTGAGGTAATGAGCTGAAAGACCCAACAGTTTTTTCATTCTGTTTAATTTCAAAGGTTTAATTTTCACCATTACCAAATGGTGATTATTACATCCCCTTGTGAACACAGCCTTGACCTAGATACTACCACCTAGAAGCATATTATGCCAGCATGCATTTTGAACTTCCCTTAGTTATATTCATAGGAAAACAGTACCCAGTGAAATGTTGTTAATAAAGAATAATCTTGCTTCTCTGCCTTTTGCTCTTCCTGTGTCCTGTGACTGTGACTGGAATGCCTCCCTTCTCCCACCCATTCTGCTATTCTAGTCCTTCCCATCCTTCAGTGCTCCTTTCAGGTCCCTGCCCTCCTGGAAGCCTTTACGGGGCCTTCCTCTCTGTATTTGTACCACAGACTGGGTGGCTTATACCATCAGAAATCAAGCACATAGTGGCGCAAGTACTAAACCTATTTTAGATGTTAGCGTAAAAGGTCTTTGAAGGGAAATCGTATTAAGAGAAACAGATCTTTTGTGTGCTTAAATGAGGAGGTTATTCAGTGACGTTACTAAATTCATCTGAAGACTATTTTTTAAGATAATTTTCTGAGGAAAATACAAATACTTAGTCTCACTATATGCTACCTGTATTCAGGCATGAGTTAGACACTTGACCACATGAGATACCTTTTGGCTTAGTGTATTGTCGGTAATTCCATTAATTTAGGTTGTATAGATGGTCAAATCAGAAACAATTTAATATACAGTGCAGATTGCTGGAATCTAACTGGTTTTCCTTCCTTGTCATAACTCTTGTGTAAGTGTGGCATTGATGGTTCAGTGGTAGAATTCCCACCTTCCATAAGAGAGACTCAGGTTCGATTCCCAACCAATGAATCTTATGCGCAGCCACCACCCATCTGTCAATGGAGGCTTGTGGGTTACTATATGCTGAACAGGTTTCAACAGGGCTTCCAGGCTAGGAAGAAAGGTCTGGTGATCTTCTTTTACAAATCAGCCAATGAAAACCCTATGGATCACAACAACAACAAAATCCTATGGAACACAATGGTCCAATCCCTAACTGATCATAGAGACGACGCAGGACCCAGAAGTATTTCGTTTCATTGTGCGCGGGGTTGCCAGAAGTGTGAGGCCAACTCGATGGCAACTAACAACAATAACAACAAAGTGTAGTCACCAGCACTCTTTTTCTAATGATGGAAGGGGTATGAATGGTGATGAGCTGAAAAAATGAACTCAGTGAATGTCATCTGCTATATGCAAATCATGGAGGGAACTTCTGGCAATTGTCTCTTTGTTTAATTTTTCCTAGAAAAATATGGGAATATGGTTCTGTTAACCTGGTAAGATATTAAGGCAGGCTCTGGGCTTTATTCAATCAGTAACGGTTTCAGGTCCCTTCATGGGTTGGGATATCACCACTGTGCAAAAATTGAACCTTGATGACAAGTATTTTCTGTAGGTGTCTGTGATATCACCAAGCTGTGGGAGGAGTGAGCTTTTGCCAATGGGACTGAGCGACAGTGTCTAAATAATTAAGACCTTTGGAAACGGGTCTGTTCTTGCTGAGGAAGCCAAGCTACTCAGCCTGATTAGTGCTTCCTGGAACTTCCTGAGCTGTGGGTCCAAGCTGTGATCACCTGGTTTGACCCTGAATGCGAAACTGCAAGTGTGGCCACTTTCCAGCTCCCACAGTCCTTTAATAATGAAATAATTGAATTACAAGGCAAAAGACTCCTAAGAAAAATGTAGATTCTATTAAAACCAGGCTGTGCTGTGAATAAAGCAGTTTCTTATTTGGTGCATGGGAAAAGTCAGGAGGAGGGAGACTGTTCCACATAGTCACCATTAGTGAAAGAATTTTTTCAAGAAATATTCCACAGTGTCACTGAATCAATGACATAGGTAAATTTAGCAAAACTTGTGGAAGTCTTTTGCTGTGGCTTTTGTGATGGGTTAGAGCGGAGTAGAAAGTTATGCCCCTGACATAAAAATGTGAAATACTTTTGCCCAAGACGTAGAAGATTGTTAAAGAGAGAACCTGACAGTAAGTTCACAGCACAACCAAAGCTGAGGCCTTATCACTGCTAACTAAGATTTGATCTGGAGAACTGCCAAACAAATGTGACTGAATTTCCTTTGACAGAAGAAAGAACAGAGCAAAAGTGAAGACTGTCTTAGTTATCCAGAGCTGCTGTGACAGAAATACCATAAGTGGATGGCTTTAACAAACAGAAATTTATTTTCTCACAGTTTAGGGGGCTAGAAGTCTGAATTCAGGGTGCCGGCTCTAGGGGAAGGCTTTCTCTCTCTGTCAACTCTGGAAGAAAGTCCTTGTCCCTTCAGCTTGTTTTCTGGTTCCTTGGAGATCTCCATGTAACTTGACATCAATCTTCCTCCATCTCTGCTTCTTTCTTTTGCTTGTTTCATCTCTTATATCTCAAAAGAGAGTGAATTTAAGACACACCCTATACTAATCCTATCTCATTAGCATACCGAAGACAATCCATTTCCAAATGGGATTATAATCACAGGCATAGAGGTTAAAATAGGCAATACATATTTTTTGGGGACAGTTTAATCCATTACATTCCACACTTTGGCCCCCCCAAATTCTTGTCTTTGCCACATGCAAAACACATTCACCTCATCACATCACCTCAAAACTCTTAAATCACCTCCAAGTCCAAAGTCTCATCTTCTGAATCATCTAAATCAAACGTGGGTGAGACTTTAGGCGTATTCCATCCTGGGACAAAATTCCTTTCTGGCTGCGAACTGTGAAATCTAAAATATAAGTTATCTGTTTCAAAAGTATAATGGTGGAACAGGCACAAGGTAGACATTTCCATTACAAATGGGAGAAATTGGAGGAAAAGAAGGGATAACAGGCACCAAGGAAGTCCAAAACCTAGCAGAACAAATTACATTAGTTCTCAAGCCTTGAAAATAATCTTCTGTTCTTTGAAGTCATCTGGGCAATGGCCTTACCCTCCATACTCTGGCTGTTGGCCATGCTCTCTGGATTCTGGGTGGAGGCCTTTCAGCCCTGGGCTTCAGCTCCACCTTCTAAGTCCACTGGGACAGCAACTCTGCTCCCTTGGCTTTGGGTGCTGGTATTCTCCTAGTCCATTTGAGTGGCACTCTCACCCCCTTGGCTCTGGCAGGCCCCATTCTTCTGCCCCTTGAGCAGCTTTTGGCAGTGGCCCCATGCCCATGGCATGCCTTAATGGCAGCCCCACACTCCAGAACTTAGTTGGCCAAGATCTGACTCTTTGAAACCTAGAGGCTGTGGCCCTACCCTTTGAGATCCAAGAGACCATGGCCCCACCCTTTCAAACCGAGAAGGCCCTGCTTCCTGTGCTCCTTCCAACAGTTCTGCTGTTCTCTGAGCTGCTCTAGGAATATTCCTTTTCTTTTCTTGGAGGACAACAGATGTAGCTCCTTTGGCCTATTTCCTGCCTGTAGAATTCCAAGAGGTAGACAGCATTCTTTCATTTTGTTCCTTCTCTGTCCCATTCAGTCTAAGCTGGTGGGTTTTCTGTGTGGTAGTTGGTTAGATCCTTCAGTTACAGGCTTAATTTCTTTTGATCAGGTAGCCATGTCCTTGGGGAACATTCTAGGACATGTGTCCTTAGTTTGTACAACAAAATTTTCCAAATCTTTAAGTTTTGTTCTCATTTTGCATAGTTTATTTTTTAAAATTTTATTGTGTTTTAGGTAAAAGTTTACAGCTCAATTTAGTTTCTCATTCAAAAATTATGTACATATTATTTTGTGACATTGGTTGCAATCCCCACAATGTGACAGCACTCTCCCCTTTTCCATTCTGGGATCCCTGTGTCCACTGGTCTAGTTCCTGTCTCTTCCTGCTTTCTCACCTTGATTTTGGGCAAGAGTTGACCGTTTGGTTTTGTATACTTGATTGAACTAAGAAGCATGTTCCTCATGTGTGTTATTGTTTGTTTTATAGGCCTGTCTAATCTTTGTCTGAAAAGTGGGCTTTAGGAGCAGTTTCAGTTCTGAGTTAGCAGAGTGTCTGGGGACCATAGTTTCAGGGGTTCCTCCAGTTTCTGTCAGACCAGTAAGTCTGGTCTTTTTTAGTGAATTTGAATTCTGTTCTACATTTTTCTTCCACTCTGTTTGGGACTCTCTGTTGTGATCCCTGTTGGAGCAGTTGATGGTGGTAGCCTGGCACCATCTTGTTCTTCTGAGCTCAGGTTGGTGGAGGCTCTGGTTCATGTGGTCCTTTAGTCCTTTGGGCTAATATTTTCCTTGTGTCTTTGGTTTTCTTCATTCTCCTTTGCTCCGGGTGGGATGAGACCAATAGATATATATTAGATGGCTACTGGCAAGCTTTTAAGATCCCGGAAGCTACTCGCCAAAGTAGTATGTAGAACATTTTCTTTATGAACTATGTTATGCCCATTGACCTAGATGACCCCCGAGATTCCTTTCTCAGGGGGATCTCACCCAGCCTCCTCAAAAGGAGTGAAAGTTGGGACCAGGAAGGGGGCTGGCTTTGGGGTTCTTCAGAGGCCTCAGCCAGCCCCCAGCAATGGGGAAAAGAGGTCTTGAATCAAGAAGAGCAAGAAACAGAAGTTGAAAAAGGTGGGGGTTGGGGGATAGACTCCCACCTCCTGGGCCTCCCCAGGCACCTCCCAGTGATATAGACTTTGAAAAGTAGGAGGAGAAAGAGGAAATGGCAGCAGTGGTAGGAGGTGAAGCCCCAGCCCTTGTGTTCCCAACACCCCCTGAGGCTCCTAGGCCCCCTGCCACAGGGCCCCCGAAGGAGCCCCTCCCACTGACAGTGAAAGCAAGGAGGTGGGCAGCACTGAAACAAGCAAAAAAGGAGATGCCAGTTCTAGTGAAGGCGATATGTGGGTCATGGATAAGGACACCGTGGTAGAATCAGGTGATGACTCATGGAATCTGATCACATGTCACTGCTGAAAGCCTTTTGCAGGGCGGCCCATGATTGAGTGCAGCTTGCGTGGGATGTGGATACACCTCTCCTGTGCTAATATTAAGAAAACCAATGTTCCTGACTACTTTTACTGCCAGAAATGGAAGGAACTTCGGCCAGATGCCCAGTGGTTAGGGGTATCTCCCAAATCTGGAGAGCCTTGACATCACCAGCTCCAGGCTGGAACTTCCAACTGACAACGTAACTTGGGAACTGAGCCTCAGGGTCCTCAGCCCATCCCCTGGAGCTTGGACACTTCAAGGCAAGAATTCCCAAGGGAGACTTGCTTGGAAATGAGTGTCTCATGTTCCTATCCTTCCCTCCCTCCTCCCACTCCAACCTCTAGACTTGGACTTGGACCCACTGCAGTTGGGGGTGAGAGGCTGTCTGGGTCCCTAGACACACAATTCCTGCCCCTTGGACTTGCCATCCTTCACTTTCTGGGCCAGAGTTGGAATTGGGATGGAATGGGGCAGTTGTCTATAGAATTCTAGTGTAAATATTAGCACTCCCCTCCCTCATCGTTTCTTCTCTTATCTCCTCATTTATTTTCTTATACACCAGTTGCATTTTTAATTTTGGACTTCCTCTTTTGGGCATGGCAGCTCAAAGGTGGGGTACTAGATCCTGGCCAAAGGAGGAAGGAAAGCCCCAGCAACTCGATCCCTGAAGGTGTTTGTGTGTCTAGGAAACTTTTGTGACTTTACCTTGGTCAAGTTGTGCTTACTTATTGTATGTTGTCTTTCCCTTCACCAAAGTTGACACTTGTCTACTATCTAGTAAGTGGTTTCACCACCCTCTACCTCCTCACCATCATAACCATCAAAGAATGTCTTTTTTCTGTGTGTAAAAATTTTCTTGAGTTTTTATAATAGTAGTTTCATACAATGTTTATCCTTTATTGATTGACTTATTTCATTCAGCATAATGCCCTCCAGATTGATCCATGTTTTGAGACGTTTCACATATTCATCATTGTTCTTTACCATTGTGTAGTATTCTATTGTGTGTCTGTATCACAATTCGTTTATCCATTTATCTGCTGATGGGCACTTAGCTAGTTTCCATCTTTTTGCTGTTGTGAATAGTGCTGCAATGAACATGGATGTGCATATGTCTATTCATGTGATGGCTCTTATTTCTCTAGGATATATTCCTAGGAGTGGAATTGCTGGATCGTATAGTATTTCTATTTCTAGCTTTTTAAGGAGACACCATATTGTACCATTTTAAAATGGTACCACAGTGGTTGTACCATTTTGAATTCCCACTAGCAGTGCATAAGAGTTCCAAGCTCCCCAAAACCTCTCCAACATTTCTTATTTTCTTTTTTTCTGATGAGTCCCAGTATTGTCAGGGTGAGATAGTATCTCATTGTAGTTTATATTTGCACTTCTGTAATGGCTAATGATCGTGGTTATTTCCTCATGTGTCTGGTAGCTGCCTGAATGTCTTCTTTGGTGAAGTGTCTGTTCATATCCTTTGCCAATTTTTTAATTGGATTATTTGTCTTTTTGTTGTTGAGGTGTTAAAGTAGTTTGTGGATTTTAGAGATCAGATCCTTGTCGGATATGTTGCAGCCAAAACTTTTTTCCAAGTCTGTAGGTTCTCTTTTTACTCTTCTGGTGAAGTATTTTGATGAGCGTAAGTGTTAAATTTTTATGAGCTCCCAGTTATCTAGTTTATCTTCTGGTGTTTGTGCATTGTTAGTTATGGTTTGTATTCCTTTTACGCCATGTATAGGGCTCCTAGCATTGCCTCTATTTTTTTTTTTAGGTTTTATATTTAGGTCCTGGATCCATTTTGAGTTAGTTTTTGTGTATGGCGTGAGGTATGGATCTTGTTTCATTTTTTTACAAACAGGCATTCAGTTATACCAGCACTATTTCTTACAGTGGCTGTCTTTTCCCCATTTAATGGGCTTTGGCCCTTTGTCAAATTTCAGCTGCTCATAGATGGATGGATTTAATTCTGGGTTCTCAATTCTGTTCCACTGGTCTATGTGTCTGTTGCTGTACCAGTACCAAGCTGTTTTGACTACTGTTGACTATATAATAGGTTCTAAGATCAGGTAGTGTGAGACCTCCCACTTTGTTCTTCTTCAGTAATGCTTTACTTATATGGGACCTCTTCTCTTTCCATATAGCTTTGGTGGTTTGTTTCTACATCTCATTATAGAACGCTGTTGACATTTGGATCGGGATTGCATTGTAAGGATTTTCACAATGTTGAGTCTTCCTGTCCATGAGCATAGTGTGTTTTTCCACTTATGTAGGTCTCTTGCAGTAGTGTTTTGTAGTTTTCTTTGTATGGGTCTTTAACATCTCCGGTTAGATTTATTCCTAAATATTTTATCTTCTTGGGGGCTATTGTAAATTGTATTGATTTGCTGATTTCCTTTTCTAAGTTCTCTTTGTTGGTGTAGAGTAATCCAGTTGATTTTTTTATGTTAACGTTGTTTGCTGCTACTTTGCTGAAATCTTCTATTAGTTCCAGTAGCTTTCTTGTAGATTCTATGGGGGTTTCTATGTATAACAGCACATCATCTGCGAATAAGGGTGGTTTTACCTCTTCTTTACCAATTTGGATGCCTTTATTTATTTTTCTTGCTTTATTGCTCTAGTTAGGATTTCTAGCATGATGTTGAGTAAGAGTGGTGATAAAGGGCATCCTTGTCTTGTTCCTGTTCTCAAGGGGGAATGTTTTCTGTTTCTTTCCATTGAGAATGATGTTGGCTGTTCATTTTGTATAAATACCCTTTATTAAGTCTAAGAATTTCCCTTCTATTCCTATTTTGTTGATAGTTTTTATCTGGAATGGGTATTGGACTTTGTCAAATGCCTTTTCTGTGTCGATTGAGATGATCATGTGATTCTTTTCTTTTGGTTTATTTATGTGGTGGATTATGTTGATTGATATTTCTAATGTCGAACCATCCTTGCATACCTGGTACTAATGCTACTTGGTCATGGTGTATTATTTTTTTGATATGATGCTGAATTCTATTGGCTAGAATTTTTTTGAGAATTTTTGCATCTATATTCATGAGAGATATTGTTCTTTTTTTGTGGTGTCTGCCTGGCTTTGCACAGTTCATTTTTAAGTCCCTGTCTTTCATCCCTCATTTTACTATAAGCAGCAAGGAGAAACCATGCGGCCCCTTTAAGATCTTGCTTAGAAATCTCGTCAGGCAGATATCCAAGCTCATCACTTACAAGTTCTGCTTTCCACCAAACATTTGAACATCATTTAGACAAGTTCTTTACCACTGCAAAAAAGCATTACTCTTCCTCCTTTGTCTAATCACATGTTCATCATTTTCTTTTAAAGCCTCGCCAGAAGCACATTTAACATCCACATTTCTAGCAACATTCTGTTGCTGATGCCATATGTATTCTCTAAGACAATAGAGATTTTCTCTGTACCTCTCCTTACTTCCTTCTGAGCCCTCATCAGAATCGCCTTTGACATCCATAATTCTACCTACAGTCTCTCAGGGCAATCTAGGCTTTTATTATTAGGCACCTTAAAACTATTCCAGCCTCTACCCACTTCTCGATTCCAAAACCACTTGCACATTTTAGATATCTGTTACAGGAGCACCCCCACTTTCTGGTACCAAATTCTTTCTTAGTTATCTAGTGCTGTCATAACAGAAATACCATAAGTGGGTGGCTTTAACAGAAATATATTTTCTCACAGTTCAGGAGGTTAGAAGTCTGAATTTGGTGTGCTGGTTCTAGGGGAATGCTTTCTCTTTCTCTCAGCTCTGAGCGAAAGTCCTTGTCTCTTCAGCTTGTTTCCTGGTTCCCTGGAGATCGCCATGTAGCTTGGCATCGATTTTGCCCCACCTCTGCTTCTCTCACTTGCTTGTTTAATCTCTTTTATATCTCAAAAGAGATGGACTTAAGACACACCCTACACTAATCCTGTCACATTAACATAATGAAGACAACTCATTCCCAAGTGGGATTATAATCACAGGCATAAAGGTTAGGATTTACAACACATATTTTTGGGGGGCACAATTCAATTCATAACAAACACACAGAGTGGAAATGAGGTCAACTTGCTTTGGGGAGGTGAAGTCTTGTTGGGAGTAGGCAGCATTGTTAAAGATTTTAGCCAGAAATCCACACTGTAATTTACCCTGGATTGAAGAAAAATTGGTCATTCAATCATGTATTCTTTTTTTTTTTCTTTCTAAGATATCTCTATTAAGTGCTATTAGTGTTGGATCTGAACTTGTTTTATTTGGTCGATGTGTGAATATCAGGTTCTCATGGTGAGTATCCTCAGCATCCAGAGGCTGGAAGCCAAGAAGATCTGTATACCCCATTCTGTAGCTGTGCTACTAGGGGTACATCACAATGAAGTCACATCTCTGAGCAGGATCCACCGATCATACAGACATTTATTAGCCAGAAGACTCAGCCTGTAGTTCTGAAGGGCTCTCTCTCTCTCTGCAGTTAGGTTACACTGACAGGCATCTTGCATGAAAGAGGTAGCTCACTGTCAAGTGGACATGACATGACCTTCTTCCAGAGCACTTGTGGTCTTTTCTCTGACAAGCTGAAGGGCAGGTCCAGACCTCCAGTCCAGCAATGTTGTGGGTGATTATTTTATCCCGTATTCGTTTAAGAGCCATGGGTCTTCTTACATCCAATCTCATGTCTTCTAACCAATCCCATGTCTTGAATGTCACAGTTTTCACCTATCCTCAAATATTTCTAACATTCCTTACAGTAATAAATCAATCCTCAGTCACTGATGCAGTTTACCTGATTCAGATTCCATGTGTTACACAGAATAGAACTGAGCTCCATAGGATTTTCTTGGCTGTAATCTTTATGGAAGTAGACCACCAGGCCTTTCTTTCATGGTGCCACTGGGTGGGTTAGAACCATCAACCTTTTGTTTAGCAGCTGAGTGCAAATCACTTGTGCAACCCAATATCAATTTATTTCCACATATACCATATTATACTATACTGAAATGTTGAAAAATAAATCACCACAACCATAATACATGCCTGTTATATGACAGGCAATATTCTGGGCATTCATGAACAAATAAAGTCCCTGCTCTCATAGAGCTTACGTTTATATGTTAATTAACTGGTATATAATTTAAGGTTAGATAGTGAGAAACTTATAAAAAGAAATAAAGTAGGATGAGGGGCAGAGAGAGGGGGTTGAGGGGTGCTCCTTTGTTGGGGTCAGGACAGGTTACCTTTGAAGGATGGTAGACATTGGAATGAAGAGAACCATATGGATATCTGGGATAGGGTTTATTCTGGCAAAGGAAATAGAAAAGGGAAAATCTCTGAGGCAAGGTGGCTTGCAGTATTTTAGGAAAAAACGGGGCCATTGTGGCCAGAGCACAGGGAACAAGGCATGGAGAGGTAGAGAGGGAACCAGGGACTGGATCAGGTAGGACCTGGTAAGTTTTGAATCTTACTCTACATGTAACAGGAGGTTATTGGAGGACTTTGGGCAGGAAATTAACACAATCAGATATACCTTTTGAAAGTACAGTAGAACGTATTGCTTCTTCATAGGACTGCCCCACAGTTACGTAGAACCTCTGGCAGATTTATCTACTAATAATTGTTGGTGTCATATTCAGAGTCAAACTCTCAATTATTCATAAAAATAGCATTCTTCCCATATATGGTACAACTGTGTTTGTCTATACTCTTATTTTTTCTTTAGAAAAATACTGTGAGCAATTCTGGCCACATTTTTTTAAGTTGCTGTTATGCCATTATCGAACAATATCATTAATCCCACACACAAGCAAAGTTTTTCTGAAGATAATACAAAAATGGCTGCAGCAGTACATGGACAGAGAACTGCCGGAAATTCAATCTGGACTCAGAAGAGAACGTGGAACAAGGGATATCATTGCTGATGCCAGATGTATCTTGGCTGAAAAAAGAGAATAACACAAAGATGTTTACCTGTGTTTTATTGACTATGCAAAGGCATTCAACTTTGTGGATCGTAACAAATTACGGATAACATTTCAAAGAATGAGAATTCCGGAACACTTAATTGTACTCATGAGGAAACTGTACATAGATCAAGAGACAGTCATTTGAACAGAACAAGGGGATACTGCATGGTTTAAAGTCAGGAAAGGTGTTCGTTAGGGTTGTATCCTTTCACCATACTTATTCAATCTGTATGCTGAAGAAATAATCTGAGAAGCTGGACTATGAAGAAGAGCGGGGCATCAGGATGGGAGGAAAACTTGTTAACAACCTACAATATGCAGATGACACAACCTTGCTTGCTGAAAGTGAAGAGGACTTGAAGCACTTACTGATGAAGATCAAAGACCATAGTCTTCAGTATGGATTACACCTCAACATAAAGAAAACAAAAATCCTCACAACTGGACCAATAAGTAACATCATGATAAACGGGGAAAATATTGAAATGGTGAAGGATTTCATTTTACTTGGATCCACAAGCAATGCCCCTAGAAGCAGAAGTCAAGAAATCAAACGACGTATTGCATTGGGCAAATCTGCTTCAAAAGACCTCTTCAAAGTGTAAAAAAGCAAAGATGTCACCTTGAGCACTAAGTGCACCTGACCCAAGCCATGGTATTTTCAATTGCCTCGTATGCATGAGAAAGTTGGACAATGAATAAGGAAGATCCAGGAAAAATTGATGTCTTTGAATTATGGTGTTGGTGAAGAATACTGAATATACTATGGACTGCCAGAACTAACAAATCTGTCTTGGAAGAAGTATAGCCAGAATGCTCCTTAGAAGCAAGGATGGCGAGACTTTGTCTCACATACTTTGGACATGTTATCAGGAGGGATTAGTCCCTGGAGAAGGACATCATACTTGGTAAAGTATGATGTCGGCAAAAAATAGGAAGATCCTCAACGAGGTGGGTTGACACAATGGCTGCAACAATGGGCTCAAACATAACAATGGTTGTGAAGATGACGGAAGACTGGGCAGTATTTCGTTCTGTTCTACATACGGTAGTTATGTGTCGGAACTGACTTGATTGCGCCTAACAACAAGAGTAACAATCTGCTCTTTGGTTTATGTACATTCATTCATCTTCACATTCACTTTGCAAAGTAGACCTTATTATTGCATTCGATACTTAAGGAAACGGAAGCTAAGAAAGATTAGTGACTTGGCCAACATTAAGCTCTTAGTGGTGTCGAGCTGGGACTTTGACACAAGTCTGTATGAGTCCAAATTTGGAGCCCTTCCTACTTCATTATAGGACTTGTACTATTATTGCTTACATTTAATAAATAATACAACAGATGCTTAACAAATGAAATGAGTTACTCAGTGTTGTCTGGCTTCTGCTCTTTCCAATTATAGCTGCCCCTTGGTAAAATTACCAGGTTCAAATGAACATGTTTGGAGGTGTTTTTAAATTCATGTAATAGGAGGAGAGCAAGAGCATATTTTATATTGCTTTCAGTTGTCTGGTAACATTATTATTTCCTCCGTTAAAACTGATCCCAGGGCTGCAACCTGTAGATGTGTAAGTACTGGAAGGAATGGTTGTTTAGTGTTCCTTCAGAGTATTTTGGACACAGAACCAGGTTGGTCAGGCATTTTAAAATGCTTTTTAATTATTTCCTTACAGAAGTTTGTCCTAGGGAGCCGAGGGCTGTATCAGCTCAATGAAAAAAACAAAACCAAAAACACAACAGCCCACAATCATATAGTGAAGTAGGGAGAAGACTTGGTTTAGCTCACTTTAACTTAGTTTAACTTTTTGTATCAGCTTAATACTCCATTCCTAATAGAAATTTCAACACTTGAAGTCCATGAGAGGAAGTAGCTTGTCTATGCAGTTAAATTCATCTTTGATGCTTGACCCTACCTTCGTTTTCACTGCAGTAAATGCAGCAAATGCAGCTGCAAAAGTACCTTGGAAGTTTTGGGCAGGCTTCAAAGTCCAAGAAATGAAGCTCATATTTCTTTTAACTTTTAGGATTTTTAAGGGTGATGTTATTCTTACCCCATGGTGGCGTTTCTTGGCTGACCACTGATGAAACCCCTATGGTAGTTCTAAAAAAATCTAAATGAAAGTTACGTTGGATGTGGAACCATCATGCACTGTTGGCGGGGATTTAAAGATGGTGTAACTACTTTGGAAATCAGTTGGACAGTGTTATAAACATTAAACCTACACTTATTACATGACTCAGCAATTCTAGTCATGCAATACAAAGAGAAAAGAAAACATATGTTCTAAACAGCAAGAGTGTTCATAGCAGTTTAACTCATAAAAGCCAAAAAACTGGAAACAACCCAAATATCCATTAACAGGTAAATAGATAGATACATTTTGATACATCTACACAATGGAATACGACTCAGCAATAAAAAGGAATGAACTTTTGATTCCTGTAACAACATGGATGATACTCAAATGCATTATGCTGAGTGAAAGAAGCCAGGCACAAAGAGTGCATACTGTATGTTTCCACTTACATAAAAATCTAGAAAATTCAAACGAATGTACAGTGACAGAAAGCAGATCAGTAGTTGCTTAGGGCTGGGATGAAGGAGGGATTGACTGTATAGGGCTTGAGGGAACATTTTAGGGTTAAGGGAAGTGTTCTGTAGTTTGATTGTGGTGAAGTTGAACTTCAATGTATATGTGTTTGATAAAACTAATCAAACTGTACACTAAGGTGAGTGGATGAAATTTATTACAGCTAAATTATACTTCAATAAAGTTTTTTTTAATTATATTAAATATGTTCCTTGAATTGCCCTAAATGACTTAATCTCCCAACTCCTCCTTTCTTGGTGGAAAATGTCTCTGTAGGAATTATGACAATAGTACAAAAAGTTTGTCCAATAATTCATGTTTAATTGATTCCTCTTTTTTGTATGTGGAAGCTCCCAAATGGTTATGATCAAGTCGATGTTTAGTGGCTTTCTTAGTATATCTCTTACCTGTAGAGGAATAACAGAAAGGTGTGAGGCAAAGATCTGTATTCTGCTGATGGGTTGGCCTTTAAACATGAATTCTATTTCAAACATGGGTCTTAACTTCTAATCTTTCTAACCCTTCTGCATCATATACAAATTGAAAACAATTTGGGTCAAGGGTGTGGATGAACAGAGGGAAAATTTTTTTTTTTAAATAGTGTGAACTATCCCACCTGCCATTCCATTCCATGAGGCACTACACTAGCAAGGGCAGGAGATGGGAATGAGGAAAACTCAGTTACCTAGGGCTGCCTGTAATGTGATCATCTCACCATGCTGAGTGTGATTTTGATACTCTTAAAGATATATGTTTTTCAATAAAGGGAAGCCAGCACAACTTGTACGAGGAAAGGTCACTGAAGCTCCATAGACACATCCAAACTCCCTGAGGGACCGAATAGCTGTGCTGAGGGCTGTGGGGACCATGGTCTTGGGGAACATCTAGCCCAATTGGCATAACACAGTTTACAAAGAAAATTTTCTACATTCTACCTTGGTGAGTAGTATCTGGGGTCTTAAAGTCCTGTGAGCATCCATCTGAGATGCTCCACTGGTCTCACCCCTTCAAGAGCATGGGAGAATGAAGAAAACAAGACACAAAGGAAAAGATTAGTCCAAAGGACTAATGGACCACAACTACCATGACCTCCACCAGGCTGAGAGCAGTACAACTAGACGGTGCCCAGCTACCACCACTGACAGGGTGGTGTTGTCTGACAGGGATCACAACAGAGGGTTCCAGACAGAGCTGGAGAAAAATGTAGAACAAAATTCTAACTCACAAGAAAAGACCAGACTTACTGGCCTGACAGAGACTGGAGAAACCCTGAGACACTCTTTTAGCTCAGCAATGAAGTCATTCCTGATGTTCACTGTTCAGCCAAAGATTAGACAGTCCCATAAAACAAAATGAGACTAATGGGCACAATAGTCCAGGGACAAGGTCTAGAAGGCAAGAGGGAACAGGAAAGCTGGTAATAGGGAAACCAAGATCGAGAAGGGAGAGTGTTGACATGTTGTGCGGTTGTTAACTAATGTCATAAAACAGTATGTGTACTAACTATTTGATGAGAAACTCTTTGTTTTGTAAACCTTCATCTAAAGTACAATTAAAAAAAAAAAGATATGTGTTTTTCACGCAATATATCCCCTAAACACAAGCCAATTGCGTAGCTTTACTGAAGAAACGGTATGTTTCTATGCTGGGAAATTTAAGGGAATTTATTCCTTCTTTTTATTAGAAGAAGCTGCCAACTCCTCAAAAAGAGGAATTTGGGTTCAACTCCAGCAAGATACTAGTGTTGTAGCCAGCCTCCAAAATGGTTCCCAGTGATCCTGTCTCCTAGTATTCACACTCTTGGGTAGTCCCTTCCTACAGTGTACCAGGATAGTTCTACATGACTGACAGAATATGGTGGAAATGATGTTGTATGACTTATGAGACTAGGTCATAAAAGACACTGTCTCTTCTGCCTTGCGTTCTCTTGGCTCATTTGCTGGACACCTTGTATTGAGGATACTCAAGCATCCCAGAGAGACATGTATGTGTCAAGAAACTGAGACCTCCTGCCAACAACCAGCACCAACTAGCTAGCCATGTGAGTAAGTCATCTTGGAAGCAGATCCTTCAGCTCCACTGATGCCTTTGGATGACTGCAGCCCTGGTCAACATTTTAATTGCAACCTCATGAAAGTTCCCAAGCTAAAACCACCCAGCCAAATCATTCCCAAATTCGTGGCCCACAGAAACCGCAAGATAATAAATGCTTATTGTTTTAAGCCACTAAGTTTGAGAAAATTTTTTATGAAGCAATAGATTATGAATGCAACTAGAGTCCTGAAGTCCCTCAGGGACTCCTTGGCGACTGAATGTCTTTTTAATAAAAACATCCAGTCTGAGTACAACTATGATTACAGTGATTCCAATAACTTCAGGCAAATCTTCAGGCACTACCATGTATTGTCTTATTTAATCCGTATAATAGCTCTAAGAGATGGGTATTCTTTATTATTTTCTTTTACAGGTGAAGAAGTAGCCCTGGTAGCACAATGGTTAAGTACTTGGCTGCTAACAAGAAGGTTGATGGTTCAAACCCAACCAGCAGCTCTGAGGGAAAAAGACCTGGCTCTCTGTCCCTGTAAAGATAACAGCCTAGAAAACCCTGTGGGCAGTTCTACTCTACCACATGGGGTCGTTATGAGTCGAAATAACTTGTTGGCACCTAACAGCAACAACAACACAGGTGAAGAAATTGGAGATCAGAAAAATTGCAAGGTCACTCAGCTAGGATTGACTGCTAGCAAGACACACAGTCTTAACCTCTTTGTTATACAGCCTCACTGTCTAACTCTATTCTCATTCTAGTTATTTTATATTTCATTTTACATGAGATTTAAATTTGTTTTCATTTTTCTCTAAATGACATGCAAAGTGAATTACAGGCACACAATGATTTCATGCCCTCGTTGTCTGAAACTCAAGAAACATAAGAAATTAGGTTTCTGTGAAATCTGAGCTCTTAGCACAGAGTATCTGTGATGAATGTAACCATTTTCCTAGTAAAATAAACCAGGTAAGGAGGAAATTTGTCACTTTTCTTCTTATGTTCTGTTTTTTAGTTACGTTACCCAGAAATAGCTTTGCTTATAGTAAGTAAAAAAGATCAGTTTTTTAGAAATTATCATTTCAGTATGTTCACAGAAACTTTACACTATCGTCAAAAAGCCTTGGTTTGACCCTGGAAAGTGGAATTCATCACACTCTCAGGAAGAAGTTATTTTCCATGTCTTAAACCAATAGAACAATTGATTTATTCTCCAGTTACTATATCTTCCCATGTTTTTGCCTTATTTTATTAATAATAGCTGTCTCTGTTGATCATTAGTCATCTGTCAGTTTGTTGTTCTGTGGTGGCTTGCATTTTGCTATGATGCTAGAAGCTATGCCCTTGGTATTTCAAATACTAGCAGGGTCACCCATGGTGGGCAGGTTTTAGCGGAGTTTCCAGACTAAGACAGACTAGAAGAAAGGCTTCGTGATCTACTTTCGAAAATTAGCCAATGAAAACTCTATGGATCAGAATACTGTCTGATACAGTGCTAGAAAATGAGTTCCCTAGGTTGAAAGGCACTACACAGTAGCCTCAACAATGGACTCAGAACATATCAGTGATCATGAAGATAGCGCAGGATTGGGTAAAGTTTGATTCTGTTACACAAAAGGTCTCCCTGAGTTGAAGCTGACTCAATGACAACTAACCACAACAGTCTCTGTTTAGCACTACGTACTTGAGTTATATAAATGTGCCTCAAGTACATAAATTTTTAAAATCCTCATAAATATCTCCATGAAGTAAATAGTAATGGTATCTCCATTTCACAGATGAGAAAAATGACAATCAAGGAAATGATGTCCTTGCTCAAAAATACTCAGCTTATAAGTGGCAAACTTGAGGATTAAACCCAGGTCTGCCTGAGCTTCGAGCCTATGCTTTTTCTAATGCTGCTTCTGCCTCGTTCTGAAAGAACTGAAAAAGGGATTAAAGATACAAGGACCAAATGGTCAAATGGAGTAGAATTCTATTTTGAATAACTTTGGAATTCAACTGTAACTGTTGAGTTGAGGGGTTTCCATGTTAGAGAATAAAAATGCACATGGTAGGCCATGGCATAACAAGCGATACGGAACAAGTTTTTTTATACTAAAAGTTTTAGGATGCGCTTCTGTGTTACTTTAAAAAGTGAAAGAGCATTGTAATATGCAGATTTCCCCAAGTACCTAATGTAGCTCAGACTGTTGTTCACCGTCTGTGTTTTATTTGTGAAAATGAATTCTCAGTCAGTGAGGTACACATAACCATAGATCTGCTGAATGATACAGTCAAGACTGGAATGCTGATTTCTTCACACCCAGGCTGGCGGTTTTTGAAACACACCCATACCTTCCTTTAAAATATTTTAGACCTAGCCCCTAATAACTTTGGGTCAATATGGGCCTAATAGAATACACTTTTTTTTTTTTTCCCAAATTTGGAAACAATTTCAGAAGTAGGCCTCACGTAAGTCTCTATTTCAGTTTCTGCTAGGGTAGTCCTTGATCTCTTTTATTGTAAAGTAATTCTGAGTTTATAGCTATTAGATGCTGGGGTAATAAACATAAATATTTATAGAAGCGAAGAATAGTTTGAATTACTTTCTCCAGGAACAGGCTTTAATGTCACCTTTTCCAGCTCATCTTTCGTCATTTCATCTAAATTCAATACTATTGACACCCAATGTTAGCACACAAACTCAAGAGCTCCCCAAGGGTAACTGTACTAGATTTCCCATACAAGAAAGGCCAGTGAATTAACTGCATAGGTAAAAATTTCTTCATGAAAGTCCGGCCGTGACAAATACTCTTCGGAGGAAATATGCATACACTTAGAGAACTCTGGTAAAGGAGCGTAAAACAAAGGGTTTTGGTTAACCTTATCATGAGACTAGATTATACCCTGACTAGTTCTGCAGAAACACTGGGTTGAAGAAAGTAATGTGGATACCAATGACATAAATTGGCCCTTTAGATTCAAGAAAACTAAATGAGAATTACATAATAA